>NW_004949102.1:13264814-13277456 GCF_000317375.1 Microtus ochrogaster | reverse complement strand
GATCAGAAAGTCTTTGGATATTCTGCTGCTCACTGCAAGCACGCGGCAACTCACAATGCCTGCCTCACAGCCACAGGTGGTGGAGGGAGCCCAAGCCCAGAAGCTCCCCTTTCAAGGAACTTTGACAAGTTGACAGCTGCTTTGGGAGCCAAACTTGAAACTGAGTCCAATAAAGTCCTAATGCAGGACTTGAAATCCGGTTTGTGGAGGCAAGGCCACCATCCTGTGGACTCTGAAGGAACTGCAGTGAAAGCATGCCCCTTGTGTGGCGAAGCTACAGAGGACAGAGCCATCAGTGTGTCCTTGCTGTAAGAAGGCTTTCTGGATACCTGGTGGTCAACCTACCTGAGCCTTGGCAGCAAACCTGAGGAAGATCCAGGGAAGGGTGAGAGAAGGTTAATTCCTAGTCAAAATAAGTGTGATTAAAATCAATGAAATCATAAAATATAAAATGAGGATTTGACCAAACCTAGGTTTGCTGAATCTAAAGTTAAAGCTTCAAAAATGCTATTCAAACCCACGATTTTTAGCAGGAAACATTTTTAAACCTTTATATGTAAGAGGAGACACAGAGTTTTAAACGAGCTAAATGATACAAGATGCTGCGTTAGTGTTTTCGAATAGTCAAGCCAGTAAGGCCAGCTAGCAGAAACGTTGGAAAAGACAAACTGTTTTCCAAATACCAAGCTGTCTTAGCAATATTAAGAAACTCAACCCATTTCTATGCAAAGTTCACACTCAGTCTACCTTCTGGTTCCCAAACACTGCTATGTTGTTCGTAACATAATGACAGAGTTCCAAAATAATAGATATACACAATGTAGGTAGCTGGAATTATGAAACCAATGAAATGGCCAGGGTATATCTTGAGAAAAATGAACAATACTAAAAAAGAAAGAAAGAGCTCCCTGGGGAACAACTTCATGGCTTTTCATTATAGAAAATGGAAAAAAATGCCCCAAGTATACCCACATGGATTCCCTGGAATAAATACCCAAGGAAGTCTTAACTATTTTTTGAGCCTGTAGAAAAGCTTATGTGGCTAAGGGGTGTGTGTGTGTGTTGGGCTTAATGATTAATAATACATTAAAATATACCGACTTTTAAAGATAGGGATGATGTGTTGGGTGTAATGGCTTTGACCTGTCTTTCATGGTCAATGATACACTGAAAAATAATCTGGGTGGTTCAGCAGATTATCAAACAGCCACTCCAGAGATGTTTACCATTTTCCACTTTCTGTGTGCTGGGGCATTTCTAACACAATGTTGCTGATTTCTATTTTTCTTGTCATTTTTATATTTTATCAATGGCATGATGAAATGCTTAGAAAACATGGTTACCAAACTGGCATATGACATGGAATTTGGAGAGTAGCTTAAATAACAAATTTCAGAATGAAGTATTAAAATGATTGTGACAAACAAAATCAAAATAATGATGTTTAACTGTAATGAGTCTTTCTCTGTCCCTCCAGCCAGCTCCCAAATAATGACACAGAGGCTTTTATTTTATGAAAACTCAGCCTACAGCCTCGGCTTGTTTCTAACTAGTTCCTATAACATAAGATAACCCATTTATATTAATCTACATTTTGTCATGTGGTTTGTAGCAGTTATTGCTCAGCCTGAACATCCGGCTTGCTCTGCATCTCTGGCATCTCCACCTGCCTTCTTCCCAGAGTCCTTTGTCCCTGGAAGTCCCACCTAACTTATTCCTGTCTAGCTATTGGCCATTAGACTCTTTATTAAACCAATCAGAAAGCGTCTAGGCAAAGATACATCTTTACAGTGTAAACAAATATTTTGAAACATTTAAAAAGGCTAAATTATCTTGCAATTTAGCTAAAATAATGACATTTACGACAGGACTGGGAAGACCTTGCTTTGAACAATTTCATAAAAGTACTCTGGTACTTTTGTTTACTGTGAAACAAATGCTTGCATATATAGGCAATCATTTATTTGACTTTATTTAAACTGGAGTTTTGGGCTTCCAGTGAATTTGTTGGCAGATTATCTCTGAGGGAAAGACAAGGGTACACAAAAGAAAGCAGAAGAAAGGCCCTCAGAGAGCCAGGGTTTGCCACCTGATGAGATTTCTTAATTTATCATTCATTTTCCTATTTGTTTTGAAATGACGCTCTGTAGAAATTAAAGAAACAGAACAACAAAGACAGTTTTCAACTTGCAGTAATTCCTATCTTTCATATTTTATTCTGGATTTCCATCCATTTTTCTCTTCCACCAACACATCCTGAACTTCTCTTCCACTTTCCCAGTTCATATTTCTGGGGAAGAGCAGTGAAGTCCCAGCTTGTTGCCTTTTCATGCCCTATCTCTCTTTCCTACAGCCATTGTTCTTAGTAGATCAAGGCTGGCCTTGAGAGGGTGAATGGTCCTATAAACTTAAGACTGGGGTGGCAAAACATTTCGGAAAACAACAGTTTTTTCTTGTTCTGTGATAATAAAATAAACTGTTTCATGATGAGGTCTAAGTGTCCATGCTTACTGGACCTGAATGACCTGAATGTTCCTCCCTGTTCCATAATTGCAATGTTCCAAAATACAGAAAGAAAATATTTATATGTTAATTAAAACCATTCATTTTTCAAGGGCATTTTCATTTCACTGTGAAAGAACACACACACACACACACACACACACACACACACACACACACACACTGACAGCCAAATGGGATTATCATAGAATTTAGCATGTTGTTTGTCAGAGACCAGTTTTGACAAAAATACCACTCACCAGAGTAGGGTCATGCGGATTGGAAGAATTAATAAAGAATATGAAGATACCAGTGAAAATAATAAAACAAAAAACACAGGATAGTACTGGGAGGGAGTTCCAGTGAATACTGAAATTGCCGCACTAAATTTCCATACACTTTTATACTCCAGTACAGCAGAGAAATAAGGGAAAAGGCTGCTTTAACAAGATACAAAGGACAACTAGAACTGTGACTTGCTTCAACACTTTGAGACGTCAAGTCATTAACATTTTGTTGTTTAGGCAGTGAACCCTCCCTAGACCAAGTACCCTAAAGGCAGCCACTCCCAAGGTCAAACCTATTTCAAGAAGGAGAAGAATTACACTTGAATATCCTGACCATTGGTCAGGGTGGAGTGGGTTCAACTGTGTGGGCCATCTTAATGTCCAAAGAAACAAGCAACCACAACCTAGGTCAGAATGTGTAGCCCTGGTGGTTGTCAACAATTGTGAGTAACCTCAAACTCTTTGACCTTCAGACAAGGTGGAAGTAGGCTCACATTTTTGGACCCCCACAGTTGCTGTTTAAACACAGCTCCTACCTAAATCAAACCACGTCCCAAATCACAATTTTGTTTTCCCGCTTCCTTCTTTGGCTGCTGACTCTATTCCACATTCTGTGCATGAATTGTCTAAATAATGAAGATGTATAATCAATCACTGACCTGGAAGGAGATGTGGACACTTGCAGGAAGAGCTGGCTAATTCCGAAGGCAAGGCTGCAAGGAGCCTGGGAGGTGGTCAGAAAGGTACTCTCTCCTGGGCATAATACAGGAAGACACAGTTTTTTCTCATTATCCAGGCATACCGTCACTTATAATTTAGATTCTGGTGATATTATTATAAAAGTTAGGTGACTGAGAACCTGAAACTAGATAGCCCAGGGACCAAGGGTAAAACCAAATACTATTGTTCTACTACTAGAAGAATGTAGTAATAAAATGACTCCTAATGACATACTGCTAATACTCAGAGCTCAGTGCTTTGCTTAGCCATTATCAGAGAAATCTGCTCCTACAGGGGAAGGGAGCTAACTCAGAGACCCACACCAGACAATCAGACATTGTGCATACGGTGAGAGACCTTAGAACACTCAGCATTAGATGGGACATCTCCATCAAATCTCTCTACTTGGGGTTAAGGGAATCCTGTGGAAGAGGAAGCAGAAAGAGTGTTAAGAGCCAGAGGGGATGGAGGACACAAAGAAAACAAGGCCTTCTATACAGAACAGTCTGAGACACGTATAAACTCACAGAGATGGAGGCAGCATGAACAGGTTTGTACCAGATGAGGTCTTATTGCTGAAAGCAGAACTGGATACATGGCCCTATCCCTAACCCAGAAGTTATTTCCAACTGATAACTACTTACAAGTGAAAATTTAAGTTTCCTCCTAGGGAGTCTCACTGGCTAAACAAACTAATCTTAAGGGCAGGCTGTATGTATTTTTTCCAACAGAAAATGAACCTAATGTCTTTGGTGGGTCCTTGTCTTATAACAGCATGCCAGAGTTTTTCTTATTTTTAAATTTTGTATCATTTTTAATTTTCTTTTATTTATATACTTTTCTCTTTTTACTCTGCAAGTTCTTCATATATAAAGTCTTCCAGTTTAGTGTTTTAATGGAATTTCTGAGTGTGTGAATGAGTAGATCTCTGTTTATACCTATTTCTTGCATTTTTGGGGGGGAACTTTCTTTCTTGTTTTTTTTTTTCCCTATTCCAAGGTGTTAGTTTTTGTTTTGTCTTACTTTATTATTATTCTTTAGGAGTCTGTTTTCTAATGAGAAAGAATAGATCCAGATGGGAGGGGAAGTGGAGAGGAACTGAGAACAGAATTTGGAGAAACCATAATCAAGGTATAATGTAATAGATTAGTAAGAATGCTGCAGGATCCCTGACTGCTGCAGCTGCAGAATTGCTGCAGGTCTCTGAGCAGTGGCAACAGGCCATGTGGCAGCAGGCATCAGACCTCTAAAGCAGCCAGTCCCAGGCAGGGATGCTGCAGCAGGTCACGAAGAGAGACAGACAGATGGACATGCCTCAAGATCATGCTGCAGGTTTCCGAAGGCATCTGGTCACAGGCAGGGAACCACACAGCATGTGAAAGACAGAGATATGGATAGGCACGCCATGAATAGTGAGGTTGAATATTTATTTAGTGGGTTATGGAGGGGAAGGGAAAAAGAGAAAAGAGCAGAGAGGCAGAGAGATACAGAGAGAGAGGAGGAGAGAGAAGCAGAAGGGGGAGAAGGGGAGAAGTGAGGAGAGGCAGAAGCTGCCTCTTCGAGAGGGAGAAGGGAAAGAGAGTTAGGCTGGAAGCTGAAGATCAGCTTGTCTCAGCAGACAGGGAAGGGAGTGGCATGGCTTGTCTCTTAAAGAGGTAGGACAGACCATTACAATAATATGTGAAAAAAAAATCTATTTTCAATAAAAGGGTAAATGGCAGAAGTTATTTAGGAGTTATTATTCTAGAGTATTGTGATTACTTTTTAAGGCTTGATGTAGTTATTTGGTTGAAAGCATCACCCCAGCTCCCTAACACTCCTTATACAAACTGTCTGGAATATTATATTTGGGGCCCTCATCCCAGCCCCTGGCACCCATCTTTGGAATATTGGGCAGGAAGCTCCATTTCAAGTCCTCTCCCATGGGAGTTGCTTTGGTCCGGATTCCACCTCTGGGAAAGCTTGCCAAGTGGTGACCCCTCCCTAGGGAGGATCAGGACAATGCCTACAGGCTACTTAGGCTCCCCCCACCAGAGAATGAACACATGGTCTCCCCTCTCTCCTTTCTTCTAACCATGCTTTCCCAGTGCCACCTGAGAGTACCACATTAAACACGGGCATTTTGGTTTTTTTGGTCTGATTGGAATTATTTGCATCGGCAGAGAGGCTCCTCTAAGAACCTAACAGCAATGTGGAATTATCTTCCAAGTTATTAACTATCACTCATGATAACTCTTACCTTGTTTACCACTACTTTTGTCTGTAAGGCAATATTTACAATATCTATTATATATATTCATATATATAATACATTCATCTATACATACACACACACACATGCACACACACATACACCCCCACACACCCATCTATCCATATATACCCTGCTCAGTATCTGCAGTGTTGATTGTATGTATGCTTTCAAGGCTGACCATTTGTTTTGGGGTAACCCATTGGAGTGTTCTTCCCCAATCCATTCATCCATACACACACACACACACACACACACACACACACACACACACACACACACACATCCCATGTTACCTGCTAGGTCTCTCTACAGTGTTGATTGTATGTATGCTTTCAAGGCTGACCATTTGTTTTGGGGTAACCCAATGGCTTGTTCTTCCCCAAAGAAGGCCATTTCTCCAGTTCTCAGAATTTCTTAGTTGCCTAACATGAAGCTTTATCTCTGTAAAGCAGAGTTGATAGTAAGAAGAGATAAGGTCATGGCCAAATCAAAAGCCAGGACCAATTTTCCTGGGTTATATAATGTATTTGTTAATGTACATATTGGTGTGTTAAAATTGCATCATCTTGGTATTGTGATTTTTCTCTTTTGAAACTCAGGTTGAAATTTGACTGTCATGTTGTTGGCAATGGAAGACAAACTGCCAATCATCAAATGAACTAATGAACTGGAAAGACCACTCTCAAAAGAAGAAACACAAGTGGCCAATAAATATTTTTAAAAAGTGCTCAGCATCCTTATAATCTATGAAATGCATATTGAAACCACTTTACACTCCCAACTGACCCTTGTCAGAGTGACCACTATCAGGAATACCAATGACAGCACACGCTGAAGAGGATGTGGGAAAGGGAATTTTCCACACTGCTGGTGGGAGTGTAAAGTAGTACAGTCACTTTCAAAAACAGTCTGGAACTTTCTCAAAAACCCAGAAATAGAACTACACATGATCTAGCTATACCACTTCTGGGCACATACCCAACGAATTCTGTATCCTACTACAGAGACAATTGCACATCCATGTACATTGCTGATCTATCCACGGTAACTAGGAAATTGAATCACTATAAATGTCCATCAACAGATGAATGAGAAAACAAATACACTATTCAAAGTGGAATTTAATTCAACTGAAAATAAAATAAAATTATGGATTACTGATGGAGGCAAAAAATTATATTGAGCAAGGTAGCCCAGGCCTAGTAAATCAAATACCACATATCCTGGCTTGTGTGTGGCTTCCAAGCTGTAATACACACATATGTACATGGATGTAAATGTGAGTAAAGCTCAAAACTAAAAAGGAGACCAACAAAGAGTGAAAATACGTATTGAGGAAGGGCAGGGAGAGAGCAAAAGGACACAAGGAACATGAACATGGGATTTGGGGAAGAGGTTACAAGGGGATCTAGGAGGATGAAGATAGAATAGGACGCTGTGGGGAATCTACTAAAACATGCCTTGTTAAAACATTGCACAATAGCATCTAACACCTTGTGCACTAATTCTTAAACAAACTTTAAATTTAAATAGAGGTGATTTGGCCAGTAAACAGGATTAATATATTTCTTTAGAGCAAATGGGTTTGTTCTAAGGAGACTGGTTTTTTTTTTTTTTTTTTTTTTTTTTTTTTTTTTTTTTTTTTTTTTTTTTTTTTTGACAAATCTCTGCTGCCTCATTCCGTATTGGTCTTCTGGATGCACTAAAAGGCACCAGGAAGCCCTGGGTATCATGTTGACCAAATAGCCCCCGTCCTTAGGATTTTCAGCTTCTACAGCTGTAGGCCAAGAATAAACTTCTCTCCCTTGTAAATAACCCAGTATTGAGTAGTTTTGATATATAAACAGAAATGAAAGTAGCTTGAGCAGCCATACAACAGTGCTCACCTCCTTGCTGAATTTTTAATATTCCTTTAATTATTTCCATGTTTAGTTGCATCTTTCTGACCACGAATTTGCTTCCTTTCTTTTCTCACATTTTTGCTTCAGGAGGCTAGAGTGAGTACAGTCAGATTTTCTATTTTTACCTTTTACTTTTATGGTAGATAAGTATTTCCTTTTGGTTTTGAATATATATATATATATATATGTGTGTGTGTGTGTGTGTGTGTGTGTGTGTGTGTGTTTTACCTTATACATAAGTATAAGGGTTTTGAGTATAGAAATATATACTGTAAGACAAGTCTTATGGATCTGAGTGTTGGTTTATTTTCATAAAACTAACATCAGCCTGTGTTAGTACAGCTTCATTTTCATGCAAATTTTCCTACTTGACTCTTGCTTATAAATGCCATTTACTAGTTCAGTGTTACTTGTGGATTATATCATCCTTTGCTTGATTAGGTCTGACTGATGCTTTTACGCTGCATCTTGCTTACTTGGTCTCACTTCCTGTGACAGTCCTATGCTCTCTTTGCCTTTGTCTTGCTCTGGTTTACCTGGAATGTTGTGGATTCTCTTTTCCTTATTGCAGCCAAAAAGCATTTTTATTTTCCACTCCAGTTGTTTTGACAGTACCTCTGAGAAGGTTCCTTTCCTTCATCCTTCATCCCTTGCACCTTGATATATCCCTAAGCTAGTCTGTGCTTTCTGTGGGCTTTCCTTGCTGATCCAACAGCAGAAATTTTCTTTTGAATTTCAGATAATTAAAACCAGCTCGGTCTCTTTTTTTCCTTGATTGCACAAATTGTTAGAGGCTGTTCTACATTTCTTGGTTAAAATGCACTTTAAAAAAAAATCAGTGTTTTTATAGAATGTAGCAGTAGCTGTTTTGTAAATCTGCCATTCTCTTATATAGAGATTAAATTATTTTCTAAAAACAAATGGTTTTGCCTCATTTCTATCACATCTGAAGGATAAAATGAAATCCCCATATCTGGTCATGGCTGGGGGCAAGGGACGAATGACTCCGTTCTGAGCACCTTGCCTAACTCACAGTAATGCTATCTGCCTCGCAAGCAGCGTTTACTATATTCCAGGCGTTTTTCCAAGTGCTTCCTGTATTTTTATTTAGTTAGTCTGCAAATCCTTTGAACTGTATGCTCTCATTATCTCCCTTATCAGAAAGTCTAAAAGGAAGGAGGTTGAAAAGCCTTCTGAGGCCAACAGGGGAAGAGCCAGACATCACCGGGTGCTTAAACCTTGGGATCCGCCTCCTCCTTCTAGTCTCTTATTGCTTTTCTTTTTAGGATCCCAATCATCTCAAGAAAACAAAACACAGACAAGACAGTGTTTCTCACTAAATCGTTTGCACACAGCCTCACACACTCATTTCTGATGGGTCATCTCCGAGCACTCCCGGGCCTAGTTCATTGCTGCTGTTCACCTTCCCCTTACTTCCAGACTCTTTCTCAGGAACTGAATTTCACGAGCTGATGAAGACTTTGGTGGGATAAGGTAGGGAAGCACATTCAATTACCTGAAGCTATGGAGCCCTCCTGAGATCAGGGCCTGTATGGCCGGCTTCCTGGGGATTACTGATTCAAGGAAATAAATACAATGGCAGCGTGCTAAGGAGTCTGCAGAGGTACTCAAAGAATCCTTTATTCTTCTCAGCAGTTTAGTGACTGTAGTCACAGATTAAATTTTTCGCTGTATATCGGAATTATGGGTGCCATCTGTGCTCTTGGGCTCTCTGTGATGTGCACTTCTATGCTGCTCCTTGTGATTTCCTGTGCATAATAGAAAGAGAAGCAATCTAAGTTTTCAGGGAAGGGTCAAGTCTATGGATTCTGAGTGCTGCAGTCAAAGG
Organism: Microtus ochrogaster; assembly: GCF_000317375.1. Taxonomy (NCBI): domain Eukaryota; kingdom Metazoa; phylum Chordata; class Mammalia; order Rodentia; family Cricetidae; genus Microtus; species Microtus ochrogaster. The sequence continues at coordinate 13,267,943 of NW_004949102.1, read as the reverse complement.
ATTGGTTTAAGAATTTGTTTATTTATGGTTGTGAGCCTAGCCTTTAACGGCTGAGCCATCTCTCCAGCCGGGCGGTGGTGGCGCACGCCTTTAATCCCAGCACTTGGGAGGCAGAGACAGGTGGATCTCTGTGAGTTCGAGGCCAGCCTGGTCTACAAAGAGCTAGTTCCAAGACAGGCTCCAAAGCTACAGAGAAACCCTGTCTTGAAAACAAACAAACAAACAAACAAACAAAAATTGTTTATTATCTCAAGCACTAAATTCTGAGCATCAGCCTAATACAAATGTGAGTATTTAGTGAGAAAATAAAGCACCACAGATGAAGCGTTCAAAAGCTGACAGATATAATTGATCATCATCTTTTATTATAGAGGCTGGCATCATCTTTCTACTGGTCAGTTTGGATGCCTCTAGTTAAGAAAGTCGTGTTTCCTCTCTATTTATTCTGGAAGCAGAAACACAGGCACATCCTCTATGCATCAGCCAGGTGTTCAAGAGGGTTAAATTACGATGCGAATTATTATGGCTGGAGACATAGCTCAGAGGTAAGAGCACTGTTCCTGCAAAGGACTCAGGTCTGGTTCCCAACACAGGAGTGGTTTACAACTCCAGTTCCAGGGAATCTGATGTTCTGTTCTGACCTCTGTGGACACTAGGCACACATATGATGCACACACATGAAGCAAAAAAATTCAAACAAATAAAATGAATAAATCTAAAGAAATTATGATGCATGTTTGTTTTCTTTTGCACCAGGTAATAACTATGTGCAGAAATAAAACTACTTAAACACAGGGCCATAAAATCAGAACATTTTAGGGCAAGAATGGATACAACAAAGCAAATAGGATTGGCTCACTAATGGTCCTTCTTTCATTAAAATGCGAGAAAAACAGAACAGTAAAAGCTGCCATTGTGAAAATATCATTTAGTATCACAACTGTGCTAAGTTAGAAAAGAAAATATCTATTTTTGTTGATATTACTATATAATTTTAATATACATCTTAAATTAACAGGATAATTTTAAATCTTCTGAAACTATCACCTTCCTGATTTAAATTTTAAAATAGACTAGTGACCAAGTTACTTGAAGATGTCATTGCTTCATACTGTAATTAATACAATTGAATATTAAGTTTTCAAGAAGAAACTTGTAAATTGCACAAAGCTGTTTGGTAAGGCACCAGAGTCTTCCTGATTCTGCAGACCATCCTATGACTTTGCAGCTGTCCTTGAGCACCGACGCCTTTTCCAAATAAAGCTTGACAGCAGCAAATAAAATTTTTAAAAATTATAGTCAAAGACAAACTAAGCCAAGGCCCTGGCTTTGACTTTGTTTCTGCATCTATTTTTCTGTTTTAACATTTGCTTTCTATAAAGTAAAATTTAAAATCTAGTAGATGGAGCCAGAGAAAATTAGAGAAAGGAGAAGCTATACATGATATAAAACCAGTTAAAGGAATTCCTTCTTGTTGACAGTTTAAAAATGCTGACAGCACAAAGCAGAGAAGCAGGCAATTTAGACACAGCTGAGATGTTGCTTAGCTCACTCTCATCCCATCACTGTTACTGACATTTTCTACTATTCTGTGGCTTAACTGTAGAAGTTTAAATGCAGTTTAATCTAATGTTAACCTAGTAGCACTTGTTATTTAGTGTTTTCCTAATACTGAGCCATGAAATAATACAATAAAAACTCTAAGATAGTGGTCACATTGTTCTTTGATGAAATGATTGATTTACTTTCATTCCTGTACATTTCTGTCTCTACATAAGTTTGTCCATCCATCCATCCATCCATCCATCCATCCATCCATCCATCCATCCATCCATCCAACCATCATCTGAAATGCATCTACTAACTCGATATAAGCAATAAAGTTAAATTTTATTGTATTCTATAAGCCTTAGAATCTTTCCATAAATATGATCTTAGGATCTTTAGCATTGAAACCAAATGTTTTATCATCTAATGGACATAGGGCTGCGTCAGTCTTTTAAAATATAGTATCTAATTTTCTTGAAACATTCATGCTCATGACTTGATTTTTTCCAAATGAAAGCAACTTCATTATTTTCATAATACATGCTAATGGTGAAAGTTTAAGTTGTAGAAATATAAAAAATGAACCATTTTTTCCTGACTTCTACTAGGAAAAGTTATTAAATTATTATTATATCAGTAAATATCGGCATAGATCTAAGTACATGTTTGCATGTATATTTTAATAAATATAGTAGTTGTATATTATAGTCAACTTTATATTTGGATGTCATATATGACATCTAATGTCAGGTAAGACAGACTTCTGTCATTATACAGCAAATACAAAAACATATTGGCTAAAATATATTGCTTAGACTGATCCTACAGTTCAATTTTCAAGAAAAGATAATTCAATAGTAATAGATTGGGGTGATGGACTACCTGTAATTATGATAGGACAAAGCCATGAACTAGAATTGTTTAAGAAAACCATAGTGAATGCCTGCACTATATTGAGTATGTCTCGTAGTGATGAACATTCAAATTATTTCTAGTCTCCATAATATTATAAGTAACACTAAAATGATTTATCTGTGAGTTGTCCATATATTAGCATGCATATCTGCTCACTAACTTTGGACATATTCCCAGATATAACAATTGAGTCAAAGAAGATAGGAGTTGGCATTTTCAAAATGCTTCTAATATCTCTTTAAGTTTGAGTATATTTGCACATTAATTGGAAGTTTATGCAATGTTCTTCTCTCATATTTTTTCCAAAATAGTTTTGACTAAGCACTAAAACCTTTGCCAAAATGATAAATGGAAAGTAAAGTTTGTGTTCCAGTGTATGTATATATATTGAATATATATTATATAAATATTTAATATACAAATACATTTGAGGGAGCAGCCCATATATGACAGTTCTGTTGAACTTGTCCATATTAGGTTTCATGGTCTAAGTTGATGAGGATGATTACCAGGTCTCCTCCTCAAGAGGGCACCAGATCTCATTACAGATGGTTGTGAGCCACCATGTGGTAGCTGGGAATTGAACTCAGAACGTTTGGAAGAGCAGGCAGTGGTCTTAACCACTGAGCCATGTCTCTAGCCCCAGTAGACATCCTTTACAGCATA
>NW_004949102.1:13262207-13263828 GCF_000317375.1 Microtus ochrogaster | reverse complement strand
CCTTCCTTCCTTCCTTCCTTCCTTCCTTCCTTTCTTTCCTTCTCTCTTTCTCTCTCTCTTCTTCCCTCCCTCCCTCCCTCCCTCCCTCCACCTCTCTTTCTGTTTTTATAAAAAGATTTACCAAAGGGAAAGAAATGAGAACAAGTTTGTTTTTCCATTTTATCTTTACCCCTCTTCATTTTATTTCTGACTCCTATAAGCAAAATTCAGGTTTTGTAGTAGAAAATTATTAATTTGTGCAACTCTTCCCTCACTAAAGAACCCAGAGGTGAAGTGGACTTTAGAAACAATGGAATGGGCTCTGTGGAGTAGAGCTACCTCCCATGAGGCCTTTGTAACAGGGATGGAAGCAGGAAGCCTAAAAGGCATTGTGTTGCAGTCATTAACTAGAATAGTGAAGCCTTCAGAGGAAAAAACCTGCACTATATAAAGACCCCAAAGGATTATGTCAATGTCAGAGAGGTTACAGATTATGAGTTTCCCATGTAACAAATACTGAGGCTCATACCCAGTGCCAAAGAAGGTTACGGGCTAAAAGGACATTGAAGGACTGCACCAGTGTCTACCCTCACTGCCTAGGCTGGGAGGAGAGAATACATGGTAAGCTCAATGCCCTGTGTTTCAGTAGATGGTAATGTAGGACTTAGTTGCGTATATGCCTTTCCTTGGTCTTTCCGTATGATAACGAGGAGGTGTCATTAAGTTGTTCTTATATTCATTATTGCTGATTCCTTGCCTGTTTCACGGACTCATTCCTGGGTGTACATGCCTATTCCCTTCGGAAGGCTGATCATATGAGTGTGGCGGCCAATGAGATGGACGAATCTTCCCTATAGCGGTGAAGGTTTGAAAGTCAGCTATCAGCCTACACAAACCAAAGCAACCAAACAACAAAAACAACAACCAAAGAAAGAAGCAAACAAGAAAACCCAACTGCCTTCTTTGGCTGTTCTAACATAGTAGATCTGCAGTGGAATTATGTCACCCAGGGGACAGTTCATATTAAGATAGGCCAGGAAGCTGCAGATATATTCGAGAGCTTGTAGATGGCACAGTTCTTTGCAGAGTAGGGTTGGAGTGGACACACTGTTTTTGCCTACATGATTTAAGCCTTCATGGACTCTGGCACACCAACTTAACTCCTGTTAAGTAGCTCCTTGAAGGATTAAATGAGGACAGGGCTGTTGTGCTCCTGTTCGTGAGAACTCTATTCCGCACATGATGGGGCTCTTTAAGAGAGTTATTGGAAGTGAGATCCACAGCTTTTCTCTCTTTCAAATTTATACATACTATACTTCTTTTCATGACCAGGTTGCGATCAATATCAACCCCAAATAGACATACAGAGAACAGGCATTTAGTACAATAGCCAAGCTTTAAAGTCTGATCCGTCAGGGCATAAGTGCTGTACTGAGTTTTATGTGCTCCCTTTTCTGCCCTGTTCAGGGAGCCATTAATTTATCAACAGGCACATGAATCATGTCAATGATGTCATGCTTCTTCCCGCATGTGTATACTTTTACCCTTGCTTGACTGGTAAATCTCACCCACACCCACTCCCCATTCCCCCTCCTCTCTCTCTCTCTCTCTCTCTCTCTCTCTCTCTCTCTCTCTCTCTCTC
>NW_004949102.1:13249089-13262107 GCF_000317375.1 Microtus ochrogaster | reverse complement strand
CACACACACACACACACACACAAATATCATGAATTTATAGTTTTGTTGGGCTTTTTTTCTCTCTTTGTAGGGTGACCAACAGGACAACAGAAAAGGGAATTTATGGGAAATATTTTTCTCCCTCTTCTCTTCGCTGGCTGCCTCCCAGTGAATTCAGCTATGCAGCTCTGGATTCTGTCTGACACATCTTAACGACTGACATTTAGCAGATGCTTCTGTAAGAAATTGGGGAGGGCGAAGGTGAAGCAGGGGTGTAATGTAAGTAATTAGACTAACGATGTCTCAATTATCAAGATGTTTCCACAGTGTCCCCTTCTGTTAGCAAATCTGGATTAGGCAGTCTGTCTTTGCCAAGGAAAGGTTGTGTTACAAGATTTAGTGATTTGGGCCAGGATATACTAAAGTCAAGTTAAACTGGACTAACAGTTAGAATGATGTCCACACAAGAAGCAGGCAGACAGTTTCAGTGTATTGCACACAAAACCACTAACCTAGCAAAAATAGACCTTTCTTTATACTCCCAGTCTATGGCTGTGACTAATTCCATCATGTGATAGTCTGCATTGGTGCTAAGGGATTCATCTCACTAATTAGTAACACTTTTATTTGTGGAGCACAGAGAAGTTCAGTTTCACTATTCAGCTCAAAACAGAACACATTCCGTTGTTTTTAAAGTTATTGTACTCCAGGAAGTGGATTGCGTTGTTCTGACTTGAAACTGAGACATCTCTTATCAAGCTGGCCTTTTGAAATATAAGATTTAGATTTAAAAGTATTGAGTGGCTCACCACCAATGCCTCCTGTTTAGACCTGAGATTATGTCAGCCTCCGTTCGGCTCTTTTTCAGCAAGCATGCGAAACAGCATGCAGACAAAAGCTCTCCTGAGTTTAATACTGCACACTGTTTTCGGCTTGTGAAGATGGGCAGTCTTTCAGCGCCCCTTTCTCAGTGTTAGGAGGGCTTTTTGAATACTCAAGCAGGAGTCTTAAGTGGGCCACAGAGATTGGTAGAGATTACACCAATAAAATGATAATGTCCCCAAGGATTGATTGCTCCTGGAAGGACTTTGTTTTATATCTTGTTTTAAACTTGACTCTTTAAGAATTCGGTGTGAGTGAATTTGTAGAAAAATTAAGGATGATACCAATCATTCTTGCCCATGGTAGGAATGGGATATGGCTCAGTGGTAGAGTGTGTGTTTGACATTCCATCCCCAACACAAGGACAACAGCAACGACAACAGTGAAATTCAAATGGTGTCTGAGTGTCAATCCGTGGATACCAGTTTTTAAAACCATTTGGTTGGTTTTATATTCATGTGTAATAGCATCTCAGTGTTCTGCACAGGACTGTAAGTGTATGATGCACCAAATTTTAATTTCTTCAGCACCGTTTTCAGCATCCAAAGTTTCTGTTGCTTTCACTACCTAGTGACAAAACTGTGATGAATACCCACCGGTGACATCTTGTTTCATATTTGTTGATTTTTGTATGGATTCTGATCTTTGTATTTGATTTCAGAAGGAAATATCTGAGAGTGTGTCCTGCAGAGACAGTAACAGTGGCTCCCATGGTCTGCACTCTGTGTCTCCGCTATACACTGCAGAGCCTGTTTGTCCTGACGACTTTGCCCTGAATCCCCGTGTTTCAGTCACAATCCACACTCAGAACCTCTGTCTGTAACGTGTACAGTTCCAGCGATGGTCAAGAACCACATCAGGCTACATCCAGGGCTCCACATTTGCTGTAGAAAGGTTTTAGAGATGTCTGGATGCTTCTGAAGACAGATGCTTCTTCCTTCTGTGGAACTGAGAACAGAGTGCCCAGAGCTAGTACTGTTCATTATAAAGAGCACTTTATAGATTTAATAATAATATTCCAGGGAAATAGTTAGACAGCGCCATGGACCAATGCATTTTTCCCTGTCTTCTTGGGCCATGTGTTGACAACAATGCTACTCAGAATTCTAAAACATGGCCTGAATTCTGACCCCAGTGTAATAGTTGGAAGTGATGGAAATGCCAAGAAATCAACTCTATGAACAAGGCTATGAATCAGTCCACTTTAAGTCCATCTACAAGAAGAGTACCAGTATCCTCTGGAGAAACAACCGAATTAGACTATTCTTTCTAGGGAAGATGAAATTGTAGAGTTGTCCCTCTCTTATTGGTTTTGAAGGAAGCAAGCTATGCAGCAAACCGCACTGGGTGGTGACCTCTTGGCTCCCGCCTGAGGGCAGCCTTTAGAAACTAGGTGCATCCACTACAAGACAGAATTCAGGGACTTCGGAGCTACAATGCAAGAAGCTGAATTCTGCCAATAACCACCGAGAACATGGGTGGGCACCTCAAACAGAGCTTTAGCTTTGAAGACCGTAAACACAGAGTGAATGACAGACAGACTGCCTGCCTTCTGTGCCACGAAAATTTTAGAGGTGGGGTTGGGGGAGAAAAAGAGAGAAAAAGAGGGAAAAACCAGTGCCTCTCTTCTGTGAGTATGTAGCAATGGAAACCTCAGTTTGGAAGCCAGCGTTTTAGACTCCGAAGGGCTTGTTAATCCAAACCAGGTTTCCTTCTGAAAATAATGCAAAGGAAGTCATCAGAGACAGTTGATGTGAAATCAATTATGGGGGTGGGGGAAGGTTCTGGAGAAGCTGCTGAGAATGTTCTGCAGAACGGGGCAGAGAAAGCCTCTTATGGAGGGAGTATGCTTCCCATGCAAACCACGAATGCGGTCATCTCCCGCCCTGATCTGTTGCAGCGCATTTCACTATACATTCAATGGACTCAAAAAGGTACGCAATTAACTAAAGTTCCCATTAAAACAAATTTTCCACAGAAACTCAGTCACTCCATGCTGATTCCCCATTTGGCCTCTTGTCTTACTGGAGACTGGTCACACACAAGACATGATGGCTGTAGGTGAATGAGGCCCGAGCAGCAATGATGTAAGAAACACCCTTCACGGCTTGCAGGCCTGCAAAGGATATATGGCACTCAGCAAAGGTAGACTACAGTGTTCTGAAAGGGCTGTGCGTAATGATAGATTGGTATTTTTCTATTTTGGAACTTGAAGGCTGTGTTTTTAGTTTGCTGTAGACAATCCCTCAAACAATTGAAAATGCCATGTGTATTCCCAGCTCCACTGTTTAATAAGCGTGAAGCCTTGGCAAGTTGCTAGAGTTTGCTAGGTTTCTTTCCTCATGTTTGCAAAGTGGCAATAATATTAGTAATATGCCTCATATGGCTGCGAAGATTAATGAGACAGCGGGTGCATGTGTTTTGCAAGCTGTTAGGCACTCCACCCAACTGTACAAACCAGTAATACCCCTGTTCTTAAACTGCCCTTCAGCAATGCCTTCCAGGATGCTCTGCACTGAAGATGGGAGATGAGAAAGAACTGACCGTGGGCACTCAACAATTGGATTTTGCTAAGAGTTTCCGGGAATGACTGGGAACCAGCATGTGTGAAGATGGCAGACACTGAAAAGATGTCTTTGTTATGTTAATCACAGGCTCCTCTGCACATCTTGTTTGTGTGTAAAGAGCTTCTAATTAATAACATAAGCTGGAAGAATGGTTGGTGAACTCTATCCTCAAATCTCAGGCTCCATTTTGCAGCAATCCTCTGGGAGGGAGGGTGGGGGAGGCAGGCAAAACTTAGACTCAAAATCTGCCACAACACTCCATCTGGGACCATCCGGGAGGGCTGTGATATAGGAACACCATAGCTTCTTGAAAAAAGAGCAGGCGAAGGAAGATGGCAGCAGGGAACTTTGCAGCCAACTCTCCGTTCTGACTGTCCACATCAGACTGCAGATGTTTATTCTAGATACAAATGGGAAAGCCATGTTAGGTTTGACAGTGGCTTCTTTGCCTTTTTGAGGATAAAATACCTCTCTCTGCACGAGTCTTCCCTATTTTCTTCCTTTCAAACAGAGTTGCTCCATGACGGCCTCATTCCACACGGAGGACTAAGACGTAGGGACAATATTATGGCTTCCTGGGTGGGTTTTCTTTTTGTTTCTTTCTTTCATTTTTCCCGTCTGAACTATAGAAAAACGTATTCTTTCAAGTACACTTTCTAGTTCACTATATAATTGCATATACTCATTATTTTAAGAGTGGAAGTGAAGAACCGACTCTACAAAGTTGCCCTCTGACCTCCACACCAGCAGTGGCACAAGGGCCCCACACCTATCATGCACACACATACACTCAATTAAAACAAATCTATATAACTAAATAAAACTATATACAAATCCACCATAATGGAAGTGGAACTTCTTGTGACTAACACTCCATGAATCACACTGGGTATCGACCATGACCTCCTGTCCTGATACATCTGTGCTTTCTATGATACCAAATCTTGTCCTCCAGTCATTAGGATCACTGAGCATGCTTAAGGGTGTGGAGAAGAACAAGAAACAATACTGTGATGGATAGTTTTAGGTCATCTTGATGCAGGATAGTATCATTTGAGAGGAGGGATTCCCAATTAAGAAAATACTTTTATAAGCTCTGGCATTAGGGATTTTCTTAACTAGTTATTGATAGGGGAGGGCCCAGCTCATTATGGGTGGTGCCACCCCTTGGCTGGTGGCCCTGGGTTCTATAAGAAAGCAGGTTGAGCAAGCCATGGGGAGCAGGCCAGTAAGCAGCACCCTCCATGGCCACTAAATCAGCTTCTGCTTCCAGGTTCCTGCCCTGATTGAGTTCCTGTCCTGACTTCCTTTCATCATGAATTGTGATATGGAAGCATAAGCTAAATAAAACCCTTCCTCTCTGACACAGTGTTTCAGCACAGCAACAGTACCAACTAATGCAAGCGTCTCTACTTCATTGAAAATGTATAATTCCTGGACATGGTGACTGCAGTTACTGAGGGAGCTGAAATCAAGGAAGCAGGTCAAGTATATCTGCTTCTGCCCAAAGACCAAGGGGACATTCACGATAGGTCAGGATAGCTGAAGCTCCTTAGAAATGGCAGCATCAGCCAAAAATTCACCCACAAATAAGTGCCCTTATTTTCTTAAAGATTTATTTATTTGTTATGTATACAGTATTCTCAGTATTCTGACTGCATGTACACCTGCAGGCCAGAAGGAGGCACCAGATCTCATTACAGATGGTTGTGAGCCACCATTCGGTTGCTGGGAATTGAACTCAGGACCTTTGGAAGAGCAGGCAGTACTCTTAGTCACTGAGTCATCTCTTCAGCCCAAGAAGTGCCCTTTTTAAGGAACAACATAATAGCTGATAGATTCTATAATAGGTTGAAATCTAAACAGTTCATAGGATGACAAAACTCACAAATCATGGAATGCTATTAGGAAGGTAGAAAATGGGATTTTAAGCTGTTTTCAGTTATATTGTGGAGTGTGTTTTGGGTTTGTGCAATGAACTCAGAAAAATATGTCTCCCAGCTTTTGTAGATTCCATACAGTTCCCACAAAGCAGAGTTTCTCTCCCTGTCCTAATTGAGACTATCCTTCTGTGGACAAGGTTTCATTTTATTCAAGTGATAAATCTGTTAAAGCAAGACAAGTGGTCATGAGTAGCTCTTGATTTTGAGACTGTCTAAGCTAGGATTCAATAAGTTCCTTAATGTTGTTGCCTAAAATGTATGCGTGTGGATCCGGGAAAGGATGCAAACACCACTGCTTCATGCATAATAATATCAGCAACCAAGACAACCCCTATCAATCCCTCTCTCAAAGTCTTCCAAATAATACATCTCACTGGCATGTGATTACTGCTGCTGCTGTAAGATAGGATCTTGGCAGAGCATGAGGCCAGAGACAGACAACATCGCAAGTACTTTCTTAAATCTACACAGAACTGAATCAGAATAAATAGACACATAAGAACAAAGAGCGGGGCTTACAGAGAGCTACCAAGAATAATTCAAGGACATGATAAAAACTACAGTGTAGGGTGAAAACCAAGAGTAGAATGGAAAAAAAAAAAAGATCTGGCTTGAACATTGATGGTTGGCTAGTTCAGATATTCAAACTTTTATTTCAACTATCCTGACACTCTCCCCTTCATTTCAGCTGTTTACAGAAAGACTTCAAGGTTCAGAATAGCAGTACTTGTGTGGGTTCAGGCCAACAAGAACGAGTATTCTCTTAAACAGGCACAGTACATTGGTGTTGACTGAGGTTTCTGTCCCATCAGGTCCCCCAGCCATCCCAAGAAATCACACAGAGGTCTACATTAGTTATAAACCAATTGGCATAGTATCTCAGACTTCTTATAAACTCTTATAACTATATTAGCCCATTATTCTTGTTTATGTTAGCCACATGGCTTAGTACCTTTTTTTGGCAAGGCATTCACATCTTGCTTGCTCTGTGGCTGGGTCACACTCCAGAAAGAGCTTTCCTCTTCCCAGAATTCTCCTGTTCTCATCACCCTGCCTCTACTTCCTGCCTGATTGTCCCACCTCTACTTCCTGCCTGGCTACTGGCCAATCAGCATTTTATTGAAATACAATTGACAGGGTACAAACCATTGTCCTACAGAACATTGGGGGCAATTATCTAGAAACAGCATTTTAATATAGGCTACTTTGTCAAAACTCAGCCCTGTAAATGGATCTTCTCCATTCCAATGAACGATTATGAAGATTTCAGTAATTGATGTATCAATCCTAAAACCTTAATCTTGTTAATCCTGTTCTCAACCCCTGGTTCCTGGTTTGTGTCCCTAATCCTCCTCAACTGTCACTTTACTGTTCTTCTGGCTTTTGTACCACATTCTATAATCTTGTTTACATATTTTGTGATGATATTCTTGGCTCCTTTAGTTTGTGTTGCATTAAAAGGCACAGCTAATCTACTTTCCATACTAATATCTCTTCATTGTGTCACCCAGGATCAGATGAAAATAACAGTAAGACTTTTAGTTTATCTGGCAATAGAATCACGTAACAGTGACAAACACTCTTGCTGGTGAATGTGCCAAGGCAGAGTAAAACAGAGCATGTGAAACTATCCAGGAGATTATCAATGTAAGTAACCAGGGATAATTATTAGGTGAAAAAAAAATAAAATCATTAGGAAGAATGATGTGGATTAAGTGTAGAAATTTGTTGTCATAATACTTTAGATGTACAAAAGTTTATAAAATTGAGGGAGGTCTGATATAATCAAATACGATGAATTTTGACTAGAAATCTCACTGAGGACAATAGAATAAAAGTCTTTGGATGTTTTAGTTGGATACATGCATTCTGGATGGAAGGGATTATTTGTTATGATCTCTGTTATTTAAAAATAAAATTGTTTGTGTATGTGTGTTTGTGTTTTAATTTCATTGATTAAGATAATTTCATTAGTTGTTCATGTATGTGTGATCTCTGTCATTAAAATATATTAACTGTTGGCTATATGATGCAATTTAATGTAAGATTAATAGGATATTTGTCACCAGTTTTCTATGTGCTCATTGAGGTATAACTTAGATAAAGCAAAATATTAAAGGTGTATTTATATAAATTTTAACAACATAAGGTAGTTCTGTAATAATTTGTAAGTTATAATTTAAAACATGACCATAAAATAGTTGTAAGCTTTTAAGATTAAAGTTTTTAAAATATTATTTTATGTTTTGAAAATGCCATACATTTAATTAATGTGGATTATATCCATCCACTAATACCTCCGTCCAACTCTCCCTAATGCTCCCACTTTTTCTCACTCTCAACTTTGTCTGTCTATCTATCTATCTATCTATCTATCTATCTATCTATCTATCTATCTATCTATCTATCTATCTATCTATCTACCTATCTCTTCTTGAGCCTGATTAGTGTTACCCATACATACATGGGTATGTGAACACCAACAGGGGTACACGCAGCCTGCTACTTAGCATCCATATCCCTGATAGTGACTCTCCCTCCATCAATACCTATCAGCTTCTGATAACTCTTCCACCAAGCTGGGATGCTGAGGTTCTTCCCGCCCCACCAACAATGCTGGAATTTTACCTAGTTTGATCTTGTTCAGGTACCATCAGCAGTCATGCAGTGTCCAGAAGTTGGTATTTCACAGCTTTCCCCTTATCTGCTAACTAACATCCTTTCTGTTTCCTCGTCTGTCTGTAAAGGTCTGTGAGCCTTGAATGAAGGCAAGTTGCTGTAGATGACCTATCTACAACATTTATGAACATCCATTACCAAGTTACACAAGTCAGTTTTCAATCCTAGTTTCTTGAAAGATTTATGGAAAAAGAAAAAAGAAAATTGAATCTGGTCAAACACATTTGTATATCTATGGAATACATAAGCAAAATTTATATACTTAACATATAAATGTGCAATATATGAATATAACTTATGTTAAATGTATATATGCACGATATAAAATATATGTATATATATTGTTAAATTTATTTTGATGAACTTTCCTTTAATTCTTCAGTTTCTTGCATATATGTTCATGAAGGAGCCACACTGACATTTTTTGTAATGTTACTAAATTCCAATATTTAGTGTTGGAATCAGGTAATGTTATTCATGCACTGGTTTTGTGTATATGTGTATGTGTGGTGTGTGTGTGTGTATGTACACTTGTTTGTGAGTGTATGGATATTTAGGTATGCACATGTGAGTATATATATATGGAGGCCAGAAGTTGATGTCAATTGCTGTTCACCTTACATCTTGAGGCAGAGTCTATAACTAGACTCATAGAGTTAATTCATAGAGTCAAGTTGCCAGGTTACTCCAGGAATCTTCTATCTCTACCTTCAAAGAAGAAAAATAAAGTGTAGAGTCTGCCCAGGATTTTTGTGGGTGCTGCACAACCAAATTCTGGTCCTTATGCTTGTGTGACAAGGGATTTACCTACTGAGCCATCTTCCTAGCTCCTATTGCTATTATTTTTAATTTAAAATTGCATTTATTTATTTGTTTATTTGGTATGCGCGCATGTGTGTGTGTATGTGTCCATAAGCCAGGAGTGTATCTAGAGGACAGAGAATTGCAAGAGGCAATTCCCCCACTATGTGCCGCCCACGGATCTAAAGCAGGTAGTCAGGGTTGGCACTCAGCACCTTTGCCCACTGAGTCATCTCCCCATCCCTAATGTTAATATTTTGGAATCACTTTGGGGCTATCTGTCTATTGGAAGATGCTGTATCTACAAAACCACCTGCAGAAGTCTAAGTGCACATGGGATGGTGTTTGGGATGAGGCTTCTGGTGGTCCTTAGGATCATCTATTTTCTCTTAATACACGGAGGGAAGGGGGTAAGTCAAGAAGAGATACTTGAGGATGGTATGTGCTTTCTGACACTTTGACCTCAAAATTCTTACCCTTCAGGAATATGGGAAATAAACACCTATTGTTCACCCTACCCGGGCTATATTCAGGAGCATAGCCAAGGCAGACTATGAGCATGGGTTCATTCTAGTTTGATTTCCCGAAATGTTTGGACAACCTGGGTGCTATGTCTTCCAAAGTGTTGGTTGGCTTCTCCATTAAAACTTCCTAGATCTGAGTTGAAAGAAGGGTTTTGTTGTTTTGTTTCGTTAGCACAAACTCAGTTTCTACAGTAGAGTTTGAGATATTATTTCTTTGCACTTTAGCATTTAAAATTTGCCTTTCAAGGATTTTATCTTCTTAATCAAAATGACTTGTGTTTTGCTGGTAAAATTGTAAGAAGTATTATCACCCATATAATATTCACAGACTCTCCAGGGATGTCGCTTCTTTCATTTGTGATGTTTCTGTTTCCTCACACTTAAAAAAAAACCATTTTTAACAATTATTTGTGAATCTCACACCTGCATTTTGTGTATTTTGATCACACCTATTGCCCACTTGTAGTGATATTTTGTTCGTTTCTGACAAATAAATCTTGCCTGGAGATCAGAGGGTGGAGCTAGCCACTAGTTAACCATAGAGGCCAGACAGTGGTGGCACACACCTTTATTACCAGCACTTGGAAGGGCAGAGCAGATAGATCAGAAGTTCAAGGCCAACCTGGACGACAGGAGATTGAATAAATCTAATAAAGAAACAGAGCCGAGCAGTAGAAGCTCAGTCCTTTAAAGGCAGCACTAGGGATGTGAGGAGAGGAATATAAGGCAAGGGTCAAGACAGGGTCTAGGAGCATTCAGTCTGAGGACTTGAGAGACAGACAGAATGCCCCATTCGGGTCTGGGGATTTCATAGAGGTAAGAACTAATGGCTGGCTGCTCTGCTTCTCTGATCTTTCAGCTTTCACCCCCTAATATCTGACTCTGGGTTTTTTTATTATTACGATCAATTGGAAATTATACTGTACCCACTCTTTCCCCAACTCATTCCAAATATATATATATATATTTTTCCTGAAAAGCATGAGTAGTGGTTTATTGAATTTATTACTCTGAAAACTAGGTTTGGATTTATTGATTTTTTTCTTATTTATGTGCTTTCTGTTTTATTGATTGCTACTCGTTTTTATTTCCTGTCTGCTTCTTATGTGGGTTAAGTTTGCTCTCTTCTAAAAGTTTTAACATTCAAGTGAGAACACTTATTTAATATTTTCTTAAAATATTGTCCAGATGGGCAGCCACCCACTCTTCACTTTGCCAGTAGGTACTGTTTTAGTGGTATCTCACAAATGTTGGTGTATATTTTAAAAATACATTTTAATTTCATTCATAATGTTTTCTAATTTCTCGTTTGATTTCTTTCTTTAACGAAGAATTATGTAACTTCCAAAACATTAGGATTCCCCAGATATCTTTCTGATATTCACTTTTCATTTCCTTTTTATCAGAGAACATGCATAGCATAAATCAAATCTATAAAACTGTCCATCATTGTAAACCTTCTGTGTGCTCTTGTGATGAAGTGTATACTCTGATGCTGTAGGTAATTTGTTTGCTGTAATTTACCTGAGGTTTGATTTTGGTCCCTCAGGGGTTCACCTACTAAATGATCCTCAATACAAATTAAATGTGGGAGCCCTAAGAGCTGTGGACTAGTGGGAAATCACTGAAGGTGCCACTGTAAGTGCTGACAAGCTCCTCTTTGGACTCAGGAGAGTTCTATTGAGGAGGTTGCTAAAAAAGAATGAACCAGATTTGTAAATTTTTCTCTGGATTCCCAACTCTCTCCATGATCTCTCTTTCTTACACATGTTCTTACCAGAATGCCATCTGCCATGAGAACCTCATTAAAGTTGAGACAATGTTAATGTCATACACCTAATAATCTAAACTGTGAAAGTCTCCACCTTGTAAATTACTCAGCCAGTATCTTGTTAATTTAAGATTAACAGAAAATTGACATGGTAAAACATGTAACTTATGGTGATTATAAAATCATATTTCAACATTATTACTGTTTGTTTACTTCCATCTAATTTTCACTGTCTTCTATATTTCTGACTTTGGATTAATTATTCTAATATTTTATTATTGCATTTTCTTTCTTGAATTGGCTTCTTAGCTATAATTCTTCTGTTATTAAAGTATTCATTTTTTTATATTTGTTATTTCCCCAAATATGCCTTCCAATCATATTGATGTTGTGTTAGGATTTTGCCATAATACTTTTCTTTCCACCTACTATTTCTTGTTCTCTTACAGGCATATATTCTATTTTGATGTATAGTTTCAATCCATCTCTGACCTGTCATCATTTCTCTTGAAAGACTGCTATCTCTTAAAGATAACATTTTAAAATGATTTTAAGCTCATCTTATATTTCAACAAGGTAACTGTCTTTTCTAAAATCTCCATTTCTCAGTGCAAGTTTATATGGACTTCTGCTATTGTGTTTATAATTTTGCCTGAAAAAAATCCTTTAAAACTCTTATCAAAGTATGGATTTTTCCCTTGATTGATTGATTGGGTTTATTTTTTTTTTTGGTTTGTTTGTTTGTTTTTGAGGCAGGGTTTTCTGTGTAGCTTTGGAGCCTGTCCTGGAACTAGCTTTGTAGACCAGTCTGGTTTCAAACTCACAGAGATCTGTCTGACTCTACCTTCTAAGTGCTGGGATGAAAGGCTTGTGCCACTACTGCCCAGCAAAAGTATGAATTTTTAAGTGTTATGTTATTTTGGATATTTTAGATATAGAAATGTCTTTATTTAATGTAAACAGAGGCTGCACTTTAGTTTCCCAGCTTCTCAGACTCAAATAATCACCCAGAAACTACATTAATTACAACACTGTTAGGCTGATGGCTCAGGCATATTTCTAACTAACTCTTGCATCTTTTTTTTTAATTTTTTAAAAATATTTATTACATATATAATACTCTGTCTGTGTGTATGCCTGCAGGCCAGAAGAGGGCACCAGACCCCATTAGAGATGGTTGTGAGCCACCATGTGGTTGCTGGGAATTGAACTCAGGACCTCTGGAAAATCAGCCAATAGCTCTTAACCTCTGAGCCATCTCTGCAGCCCCTAACTCTTGCATCTTAAATCAACTCATTTCTATTAGTTTATATTTTACCGTGAGGTTCTTTGTTTATTACCTCTTGCTTCTTGGGTGGCTACATGGTGTCTCCTGATTTGTTTTCCTTCTTCCTGCATACAGTTTAGTTTTCCTGCCTACCTATATTCTACCTTGCCATAGGCCAAAGCAGATTCTTTCTTGGTAATAAGACATGTTCACAGCATATAGAGGGGAATTTGATATCATTTCCCCCTTTCCATTTAAATAAAAAGAAAGATTTTAACTTTAACATAATAAAATTACATATAAACAAAACAAGTATCAAGCAAGAATCATAGTTACAGTATTTTTGTGAGTCTAAAGTTTCATACCTAATTTATCTTTTATCATAAATAAAACTATAAGTTTTCTGTCTTCAACTTCATCAAAGACCCTAGAAGGATTTAATATTACCTAAATAAACAGGAAGTACATTATAAGCAATGTCTAAAACTCTAGAATTGACAGAGACATCTTGCTGTCTGGACAGTCACCCAGAGTTCTTCTATTATGTTGGGGCACCCATCTTCAGCCTGTAGGTCTATAATATCTGTCAGACTTTTCGGTGAAGC
>NW_004949102.1:13235596-13248529 GCF_000317375.1 Microtus ochrogaster | reverse complement strand
GTGGCATTTCAAATGTATTTTAATAAATAAAAATTGGCTGAAGATATGAGAATAAAATGGTTCCACTGGTCAGTCTTACAGACCAGATTATGGTAATACACACCTTTAATCCCAGCCATGTTTACTGCTCCAGTTCCAGGGTTGAAGCTTGTCTGTGTTGCTGCCAATAAGCAATTTGCAGCACTCTGCTCACAAACCCCATTTAAGTACTCTATAGCATGACCTCCCAAAAGAGCCAGAGCTGTTCATGGTGCCAGTATGAACCAGGAAGCTTGGTCATAAAGAAGTTGTGTCTCTGATTGCAGCCCAGTCTAGAAGCCCCCTTTTTATTAAAGCTTTCTTGGGCTTTATGTAGATGTACATTGCCAACCATTGGGCACCATTTTGTAGATGGAGGCTGAATTTTACTTTCCCAGGCACCCAGACCCAAATAATCAGACAAAACTATATTAGTTACAACACTGTTTGGCTGATGTCTCAGGCATATTTATAGTTAGCTCTTGCGCTTAAATTAACCTACTTCTATTGGTGTATATTTTACCACGAGGCTTGTGGTTTGTTACTTCTTGCTTCTTGTGCAGCTACATGGCATCTGCTTGACTCCACCTTATTTCTTCCTGCATTTAGTTTAGTTTTTCTGTCTACCTATATTCTGTCCTGCCATAGGCCAAAGCAGTCTTTTAATAACCAAATGTAATAAAAGGTAATAAAACATATTCACAGTATACAGAGGGGAAGCCTACATCAATTTAGTCTCAAATTTGGGGAAATAGTTTAGCTGGGTACAGAATTTCAATTGATTTCCCCACTCATGTATTGGCTTTTTTCTTTCTTGTTTGGTTCTATGATACAACTGTTTGTTTCTGGAACACAAATTACAATTATAATAATTTTTGAGAATTTTCAGGTGATATCAGCACAATGTTCAATTTATTGTTTTCCTTATGACTTAGCAAAAACTTGCTGTATTCTATATGATAGCTCTTGAGTCAAGAGAATTTACAGTCTGGAAAATGGGGCAGGCATTGTTCTCTGTATTGTGTGAACACTGAACAGCTCACCTCTAAGCCTCTTCAGTGTTTTATTGTGGTTAGAGTTTCCCTTTATGTGTGTGCTAATTGATACTTGGTAGAAGGGCAGAGGGTTCTCTCTAGTGTTCTCTCTTTGTAGCTTTTCTTCTTTATTCTTTCTGTTAAAATCACCAAGCCAGGTGATTTTTTTTTTCAATTTTGTTTATACCAAAGCCTGGAAATTCTGAAGACAGTAGCATGTGACTGACTCTGTTGCTAGATTTCTCCTGTCTCACAAAATATGTTCCATGTCTTTTGCCCATTTTTTGTTTAGTTTTTATGGGTGATAGAAACCAAACATTTTACAAAACAAATATACTGAATTTGGTGGACTGTCCTTATGGAATAGTCATTCTGGTTCAAATTAGTAAGAACTTCTGCATTAACTAGAATGCACATTTAGGTTGTGAAATGGAACAGAAGGGAGAAGAAATTGCATGTATTAGAAGTGGCTTAATGGTGTCACAACCCAAACTCAAGAGGTGATTTTTATAATGTGTTCCTATTTTTAATGTAGCATCTTGTGACATAGTTTTCTACTAAAGAGAACAACAAAAGTGACGTAATTTGTATGTGGAAAGTAATTTTGGCTTTCTTATGAAAAAAGTCATTGAGATGTTTCTGGGGTGGAAATAGCACAAAATTGACAATCTGTGTTCTTGAGTTCTGATAACATGTTTTTGGATATCATTATTTTGAGGAGGAAAGTTGATTTCTTCAGTTCTAAATAAAATCTAGAGTAAGTAAAAAATCTATGATCCTGATACTTGTCCAAATTGTGGTTTTTCAGTTTTCTATAGCTCTAAGAT
The DNA here is from genome assembly GCF_000317375.1 of Microtus ochrogaster. Classification (NCBI taxonomy): domain Eukaryota; kingdom Metazoa; phylum Chordata; class Mammalia; order Rodentia; family Cricetidae; genus Microtus; species Microtus ochrogaster. Next base: position 13,246,650 of record NW_004949102.1, on the reverse strand, counting down.
AATATCTTTCTAATAGCATTCTGGTTGGTAAACATAACTTCCACCAATAATGCCATTACACAAATGCATGATATTTTGTCATGAGCTGATGGAGCTGCATTGGTTGGTTAAGTGTGGTAATGGCCAAAACAGTTTAATTTGAATCTCAATGGTCTAATCAGCAGAGTTGAAATGGAACCATCATGTGGTCAGAATAAGAGACTTTTCTTTACATGTTGGTTTTAACTGAATATAAATTTGTAGAAAAGGAGCTGAACATGGGGAATTCTTATTATAGGAATATTCTAGTGGTGTGACCTTCATCTCCAACATACTACCCAAGGTTCTAATTAATCATATCCATTCTATCCTGACACAAAAGCTACTCTGGAATCACCTCTAAAGAACATAGGTAAAATACATCAGGGAGGATAATGTATCTAACTCCAATTTTTGTAGGAAAAAATTCATGTTTAAAAATATAATTAAAATTGTGTACTGATGGCATATGCCTTTAATCTAAGCATTTGGAAGACAGAGGCAGGTGGATCTGATTTCAAGGCTGGCCTGATCTAGTCAAAGAAACCCTGCACCAAGAAATGATAAATCAATAGATAGATAGATAGATAGATAGATAGATAGATAGATAGATAGATAGATAAGCAGACAGACAAAAACCAGTGGAGTCATGATGTATTTCCAATAATATTTACACTTAAAATTTTAACTTAGGTCATTCTGTTCATCATAGAACTACAGATTATTTCAATTGTATTTCTTTATAAAATTATATTATCACATAACATAAACAAGAAAAGAAGCCAATTATCTTTGTTCTTTTCAACACCTGATTCATTATGGATGCTTCAAGCAGTTTTGTATATCTTCATAACATTCACATTCTTGAAAAACTAGTCTTTTTAGGCTAATTTTTCAGTGATGACTGTGTTCTATGACTGTGTAACTGATCCATTAATGCAGTTCTTTGTAACATAATTTCTAATGCTTGATGTGCTATCATTACTTGAACATCAGTCAATATTTAACATTAGCTTAATCTTACAAATCTTCCCTGCTGTGTGTAACAGGAGAGGGAGCATTTCTATGGCCTTGAATAATTTCCCTAGGATCAGTTTTCAATGCTCCATGTTCTTTAATCACCTAGAACACTCAGAAGCACACTAACCACAGAGATATTTTGCCATCTTATATAGGCAGTCCTCACAATACGTTCCTTGTTGAACTCACTGCGTCATGTCAGGGATTTTCCCGACCCTTTCCTGAGCTCTCTTGCTCCCTGACTATGACTCCACACCTGGTGAGAACATCCAGTGGAATACAGCATAACAACATCGTGAGTTCTAGCTATATATCGGTTTAACTTTCTAATGCAGGAAGACACAATGTGGAATGAGAGTAAATGGATTCAGTGATTCATATTTTACTACCACTTATGTAAATCAAATACTACTTAGAGATTACTTTTATGACAAAGACTGCAGGCTTTTAAAAAAATTATCATAAACTTAGAAATAAGTTAAAGGGAAGACAGTATGACCATGACTGTCACCTTAATTACGAACCCACTCACACTAGGGACGTGAGCTTTTGCTTGATTTGCCCCAGATCAACAGTGGCCACCTCACAACTCCTGAAAATTAGATGTTACTTTTCAAGAAACTGAGTCAATGAAAATCATTTTTTTCCACAAAGAAGAAAAGCACAAAGATGAAGATAGTTCTGTTACAAATAAGTTAGTTTAAACTTAGCTTAGAAATCTCATCTCAAAAACATAAAATGTTTTCTTTCACTAAGTATATAGATTATAAAGGTATATATGCACCTACCTGTGTTATATATGTAGATATATGCATGTATATTTCCTATTTACTATATTCCTTTGAGCCAGTCTTGTCATCCTAATAATTGCTTATCTAAAGATGAATAATGTAAATAAGTTCTTAATGCTCATTCCAACATACATAAAAATACATCAAGTATAGACAAAATGCTACCAATAATTATTTTATTGTACATATTTAGCATATGCACAATTAGGAGATATATATTTATTAGATCATCCAAAAGTACTGGTACGATATATGGGTACACAAGACCCCACTCATTCTCATTGAGAGACATGTTCCCAGACACCATGAAACTGGAAAGGGGTAGTTAAGAGAGGAAAGGGACTCACACAGAAGGACACAAAAGAGCCTAATAGGGGTAAATGTGATGAAAATACATTGTATACATGTACACATATGTCGTAGTGTGACCCATTATTATGCACAATTAATGAATGCTACTAAAACATTAAAATACAATCTAGACAGAGGTAAAATATCATTTACCAAGATCAAAGATGGTCAGCCACTCTGGAGTACTCTTCTGTAGTCCACAGGGCAGTTTCATTGTTGAAGGAAGAGTTTTGCTGGAAACAATTGAATTAAAAGCATTAAGATATTTGAGAAGCAATTTAGTTCAGGTCTTTTGTTTGATTTAAAATCCATTTATGCCACTTGTTTTATGGATTGTGTGATACGAAAAAAGGCGGTGATGAATCATGCAGTCATTTTGCATGCTAGTAATATGGTGTACCTTTAAAATTGTGTATTTAGATATTGTTTCCAGTTATGGTAAAGTAGCCTGAATCGTCTTAACAGTCCCTCAGGAGATGAGTACATAGTTTGGACAAAATATTCTGTCCAACTCTTAAAAGGCAAACATAGTAACCAGAATTGAGTTAGACATGAAAAGGTGCCCTGCATTAGCTCTTCTTCACAGGTGTGGGGTGCTCCCAGCAACCTTAGCACAGGGCAACTAGAACTCAAGTTGAAAGCCACACCTCTCACTAGCTTGACTGACAGGAAGCGTAGTATGTGGCTTCAACAGCACTGGACAATGAGGAAAATCTTTAGCGCCATATTACTATCATGCTGGTCTTCTCGCCAGTCCATGCCACCATAAGACAGATGAGGTACCCAGTCAGGTCTCTCGTGTTCATGATCTTGGGGCCAGCTCTCCAGCGGCCCTATCAATAGGGTCAGTTCTACTGTGCTGCCCAGGTGAGGTACAGGGCCCACTTTCCTAAGAGCTGCAGCTGGTGAGGGGCAGGGTCAGCTCTCTTGTCTGCCACAGGTGGCGAGGAGAAGAAGGCATCGTTCCCTGGTCCTCACCATCATGTGGCAGACTAGGGGGGTGTGGCCAGCCATCCCACTCTTGACCCTCAGAGCTGGCTCACCCACATCCCTGCCAATAGGATCAGCTCTCCTGTGCTGCCCAGGTGAGGTGCAGTGCCTGGTCTCCTGAGTGCTGCAGTTGGTGAGGGGCAGGACCAGCTCTCCCGCCTGCTGCAGTGGTGAGGGGTGCGGGGGAGGGGTAGAGCATCTCTCCCTTGCTCATGCAACCATGTGGCAGATGAGGGATTGGGCCAACTCTGTGCAGCCATACCCTCTCAGTCCTCGCTGGTAACAGAACACAGACCATGGCTGCAGTTGGGTCACGGACCTCGATATGGTCCTTGGCAGCAGCCCTCGCCTGGACATCACTGCGACCCCAGCCTACACCTCCACACTTTCACCTCCTTAGATCTGTCTCTCTCCACAGGACATGAACCATTCTGTCTCTCTCTTCCATACTCCACCATGTATTTGCTCACCTTAATAGTGTCTGACCTTGCAGCTCCGGGCAGGTTCATGTTTCTCCTCCCTGTCCATGGCAAACAGCCCTGGGAAACCATGTGGGTCTTCTTCTCCTACTCAGTCTTAATCCAAATGCTTGCATATTTTATATACACAATTTTATATACAAGAATAGTCAAATGCAGTATAAGAAATAGTTATTTCAAAGTTTCTATACAGTCAGAGCTCTGCTCAGAGATTCACTCTAATTTACTATCTGCAATTTAGTATACATATAAATACCACAAAATTAACACACCAAAGCAATATTAGACAATATCCCAACTTCAGAACAACTGAGATATGAATATTCTTGGGTGTGATATGTAGGTTTTGATGAGTGAGTTGACAGACAGAATGAAGAAAATATGCAAACAAAAGCAGTAAGATAAGAAGGAATGAAATTAAAGGTATGTACAAAAATTGGATTATTAAAATAATTTAAAGTTACATGGAAATGATAAGCATTCTGGTTGGTACAAATAATCTTACACTTTTAGATATGCCAATTTGTTTCAATTTTTCTATTGTTTTCAGTCTTTTCAGTTTGTAAAATGTGTGACCCCTTACCCTAGTAAGTTGTGAAATAATAATCATCACTTCAAGGATGAAATTGCCTTGAGACTGTGCTGCCCAGCACTGGGATATCCTGCAGAAACTGACGAAAGAGCACAGAACTTAGGAAAGCCAAAGTGTGAATCTTCAGCATTAGACAGCACAAGGTCAGGACCTCAGGCTCAGGAAGACATCACAAGAAATCTCCAGGGAAAACACTTTCTTGTATTTATTTATAGTGATTTCTGTGTTTCTTTTTTCTCCTCCCTCCATCTTTTTTTTAAAAATAATATAGGCGTGTCCCAGCACACACAGCAAGGCTCACAAACGCATGTCCACAGGAAGGAATGAGCTCACTTCCCATAGTCCCTCACTGGGTTCTCACACAATGGTAGTTCTTTACTTTGGAATCCACAAAATGTGAAGCAAAAATGACGTAAAATATGCCTGATGTACTCAGAAGTCAAACTTCACAAGGTGCTGGTGTCCTGCCTTGTTCTTTCTGAATCCACCCAAGGGAGTGGTTATGGGAGCCCAGCACCATGCTAACCATGATGGTCAGGAGTCATACTAAAAAGGCATCCACAAGATATTTAAGTGGAACTAATGTGTACATTTCAGCTAAATGGGCAGTTTCCAATAAGAAAAACGTGCAGTTTTAGAGTGTATTTTCCACGATAATTTTGGTCATGGTAAAATTTCCTGTGCTATTTGCATTTAAAGGTGGTTAAGAGTTTTGGACTTAATATCTTTAAATGCTGATTTAAAACGAAGAAGAAAACGAGTCTACTGTTAAAAACTATGAATAGAGTAACTATAACAAAAAAATGTTTTATCATTTAAAAAGAATCCTATGTCATTAGGTAGTTTTAGAAATCGGTGCAGATACTCCACATGTAATTAGAAAAATCATGTAATTTATTTTGTCCTTAGTGTAGTTAGGCCTGACTTTGCATCATGAAATACAAATTATTTTATTATAATTTAATTTCCTTTGGGTAGGTTCCCACTAGCCAGAGATAATACTAGCTTCTCAAAAGGAATTATACCAATTTATCCTCATGTTTAAATACATGAGTTCACAATACAATTAAAATTTTGATTGATAGCCTTTGGTGCCTACAGAAAAATGACTCATTACCTTGGAAACTGTAAATAAAGCAAACATTAACATAGTTATCTTTCCTTTCCCTCCAGCAAACTTTGTACTATGCAGTCAGATTAGGATAAACATCTCTTTATAAAACTGTTTTAATTAATAGATAAAAACTAATTATAAAAGTATAGTATCAACTGATTTCAACCCTAGAGGGTTATTGAATGTAAGCATTGACCAGAAGCAGTTGTTAATATCATGAATACAGAACACTCAGACTTTAAAGCTTCCTGATACAAATCACAAGGAACAGACATGTAGAGCTTGGGCTCTGAATCCAACCACCAAATTGCCAGAAATTCAAAGGATATAAAATACATAGAATTATCCATTATTTATTTTTAAATCTACCAACATGCCAACTGAATTTTAATTTCTTATTTTTTCTTCATTCTTAAAGGGATTTACTTTCTTCAAGAATTTATTTATTTTTATTTCATGTGTCTGAATGCGTTGCCTGCATGTATGTATGTACACCTTTTGCATCCCTGGTGATCACCGAGGTCAGAAGAAGGAATCCCAGCCCCTGGAATTGGAGTTACACAAAGTTGTCAGTTGCCACGTGACACGTTTGATCCAGCATCAAACCCAGGTACTCTGCAAGAACAGCAAGTGTTCTATAACCTGCCAAGCCATCTTTTCAGTTCTCAAGAATTTACTTTTCCTTGCCTTTTTTGTTTATTAAATTTGTTCTTTGACAATTTCATTGACATGTTTAGTGGATTCTGTTTACCACAATTCTACCCTCTCTTTTCTCCTTCCCACCCCTGCTACTCCTACAACTGAAGACAATGATTTGCCCCATTTCATCAGACCATTTGGTCAACAGGGTGGGTGAGCGTCCCTTGAGTTTCCCCTAGTGTGTTTGACTGTTGAAAGGCTCAGTCTTATGGAGGCCTGGTACAGGCAAACTTATTGGCTGTCTGATTTGTAATGCTGTATTATTCCCTAAAGACAACATTTCAGGGTCATTCTGTCTATCTTCTGGCTCTTAAAATTCTCTCTGTTCCCTCTCCACAGCGTTTCCCCAGCCTTGTGTACTACTAGGTTCCAATGGATAGTGTCAAACCTGTGGCCACACAGGTTAAAAATCAGTGGACCATTTGTTCTTTTGAATACCAATTTCCTGAGTTCTTTGTATATTTTGGACATCAGTTCTCTGACTGATGTGGGGTTGGTGAAGATATTTTACCATTCTGTAGGCTGTCATTTTGTCTTGTTGACCATGTCCTTTGCTTCACAGAAACTTATCAGTTTCAGGAGGTCCCATTTATTAATCGATTTTCTCAGTGTCTGTGCTATTGGGGTTATATTTAGAAAGTGGTCTCCTGTGCCAATGCATTAAAGTATACTTCCCACCTTCTCTTCTATGAGGTTCAGTGTATTTTTTGTCTTTATGTCGAGGTCTTTGAACCATTTGGACTTGAATTTTGTGCATGGTGATAGATCTGGATCTATTTTCATTCTTCTACATGTTGATATTCAAAATAATCTAATAAAATGGAATACAGACCTAAACAGAGAACTCTCAGGAATCTAAAATGGCTGAAATACACGTAAGGAAGTGCTTAGCATTCTTAGCCATCAGAGAAATGCAAATCAAAATAATTCTGAGAATCCATCTTACACATTCCCTTGTATCTTACACATGGCCAAAATAAAAAACATTGATGACAACTTATGCTGGAGAGGTTGTGGGGTAAAGGGAACACTCCTCTATTGCTGGTGGGAATGCAAACTGGTATAACCTGTTTGGATCAGTGTGGCGATTTCTGAGAAAATTAAGAAACAACCTTTCTCAAGATACAGCCATACCACTTTTGGGTAGATAGCCAAAGTATGCTCAGTTGTACCACAAGGACATGTGTTCAGTTATGTTCATAGCAGTATTGTTTGTCACAGCCAGAACCTGTAAACAACCTAAATGCCTCTCAACCAAAGAAATGGATAAGGAAAATGTGGTACATTTATACAATGGAGTACTACACAGCAGAAAAAAAATAATGATATCTTGAAATTTACAGGCAAATGAATGGATGTAGAAAACATCATATTGAGTGAGGCAACCCGGATCCAGAAAGACAAATATGATATGTACTCACTTATAAGTGGCTTTTAGACATAAAGCAAAGAAAACCTGTCTACAAATCACAACCTCAAAGAACCTAGACAACAATGAGGACCCTAAGAGAGACATACATAGATCTAATCTACATGGGAAGTAGAAAAATACAAGATCTCCTGAGTATAGTGGGAGCATGGGGACCATGGGAGAGGGTTGAAGGGAAGGGGAGAGGAAGGGAGGGGAGCAGAGAAAAATGTATAGCTCAATAAAATCAATAATAATAAAAAGACACACACACAAATCAGTGGATCATGATACACACAAAAAAAGGCTTGACTGTGGAAGAGGTGCGTTTAGGGAGAAGGTGGAGGTGACAGGAGTGGGTAGGAGAAAAGAGAGGGAAGGGAATGTGATACCCAGAATTCACTATATACATCAGGAATAGAAAGGGTGGTATTCTAAGCCCCTTGAGCAGTCACTAATCAGCATTTTACGCTATTCACTGTAGAGATAAACTTCTCTGATTAAGGTTGAGAGTAGCATTTACCTATGGGTGTAAGCACAAATATTTAGACTACAGTTTGATACCATTTTGATTTAACAAGACAGCAGCAGTGAGGTTCCCAATCCCCGCAATGCCTATGACCTCCCCAGCTATGAATTTCTGACTTGGCCATAGTGCCATGCATATGTTCTCTCCTGTGAAGCAGGTCTCAAATCCAATCCAGCGCCAGATCCAAACAGTTGATTGCTCTCATAGCAACCATGCAACAACTGTTCACCAATGGACATTGCTTACCTTGCGGGTTGTCATGGTACAGTTCCCAACTGGGTAACACTTTCTACCCTCAACGTCTCCCCCTCTCCACTCCTATATCTCCTATGTTCTACTAGCTTCCCTCCCTCACAACATCATTTCTCAACAGGGCCTTTCTGGTTTCCTGGCTTCTAACTCTAAGTTAAACACACAAAACTAGCACAAAGCTAGGAGAAATACATGAGAGAAAATATGTGACTTTTGTCTCTCTCTGAGCTTCTATTACCTCACCAACAATATACTGCACTTACTGTCCATTTCCATTTATTTACCTGAACATTTTATAATTTTATTTTTCTTTACAGCCAATTAAAATTCCTTTGTGTATAAGTACATTATCACTGCCCATTTAGTTGCTGATAAACATCTAGGCTGGTTCTATATCGTAGTTATTGGATGAGAAACTGCCTTCATAGTAGAGTATAAGCTCTTTTCATTACAAACACAGGAGCAGTATCGTTGGATCATTCAGTGGCTATTTTTCTACCTTTTGAAGAAACCCCCCCCCATATATAGTAGGGACATTAGTCTACACTCATAGTAACAGAAACTAAAATTCTCCTTTCCCCCATACCTCATCAGAATCTGCTACCTTTGATATTTTTATATAATAGCCATTATGACTGTGGTGATATAATCAAAATAATGCTCATTTACCTTTCCCTGGAAGTCAAACACTTTAAAAGGTGTTTATTAGCAATTGATATTTCTTATTTTGAGAACTTACTGTTCAGTTTCTGAGCCCAGGCTTTGATTGGGATGTTTTTCTATCTTTATGTTTAGTTTTTTGAGTTTTTTAAAAAATATTCTCGATGTTAATCCTCCATCATATGTCTAGGTGGCAAATATTTTCTCCCCTTTTGTAATCTGACCATTTCCTTAACATTCCATTGTCATCCCATTGACACTTGTCTCTGATGTACAGAAACATTTTACCTTCATGAAGTGCCATTTGTTGATTGACAGTCTTATTTTCTGAGCTACTGGAATCTTATTTGGGAAGTCCCTACCTATGTCCAAACTTTTCTGCGTATTTCTTACTTTTTGATCTAGAACGCTCAGAGTTGTTATTCTCAATAAAATACATTCAAACTGAACTTAACAGTATGACTTATGATTCTCCAGATTTCATTGTTATCTATTGTGATGTATCCTTTTCCATCTCTAATCAGATTGATTTGGGCATTTCCCCTCTTTTTTGGTGTTGCTAATTTAGCTAAGAGGTTCTTTAATATTCTTCAATTTTTTCAAAGAAAAAACTCTTCATTTCATTGATTTAAAATTTTCTGTTTTAGATATTTCTACCCTGTTCTTATATATTTCTATCTACTAGTATGATGTTTATTTTGTTTTTGTTTCCCCAGTTCCCTGAGAAGTAACATATTATTTATTTAATATCTCCCTGACTTTATAATATGAGACTAGGGGTATAAATTTTCCTGTTAGGACTTCATTGTATCCTACAGTTTTTGATATGCTTGTTTTATAAACCAGGCTAGTCCCAAACTCATAGAGATCCACCTTGCCTGACTGCCTCCTAAGTGCTGGGATTCAAGGTGTGAGCCACCACTGCCTGACATAACATCAGATGATATCTGATGGGCTTATCTTAATATGTAAGATGGGTTTCCATACTTAAACACATATGTAATGTTTCAGTCAGCTGAACTCATCCCTCTTATCAAACATTTATCACCTTTTAAGGTAAAATGCTTCAAAATCCTTTAAATAGATTTTTGAAGTACATAGTACATACTTGCTCTCTGCAGTCAACTCACTGTGGAACAGCACACCAGAACTTCTCACTCCTGGCTAACTATAGCTGAGAATCCACAGGACAGCTTCTTTTTGCCTCCCTCTATTCTATAACCACAGGCCTCTAGCAACCACCATTTTATTCTTGACTTCTTTGAGATCAGCATTCTCAGATTTCATTTTTAAGACCACGAAATGATGTCTTTTCTTTGCCTGGTTTCCTTCATTAATTTAATGAGCCCTAGCCAATCCACATGATGTCAAATGGCAGGATTTATTTTCATTGGATGAATGTTACTTCCCCGTGTTTATGCACCACATAGTCTGTTTGTTCAGAAGCTGATGGACTCATAGGTTGCTTGCATCTGTCAACAACTGTGAAGAGTGCTACAATAGACACAGGAGTGTGATACATTTGACTTTTAGACAATTTAAATTTGATCTTATTAAGACAGGTAGTTTCAGCTTCTTACGTTTTACACCTGTGGCCCTGGATCTAATATTTTCAAAAACTATTATTGATTAACTTTTAGTCACTGCTGAGGTAAATAACTAAGCATGAAGTTAGTTTATTCTCTTCAGAACCTTCTAAGTTTTGTATTATTGTCTTCACCTTACATTTCAGAAAGTTTTGCTTCATTAATATTAAATAGGTTGGTAAAGGTTCCTTATTTAGTAAGCATAGGAATCAGTAGTCAGTTACACATGTCTGTAATGTCACACATTCAGAGATATGGATCCTGACGATGGCCCCTTTATTCTTTTGATGATTGACATCAGGCTTGTGTATGCTGCTTCTTCCTCAGTCCTTAAAGATATACATAGTTTCAGATTGTCTTATTGGTTTCCTACACATCCATTTTCTCCAACAACAGGCAGTGGGAAGCTCTTAAAAATAATGAAAGGGAAAGGAATATATGCAAAAATTACCACGAATTGCATAAAGCATTGGAATGTTTAACCTTCTTTCTTACATTTCTCTGTTTTATACGCCTGTAGCGAGGGGACTGCTGCAAGGAAGTCTGCTCTTCTAAAGCCACAGAA
>NW_004949102.1:13226756-13234776 GCF_000317375.1 Microtus ochrogaster | reverse complement strand
TTCCTGCATCCAGTACTTCCACCTCTTGCTGGCACATTGGTATCAGGGACTGGAAGGCACTGTCTGGAGAATACACCCCAAGGAGGCAGCAAGCTACCTGCTTTGGTGAACACTTGGACTGCATCTCTGGGGAAGGACGTGATCCCAGCCTTGCTGCTGTTGCTTCCCTTCAGCTATGCTGTCTTCTTTCAGAGTCTGTTCAAAGTTTAAGACTCGCATTTGACTGAATTTAGTATTTACACACATTGGCGTGGCCTCTGTCTTCATGTAACAACCCAAGGCCAATCACATCTGTGATATATGACTCCATTCAACTCCCTTCAAAAGAGTTCTCACATTATTTGAAATCCGTTACTCAGCACAACAAGGGAATTGTGGCAGTCGAAAGCACTGAGATCTGTGTGCGGGTTTATGCCTGTATTTGGATGTGCTTTGTCGTACACATGTGTGTGCACATGTGTTGGGAGGTCAAAAGGCGAGATTGGAGCTTTTCTTTATCACTCTTGACCTTTGTTTTTGAGACAGGATCTCTCGTTGAACCCAGAGTTGGCCGATTTTGCTAAGCTGACTGGCATGCAAATACCAAGGCCCCTCCTGTTCCTGTCTCTCTAGTACTGAATATACACCATTATGCCCAGGTTTTACATAGATTCCAGAGTTGAACTTATGCCTGATGGTAGGCAGTTTAAGAACAGAGTCATCTCCCTAGTCTTGTGTATTGACTCTTTAGAACGTTCCTTGAAGGTAGCTGCTGCCTGTTAACACTATAACTTCTCTACCAAGATTCAACAAACAGCACAATCATCTCAGAGATAATTCTTTGTATATGAGTTATCAGTATGTTACATTAAAAGTTGAATATCAACATGTATATAGCAGTGTATGCCTAGAAGATAACACTATATGTATATATGTTTTTCTAACTTAGGCTATAGTCCCATTATTAATTCTTTATGTTACCCTGTCTATTTTTATTTCTCTGTCACCTCTTTGATCTGGGATAGATGGCTGGATTTTGCTCCTTAAGTCCCAAATCACAGCAGAAAGTCTTGCTTCATGACACAGCTGCACATTTGACCTCTTATGCCATTTTAAATATTTCATAACTTCTTATGTGCGCACACCTTTGTACTCCGGTACTTATTTTAGTAACCTTTAAATAATCTGCATGGATGCCTTTGGGCCATATTTTTTCCATTTTCAATCTGTCTTTCAATGTCTGCCTACGTATTATGAATTTTTCTCCTAATGTCTGCCTATGTATTATGAGACTCACCCTTCCGGAAAATGGTTGCTGTGTTGTAAGTCTTGCTACCTTGAGATAATTGGTCAGTAAGTACAAACTGCAATCTGGGCCTTTCTGGAGGGAGGTCTAATGATTTAGCTGTCACAAGAAAATATAAACATTTTGCTCTGGGCAGTGCCAGTCTTTCTTTTCTTTTCTTTATTTCTTTTTGCAAGTACATCACTTTAGAAAGCTACTTGCTCAGCTAATCTGTAACTGTCATGGAAATGTAATTTTCTGTCCACCAAACCAATAAGGGACACCTGGTAAGAAGGCCTTATGTGCCCATGCATTCAAGTCTACTGTTTCCATGGAAACCCATAAAGCCCTGTGTGGAGGGTTCCCAGCATCCCGACACATCCCTCTTTCTCTCTTCTGCATGCTTTCACCATCTCTTTAGTGTGTTTGGATGTGATTACAGTGTTTTTGCAACGGCTCTGTCGGCATCCGGCTTCCATTTTGGCCCTTCAGTGGCTCATTGTAAGCCTCATGGAAGAGCAGGGACTGGTACTCACGTGTGTTGCTTCCCGGGACTTAGTCCAGTGCCTTAGCCCTAATGGGCTCTCAAAGCATGTTTATTGAATCACATTAGATTAAGGGCTTATGGTGTCAGTTAGATTTTGCGTTTGTGATAACTAAAACATGCTAATTAAGGATTTCCTCAGCAGAATAGCTAGGAAGATGAAAAAAGAGCCTATTGACTGAGCACTGTGTGGGAAATAATTATTCCTATCTTTCCACACTAAACTTGAATTTTCTACCTTGTCTGGTGTTTTGACATATCGAAGTCTAAATAATTCATAAGTGAGGATAAGTCATGTTCACTGAATAACTGCTCAACCTCAAATGTTTTAATTTTGGTTAATTTGTGGATTCAATATTATTCTCAACAGCTTACAGCTAATAAACAAAGATCAGAGCTGAATCAGTTCAGTAATCACACAACTAACAAAGGATAAAGCACTCTGCCAGTCTGCAGATGAGGGAATTGTATTTCCTTTTAGGCATACTTTGATGCCTTTAAAAAGCGAACCCTTCAATCTGAAAATAGTGCACCTTTCGGTGAGACATCAAGGACTCACAGCTGTGTAGAGCATTGTCTGAAATGAGCAATTGAGAGGGAACATTGTTAAAAAAGGAAAGGAAAGTGACTAGTCACAATGAAGAAAGCAGCTGGAGAAAGTTCTTTTTGTCTCTTGCCTTGGAGCAGGAGTGAATAGCTACATCCGTGAGGTCCAATACACAGGTACACGTCACACAGAGACCCTGAGATGGGACTGTTTGAAGAAAGGAAAACAGAGATGTCATGAGGCTTAATACACACTGAAGCAGAAGAAAGGTGTGTTCGCCAGAAATTTTACATCAGGGAAGATATCCTAATGGGACACAAGCCTTGAGAGTTGTCAAATCCATAACAATGGAGTATGATGGCTATATATATATATATGATTCTGAGATATGAAGAAGGAACTTTTTTCTTGGCAAAATTTGGCAGAAATTATGTAACATGATAGTAAAGATTCTGTGAGAATAAAATTTTAAACACTGGATCTCTTTCTTCACTTCTGTTGGCTTTTCGTCATGTTCATTATAAAGGTCCGTGCATGTGCATGGCAGGCAGATGTAATAATGAAACACATGTCCTGTTGCATGGAGGCCAGGCTTGAAGAACACATCGTTATGAAACTGCAATAGTTTCTATGAAGGAGGAATACATGAGTCTAGGAGGGCCTCAGCATTCATTTGGAAACTTAAGGGAATGAAGCTTGTGCTTTAATGGGTCTTATGACTTAACTAAGACTATATTTTGAAGAAGATCTTTAGGGCACATGAATTTGGAAAGCGGTGTGAAGACTGGTAAGCCTGTGAACAAAAGATGAATCATTTCTCTTCTCCGTATATTTGGAAACATAGAGTAAATCCATGAGTCCATTCCAAATTATAACTATTTGAAACAATTAAGCCACTCTAGTAAAGTCAATGATTGAGTTAATCAAGGATCTGTTATTTTAATCTTGAAAAATAAACAAGGTTGAAAGGGAGAAATGTGGAGTGGTGTTCTCCCACAGATTATGAAGCACAATTCTTGTGTGTGTGTGAAAATGCTTGTTTTGTGTGTCAACAGTATCATGTCCAGGGGTATGCTTCTTCTGCAATTCTATGGTCCTCTTATTTCACATTTCCATTTGAGAATCGTCGATTAACCTCTGTCTGTCTTTTTCTCTGTCTCTCTTCTGTCTGTCTCTCTCTCTCTCTTTCTGCCTGCCTGTCTGTCTGTCTGTCTGTCTGTCTGTCTGTCTCTTGCTCACTCGCTTGCTCTCTCTCTCACACACAGTTTTTCTTGGCAATCATTTGTCAGATAGCTCAACATTGTTTCTCTCTTGCCTTTCACTAATAGATGTAGAGTTTCTACTGTTTTTTATTAAACTCATACAATTATAAGATCTACATATTAAACATTGGGTGTAACTCCTATGTATTCTGAGTCATAATTTACTTATAGCCTCCTCATATACCAGTATTATTACAGACTTTGTGATGGGGTACTTGAGAATAGTTAAGTCTAAGAAATACTACAATAGTCATAAACATCAGCTCTTTTGTAATAAAATCTTTACAGACAATTATTTCACATAACATATGGTTTTTCAATTCACACAATTTAGTGTGTTTTTACAGAAGTATAGTCATAGGAATGTGAACCCATCGTCCCATTCAGCTTTAGACAATGCCATACATGTGTGCCATGTTTGGGATCATATTCACCATTGTTCACTGATGACAGAAGATGTAAGAACAGATGGGTTTTTTCAGTGGATTGACTTTAAATTTTGCATAGACTAAGAAATAAGAATAAGGAAGGATACTAGAAAAAGTTAAACAACAACTTTAAAGCTGTACATAATACTAGTGAAGGATGTTGGAGCTAAGGCATCCCTTATCACCATAGTAACGGAGAAGACACATAGTGTGTTGCTATTGAAAAGAGAAAGAATTTGAGATGTTATAACTATTGAAAATAATATGGCAACATTATGTACACCTCCCTGCTAACAAAATGAAAATATCTGGAGGAATTAATAATTCATGAAGGATATTTTTCATCACAGCTGAATCAATAACTAAATAATTGAGTAACACTCTTAAATTATTTCTGTCAGTACTTTCAAATCTAGTCTGCACTTCTGTCTTATGATCTATGCCTAGATATGTGGACCAAACTCTTGCTAGATAAAGCATTTTTTTAAAAAGTATTGCAAATCATCAGTGAGTTAGAACATTGCTGAGAAACCCAAACCAAGGATTTAAAAACCTCCTGGATAAGCAAGGAAAGATACCTGCATTCACTTATTTACTGTAAAAACATGTGTCTAGTGAAATGTAATTTTAGCAGTTATAATCCTCAATAATTTCCTAGAGGGAACAATTTGGAGCTTTTTTTTCCCCCTGATGGACATTCTAACAGTCAATCCTCCTAAATAATAGTGGAACTCCAACTGCCATACCCTCAGGGGAAGTATAAATGAACATGGCTCCTGAAAGTGGTGCAGTGAAAACTGATGCCAAAGTTGGAGGAGGTTAGGAGGCTAGAGAAAAATACCACCCTTATAAATTCTTAGACATGTGTGTTTACCACTTCAATATCCATTATTTGTGACATTTGAAAAAGCCTTGAGGCATGAGTATATTTTAGGCAAAAGTCTTTTGTGTATGAATATACCCATGAGAGTCAAGGAATTCCTTAAAAAGACTTGTTGAAAATATGCTCTTGTAGTCAAAAATTCTGAGGCATGTAAAGAAGATTCAGGATAAGCACAGTACAGCAGAAGCAGCAGATGGAGAAACCAGACTTGTGAACTCAAATATGTCGATATGAAATATGGCATATGTATGACTATGTTATTCACTAAAATGTAAAAGATCTCAAATTCCAAGTCTTAGGACATGGTAAAACAAAGAGATATGGTAAGAATAAAATTCTTAGAATTAAAAATAAAACAGATAACTAAAAGCAATGAAAGATAGTTTCAGTGACAGAGTAGACACAACTAAAAAGAAAATTGGTAAAATGGAAGATAATTATGAAGAACATATCTGAAAATCAATTCTAATTAAAAAACAACAGATGGAGATACAAGGAACAAAGTAAGGTTTCATATTTCTTTTAATTATTTATAAGGAAAATTGTTGGGATCAGAGGAGATGGAAGACACCAGGAGAACATGGCCCACTGCAACTAAGCAGGGCTCACAGTCTGAAGCTACATGCATAGGGCTTGCACGGGTCTACACCAGGTCCTCTGTGTGCATGTTACAGCTGTCAGCTTGGTCTTTTTATGGGACTTCTAATGGTGGACGTGGGTGTGTCTCTGACTCTTTTGCTTGCTCTCGGGGCTCTTTTCCTTCTCTTGAGTTGCCTTGTCCAGCCTTAATATGATGAACTTTACCCCGTCTAATTATATGTGTTTTGTCCTGTTTGGTTGTTGTCTCTTGGTGATTTGTTTTTTTCTGAAGGGAATTGAGGTGGAGTGAGCTCGGGGGAGTTGAGGGGGATCTGGAAGGAGTGGAGGGAGAAGAAACTATAGCAAGGATGTATTGTATGAAATAAGAATTTATTTTTAAAAATTGAGAAAGAATATACTGAGTTAGTACCTGGCGATCAAATGTTTTCCACCATTAATGGAAGACATGGACCTAAACATTTTCTAAACATAGTGATTCTGAAGCTGCTCTTTTAAAAAGTAACCAGTTGCTCCAGTCTAGGCCATTTATATGAGATTCTATACAACCATTGGGGAATAAAAATGAATGCAAAGAAAATCCTCAAGCAACTTGAGTGTGTTAGCTGAAGACTAGTAGTGGAAACAAGAGAGAAAAGGAAATGATATTATTATCATTATGATATTTATGAAACATATACAAAATGCCTCAAACTCAGGACATCCGGCTTGGGACCAAACTCCTTTAACTGCTGAGGTGTCTCCCCAGCCCTGCCTTTTAAGTCTCTACAAACACATTTCAGCTAGACTTTCACTCCAGTCCTTTGCACATTCCCATTGCTGTAAACACTTCAGCATTGCCAGATGCGCAGGGTAAGCTTCAGTGATGATCTTCACCTCTTTGAGTTCCCATTAGCATTAATTAATTATTGATTGCATTATGAAACTTGTCTTCTAGAACATCACAGTCATCTGTTTGTTACCATTTTCTTTGTTTTCCACCAGTATCTGTTTTACCATTGGCTCCCCTAACGTCCTAACACTGAAACAAAAAGAGGCTTAACTTTGTCTTCTCATTCCCTTGAAGATCTCTCATCTTAGCCATGTCTTCACACTCACACACAGAGCTGGGATTTTCTTGCTGAGTCTTGATTCAATATCTGATTGCTTATGCTGAATATATAGATGTCTGATGCATAGCACTCAGTCAAGTAATTGTATTCTTTAATTATTACAAACCCTAACATATATATATTGTTTTCATATATATGTATGTACATACATATACATGCATGTATGTGTAAATATATATGTATGTGTGCATATATGTATATATAAGATATTTCATATATATGAAAAAAATTATGCAGTCTGTTACTAGTAGAACAGTCAGAAATTGCTTTATATAATCACAGATAATAAAACATAATGAACAAAGGAAATGAGTGGCACTCACTGTTAAGACATTCATCAGTAAAGTAAATTTAGAATCCAAATAAGCATGATTCTTTACGACAAGCCAAAAACATGAGAAACTAAATTATGCATGCACATATGTGTGCATTTGATATGTGTGTGTGTCTGCTAATATGCATACACTATGGTAAATTGCTGAGAATCTGCACAGCTCAACTACTGTTTTCCATGAAATGAGAAAAGCGATTGGGGGTTTCAAGATCAGCTGGGACTTAAGTTCAAGACTATATTCAAATTACAGATGAAACCATCTTTAAAAATGATAAAATCACATGTTTTAAATAATAAAAGTAAAGGAATTCTTCTCATCTGAGTATGTGTTTGATAAATATAATTATAATAATAACAATAAAATTTAATACTAAGAGAAAAATGTAGACTTTTATATATTCACCATTATTTATTTATTTATTTATTTATTTATTTTTTAATTAAAAATTTCTGCTTCCTCCCCACCCCTCTCCAGTCCAAAGAGCTGTCATGGTTTCCTGCTCTATGGGAAGTCCAAGGTCCTTCCCCCTCCATCCAGGTCTAGGAAGGTGAGCATCCAAACTGGTTAGGCTCCCACAAAGCCAGTACATGCAGTAGGATCAAAACCCAGTGCCATTGTCCTTGGCTTCTCATCAGCCCTCATTGTCCGCCATGTTCAGAGAGTCCGGTTTTATCCCCTGCTTTTTCAGTCCCAGTCCAGCTGGCCTTGGTGAGCTCCCAATAGATCATCCCCACTGTCTCAGTGGGTGGGTGCACCCCTCGCGGTCCTGACTTCCTTGTTCATGTTCTCTGTCCTTCTGCTCCTCACTTGGACCTTGGGAGCTCAGTCCCGTGCACCAATGAGGGTCTCTGTCTCTATCTCTATCCATCGTCAGATGAAGGTTCTATGGTGATATGCAAGATATTCATCAGTATGGCTATAGGATAGGGCCAGTTCAGGTTCCCTTTCCTCAGTCGCCCAAGGAACTAACCGGGGACATCTCCCTGGATACCTGGGAGCCCCTCTAGAGTATAATCTCTTCCCAACCCTAGGATGGCTCCCTTAATTA
>NW_004949102.1:13224592-13226456 GCF_000317375.1 Microtus ochrogaster | reverse complement strand
ATGCTCATCTTTTTGGATCTGGGTTATCTCATTCAGGATAGTGTTTTCTATTTCCATCCATTTGCATGCAAAATTCAAGATGTCATTGTTTTTTAACGGTGAGTAGTACTCTAATATGTATATATTCCACACTTTCGTCATCTATTCTTCCATTGAAGGGCATCTAGGTTGTTTCCATGTTCTGGCTATTACAAATAATGCTGCTATGAACATAGTTGAACAAATGTTTTTTAATATGATAGGGTATGTTTTGGGTATATTCCCAAGAGTGGAACTGCTAGGTCCTGGAGTAAATCAATCACAGTATAGCTATATAAAACTAAAGATAATCTGGGAAATATTATCAGAAATAGTTGAACAGTGAGGCATGGTGACACACTCCTATAATCCCAGCATCCAGGAGGCAGAGGCAAGAGGGTCTATTTGAGTTTGAGGCCAGCCTGGTCTAAATATGAAGCTTCAGGACAGACAGGACAACATAAAGAGAGCCTGGCTCTAAAGTAAAAGAAAAGAAAAGAAGCAGAGCAACTAAGAGCATTTTCTGCACAGGAAAAATAATAAATTACAAACACACGTAAAATAAAATACCCAATTACAACGTAAATATTACATCATTAATTTTATAGAATAGGTTTCATATTTTTAAAACACAATTAAGAAACTCAAAATAATTAAAGAGTCATACTATGTTCAAGGCAGGGAAACAGAATATCATGAAGATATCTATCCTTATAAGGATTTCTTTCTGGAATGTAGCTGGACTTTGTAAATAAAGAAGGTGATGATAGGAGTAATTCAAACAATGGCCAAAATAATTTTCAGGGCTAAAGACAAGGTGAGGAGATTACTTTTCCATGTATCAAGAAATTTGATGCTATAAAATTCATCAAATTTGATGCTATAAAAAACATCAGTTATCACTGAAGATACGGGGTAGCAATAGAACACTTGCCTAGTGCCTACTTGAGGTTTGTCTTGCCTCATCTAGGAGAGGAGGTGGAGTTTTCCTTTCCACCTTAGTGTCTAAAGGAAAAGGCAAAGGTCATCTACAACTAAACTATTTAATAAACACCCAGGGGCTCCAAAAATCTATTTTGTTCTCATTTTACCCGCATGGCTTTTTGTTTGTTTTCTCTTGTTTAGTAGAGAGCATCCAGGGCCTCAGTGTGCTTCTACACCCACGCCTTTAAGACCAGGAACAACATAAAATGTCTACATTCACTATTCAAGCTCTCTTTTGAACTGGAGCTGCTAGACAGCAAATGCAGGTAAAAAAAAGAGAAGGAAAACTGGGTTAAAAGTTGTGTTCACAGCCCTTGTCTGCTTAATGAGAAACTGATGAAACATGTAAGTTTTGTAGGGATACAGGCTACAGATTCCAACAGGATAGACACCTACCACACACATGGGGAGGAGGGAATTTTTTTCTCTTATATTTCTTGTTTCTTGAGGTTTATATTAATTATAGTTGCTGGGTCTTCTCAATGTTTTCTTTTATGTTTATTGTAACCACCTTATATTAATGTGACAGTGTTTTGAATTGTAATGGTTAAAATTTGCATATTATATTGACCTTTTGTTCCTGAATTAAGCTCACCTATATCATAAATGATTATATGTTTTACATGATTGGATTTAATCTGCAAAAACCAGTTCAGAATTGGTGTGGAGAATGGTTTGTATTCTGTCAATTATATTTTAAATAAACACTGATTGGCCAATAACCAGGCAGGAAGTATAAGTGGGACAACCAGACAGGAAGTAGAGGTGGGTCAATGAGAACAGGAGAATTCTGGGAAGAAGGAAGCCCATTCCTCTGCAGTCCTGGCCCAGACACAGAAGAAACAAGGTGTGACTGCCCGCC
>NW_004949102.1:13214424-13222767 GCF_000317375.1 Microtus ochrogaster | reverse complement strand
TCATGGCGATCCGTAATGCTTATGCTGTGTTATACAACATTATCCTGAAGAACTTCGAGAAGCTCAAGAAGCCCCGTGGAGAAACAAAGGGAATGATCTATTTGAGCCCCCTCTCTCATTCCGTGATGGGGTTCAATAGAGACCTTCCTGCTCTTCACAGGGAATTACAGACTGTACCCAATCTTCTTCCTGCTGGGGTTTCCCCCTTACTCTGCCTCCCAAACACAATAAATATATGGTTGCCCCCCCAAATAAAGATCCCCAAGGTTAACTGTCAGCCTATATAACACACGTGCACTCAGACACACACACACACACACACACACACACACACACACACACACACACTCAGAAGTGGCTGATAAAGGCTGCTTTTTAAATGCTAGTTATCCTTTGCTGAAAATTATATGGTATTAACTCCTTAGCCTTGCCGTTTATTAGGACTTGATATGTGATAATAACAGTTTTATCCCTGGGTTCCACAAAGTGAGGATGTGCCATTTCCTATTAGCAGCTCAACAGTCACTTCGATAGCTAACCTTAGATGTCTGTGTTTGCGTTATACTCTCCTACAGACACTCTGGTACCATTCTTTTTTTCAGAGTACTTTTGATGCCCCTAGGCTTTTGTGTTCCCATGTGACTTTTGAGATGCCTGTCAGTTGCAAAAACAAAAGTGTCTCCTGGGGCTTTGGCTGGTACTGTGTGGAATTTTGTTCATCTCAAAGTTTTATCAGGGGACAGAGAAGTTCAGAGTATTACAGACTTTATCTTCAAGTATAATACAGGTTACATAGTTACAGATCTGAAAGAGATGCTACGGAGTCAGGTGTGATGGTGCATGCCTGTAATCCCAGTACTCATGAGGTAGAAGCATACTGATCATAAGTCTGAGGTCTACCTCAGCCATATGGTGAGTTCTTGGCTAGTCTATATTACATGAGACCTTTGTCAAAAATAAAGAAAACAGAAAAAAGAAGGCCACAAATTAATAAAAAAAATGCTGAGGAGTAAGACAAGGGTTATTATATCGAATTCCTTCTATTTCAAAGTAATTTTTGTTGGAAATAACTTATACATCATAAGAATATATTGCAAAATATTCTTTAAAATACTACTAGAATTTACTATGTAATATTTTAGCATTAAAAAGAGATTGCAAAGTTAGGTATTGTATATAGTGAGCGTAGCTGCCTGAACTTGTCTATAAGGCATTAAAAAATACTTCATATTGATATTCATTAAATAAACTAGTTTATTAGCACAGTAGTCTATTCATACTTTATAACATACTCTGATAAAGTATAGGTTTGTACATCATTACAATAAGTATGAATCAGAAAGGCTTAGGAGAAAATGAATTAAGAATAATGACCCTGGAAGCAGGACCAATGTTCATATTCTGAAATTCATATTTACTTTACTGGTAGTAATGATAAATTGGGAGGCAAGGAACAGCAGTTTCATGGACACACAAAATACTTTGAATTAAAAAAGCAACCTTTAAAATAACAACAAAAGTATGACATGCTTAGTGGTCAGTCAAACAAAAAATGTTAAAAGACTTGTGCACAGGGTACTGTGTTACACAGTCAAAACAAACTAAAGAACACTGCGCAAGGTGGAAGATCATACTGCATATGAATCAAGAAACAAAATTACTGCTCTTGTGAGGCTATTGCCACACAGTGCCAGGCAAAACCCCAGGAGATGTTTTCTTGTTGCAATGGATAGTCATCTTAAAAGTCATACGGACAAACAAAAGACTCAGAGCATCCAAAAGAAATGAAAAAAAAAAGGAGAATCAATAGAAGGATTAATATTATTTGATTTCAAGACTTATTATAGAGAAGCAGTCAACAAAACCATGTGTTGTTGGTGCAAACATAGAAAAATAGAACAAAACAGAGAGCCAAGAAACACACCCACATATGCATGTATATCTGATTTCCAAAAAAAGAGGCCAATAAAATTTAATAAGAAAATATGTTCTTTCAAAGCAGTGTTTCTAGTGCAGTCAGATACCCATATCAGAAAGGAAAATGATCTTTATACACACATCTTACTAAATATAAAATGCAACTCAATTTGTACCATAGCATTACATGTAAAATCTAAATTAATTAAACTTCTAAGTAAAATATGTGCAAAAAGTTCACTGGAGTTAGGAAACAGCTGATCAGTATATAGAGGGAAGCACAAAGCTGCCATCTGATGCAGCAGTTCCTTTCCTGGGTTACTGTGAAGAGGCAGCAAAATGAGTTCCTGCAAAGGTTTGAACATGGGCTGTGCTTCCCCCAGATGCTCTTCCATATATAATCCAGACCTTTTGGTAATCATTTCCCCTCTTGTACCTGACCTCCTCCTGTTGGCCTCCAGTTCCCCTCTCTCTCCCTTTTTCTCCCCTCCCCCTCTCTCCCCACATGGCCCAGCTCAGCCTGCTTATGTTCACTCCGGACTCTTCTAGATATCCCTGACTATGGCTATGCTCGCCCATGTATTTATAGTAAAGTATGTGTAATTAAAAAATTAGAAGACAAAGTTTGGGTTGGGAAAGGACAAAGGCGATTAGTTTTTCAAATATAGAAATTGACATTAGAAATCAAAATTTAGTTTTAGAGAGGAGAAAACAAGTTTTGATTTTTGAAAATACTGAAATGAAATTTGTGCAAAGCACAAACAGATTCCATTTATGAACGTAAGGGCCAATTGCCCTTGACTTTCATCCCTGTATTTGCAAATATTGGTTTATAGAATTTTCAGGGTAAGCATAAACACGGTGCTTCAAACACCCAGTTACCTAATGAAGAACAAACCCTGCTGTCTGCTACCTGCCAGGAGTGTCTACACGGTCAGATCATGGAATCAAAGTCCAGATTACTTGCTTTTGCCATCAGTGGGAATAAGTCCTCAGCTTCACACAAATCAGAATTATGAGCAGAAATCCACTTAACTGTGAAATGATTTAGTGTGTTAGAACTGAGCATTGACTTACTGTTACCCTTGAGACTTAACAGAGAAGCAGAATTGAGTCACTCACAAAGGACAATTGAGACTTTAGACTGTGACTTAATTGGCTACAATTGTAGGAGTCCAGTCAATCATTGTTTCAGTGGAACCTTGAGCAGTGAGTCCTCAACTCAGAGATGCTGAATTACTTCATGAACACGATCCAGTCACAGTGAAGAACTTTGGCTGCTTCAGAGAAGCAAAGGCAAACAGATCGATCAGTGGGCAGAGACAGTCAGAAGGAGAAGTTTGTTTTCCTGCCTGCAGGTAGGGAACAGGCAGTAGTACAGGCTGCCCATCTTCAGGCTGGAGAGGTCATCAATCCAAACAGCTTTGCAAGCACAGGGATTACTTCTTGAGTGACTGGAAGATGAAAGAGAGAGTTATTATGTTTTCAAGAGTTCTACTAGTCAATCAAGTATAGAACAGATGGCAAGGTGAAGGTTTGAGAAATGGATGCTATGGGTGAGGTATCTTGAAAAAAATGGATCAGAAAATAAAGGCATAAAATAATCATATTATGGAGTTAGCTTAGAATTAGAGAAAATTCTCAAATGACCGTCTGTGTGTGCATTGACATAGGATGTCTGTGCACGTGTATGTACCTGTGTGTATATTTGTGTGTACACAGCCATGTATGCGAGACTGTTAGTGCATACACGTCATGGTACACACACCTTCCACAGTCTTTGAGACAGTGCAGGCACATGGTTTGTGCACACATACATGCAGTTGCAGTGCATGTGTGTCAGTGAGGACAGAAGAAGGTCTCAGATGCCATCCATCATCAATGCAAGTCTTATTCCCTTTAGACAGGCTCCTTCACTGAACTCGGAGCTAGCCTGCTGACCACCAAGGCCCAGTGACCCTCTGACTGGTCCTCAGCAGAGATTATTCCCCCCTGCACACTTGGGATTCCACACCAAGTTTTTTATGTGGTACTAGAGGTACAATCTCTGGTCCGCAGGACTGCCCAGCCAGCTCCTTAGCTGGTAGCTATCTTCCCAGCCTGAGTCAGAGTTTCTTATTCACCTCTGTCTATATCAGGCCAGAAAACCTTTGAATTTTTGGGAATCCCCCATCTTCACTTTTTGTCTTGCCATAGGTACTGAAATTACAGACATGCTAACGTGCCTGGATTTGAACTGTTTCTGGAAATTAAAACTTGAATTCTGACACTTGGGCAGTGAACACTTTGAACCACTGAGTCATCAACCCAGGTGCCATATTGTTTTTTAAAATACCAAACATGAATATAATATTTAATATGTGTGTATATATATATTCATACATACATATGTTCAGTATCTCTATGCTTTCATGCACATGGTGTGAATTTTTCCATAGATCTCTCATTTACCTCCTGAACTCTCTTTGTATAATTATTTCCTTTTGGGGGTTTATAATCTAATTACATTACTTTTATCCTTTCGTTTCTTCTTCCAATCCCTCCTTCCAATCCCTCCTTGCTCTTTCTCATTAATCATCATTATGTGCAAGCATGTATATACAAATACTTTACTAAACACGACCTACTCAATTCATACAATATTATCAAATGTATGTTTCTAGGGATAACATTTGGTACAATTGGTGGGCTCTTCCCTGTGGAATGTTCTCTCTTCCCCTTCCTCAGCATTCCTTAGCTGCCTGTAGTTCTTCGTGTAGGTTGAGCTCACAGGCTTTCCCCTGTTCACTTTGACATGTCTATTGTTCTTGCTCAGCACATGTTTAAGGTTTCAAATTCTTCTCTTCCCAAACATGATTTGATGGAAGGAAGCCATTAATTGATAGCCACTCAAGCTATATCCAAAGTATATTTTCAAAGGACTCTTTATGGTTGTTATTGATATCTCTAGTTCATGCTGGTTATTGTTTTACACCAGGAAATCTAGAGGTGCTTCATTTTTTTCAAGGCCCATTTAGTCCCATTATGGGGATGTGACAGAGGTAGACAGTCAGGCAGATACGGATTATTTTCTATACAACATTCTGAGGCTAATCAATAATTCAAATGCTTTCTATTGGTGTCATTTCTCCAGGGCAGTCTGGGCTTTTAATAAGCCATGCCACTGTTGCTGCAAATTTATTGTTGAGCCTTTCAGTGTTTAATTTAGAACATCAACAGGCTATGCTGTGTCAATATTCTCAATTAGTTTCCTCTGCCTTCCTGGTCCCATCCGTCCTGGCCTCAATTATAGATGCTGTCTTCCCCACCCCCTCTTTTCTTCAGTTCATTCGTTTTGACAGCTCATTTCTCTGTCTTTTCTGATTTCATAAATGTACATGAGTATCTTCCAAAGAAAGGATTAATGAAAAAAATCAAATTTATAAGTTTCATATCCCCAAATATCCCTCCTTTTTACTCTTGACTGATGGTTTGAGTAGGTACAGGAACCCTCAGTTGCTTTCTTGCATAATTCTGCTACAGTTTCCAGGTGTAGTCAACTAATACTTCATTTTTTGAATATGTTTGTTTGTTATCATTTAAGCTCTATTTTTATTATTTTTTCAAGCAGAAACTATGCAAAGGAGTTTGAAATGTGTACTGTTGAAGGTTCATAGAAGCCCCTCCCTCTGCTCTAAAAACCCTTGCTCAGCAGTGTGTAGTACTTCTAACATCCCCACTTCTTGATTACTATGAAAAGGAGCATTGTTACAGTGTATGCTGTCAGGATCCCCCTGTGCCACAAGGGAACAGTCCAGTGAACAGTAGGAGCAGGATTGCTGCAGTCAGCACTGTCTGCCAGAAACTGCCAAGCAGTGACCATCACAACTTCCAACGAAGGAATCCACTCCCATGCAGCTGTCAGTTGATGTGAGATTGGGAGAAACCAGGTTTTGTACAGATGCCATCACTGCTGTGTGTAAACATGGAAGACACTGAGAAGCAGAAACAAATTTGTCCTGGAAACACTAACTTCACATGCATTGATTCCCAGCTTCTATTAACATCAACAGCAGCAATAAGTGTCTTCATTTCCCCGTAGTTTATCTTATTGTATCTCTTCAGTTCACACTTCTACCTGTGGGTGTCAATCCATAAATCATTGTCATGACTAAATTAGGTGAATTAATTCACATTTTTACACTGTGATATTAGCACATAAAGGGGTTTTTATGTATATTAATGTTCCTCCAAGTATGCACAAGTCAAATTTATAACATTATAATCAAAATTATGCAAAGTTCCCTTGTCAAATATTTATTTGTTTGTTTTTGTTTCCTACAAGCTGTGACAGGCATTAAATTGTTTTCTATGTTTGCCTCCCATTGCTTGTTTGTATGTCTGTGTGTTTGTGTTTGTCTGTGTATGTACATCCACATCTTTTCTAATTTTTTTTTGTGGCTGTAGTTTGCATTTGGTGGCCATGGTGAATCATGGAAATTTAGAGGAAGAGCTGAGTGAGAAGTGGAAAACAACCAAGACCATAAGGGAAAGGTATAACCTCCAGCATACTGGATGGTACGATGTGTGGAGCCCCAAAACTGTGAGCCTATTCTACCTTGTCAGAGAGTTTGAGCTTATTTTTGCTCTTTCAAAGTTGTTGACAAGTGTAGCTACAAAACAAGATATCCTGGCCTAGGGTGTGCTTCCTTGGTGTTTTGGAGATTAAGATGGCCCACAGAGGTAGATCCGCTCCACCCCAAGCAAATGTTAGAGAATTCAAGTACACTTTTGCTCCTTCTTTTGAAATAAGAGGTTTGACATAGGGAGTGGATGCCTTCAGGATACTTGGTCTAGGGTGTATTCACTGCCCCAAATTTCAAATGCTTTTTCCAGGAATGAACGGCTTAATGTCTCAAGTACTGGGGCAAGTAACTGTGCTGGTTGTCCTTTGGATCATTCTAAAATAATCTTTGCCTTCTTTCCCCCTTTTCTATTGGGGTATAAAAATGTATGAAAAATTAAACATGGGCAAATTCAGAACTCAGAATTCAGAATTCAGTATTTGATGAGTTGCTGTCCCATTACTATTAGGAATATTTCTTAGATGAGCCTCTCCCCAGATGCAAATAATTCCAATCAGACCAAATAAAAGATGCCCATGTTCAATGCAGTACTCCCGGGTGATACCAGGAAAGCATGGTGAGGTAAAGAGAGAGAAGGTTAAACAATGCAAAACCTGGAGACCACGTGTTCATTCTCTGAGGGGCAGCCTAAATAGCCTGTGGGAGTGATCCTGACCTTCCTTGGGGAAGGGTTACTGCTTGGTGGGCTTTCCTAGAGGTGGAATCTGGACCAAGGCATCTCCCAGGGGAGGAGGCTTCCTGCTCCATTCTAAAGATGGCTGCTAGGGGCTGGGATGAGGCCCCAGAATATAATAATTATTATCCTGTGTCTTTGTGTTTCTTTCTTATCTCTGTTCCTCCTACCTAACATTTCTAATCCTCACGGTCCTACCCTGCAATGTATGAACCCACTGCAGCTAGGATCATGGTAGAAGTCACCCCAAAAAGGTGGCTCATGACAATGATGTCAATGATACATTACCCTCAGCAACACTGGCTCCTTTGACCAGACATAGAACTGTGGCTCTTCCAGGACTTAAAAAGCACTTGGTAAAAAGACAGCTAATAGAAACTGGACTTGCTGTGATCAGCTGCCAAGTGCACCCAGGAGATCCATGGTAGCACATCTGTGCTTATGTTGCCCCTACACTCCTGCTCAGGACAGGAGAGAGAAGGGGATCCCAGAAGCACAAGTCCCACCTAGTTTTTGTGAAGGTTACAAAAGTATCATTCATTTGCAAAGACAAAAAGAGAACGAACTCCAGCAACTGGGTCCATGAAATAAGAACACAATGCCAAACATACAATTTAAGGAATTAATTTAAAGCAAGTGTTTGCATCAGAATATAATAATATAGAATACCCTAATTTGGCCCTGAGCCATTTTTAATGCCCACTGGTGATAAATGACTATACACACAATAGTAAGGAATAAAAATTTAGTTGAATTTGTTAAGAAAACTCTCCAACTGAATGGAACAAATAGACAAGAAAAGAAAAATAGGAGAGAAAAGAAGGCATTGTATGAAGCTAAGATATCTAAACAAGAGAATTTTGAGAAGGAGAAGAGTGAAAATCCAGAGAAAGAAATCTTTGGTTTATGGAGAAAGGGAACCATTGTGCACACTGGTGTTGGAGGCCTTCGTTTTCCACCGGGATGGGTTTTGGAGCTGAGAACTCTAGAGATGACAGAAATGCCTCATTGTTCAGTATCACTTCATAAAATCGGAAAAAGTAAAACTTCGGCCAGTTTCTCTGTTGGAGCAAAAGATAATGGGATGTTTAGCCTTCTTAATAACAGTAAAGTGACTGAAATGCCTCT
>NW_004949102.1:13211917-13214087 GCF_000317375.1 Microtus ochrogaster | reverse complement strand
AAACAGGTAACTTCTCCAGCTATGAGATCCACAGGGTCTCTGTCATAAAACCCAGTCCCTTCCTCTGAGTCTTTGTGCCTACTGAGCCTGAGGGTTTGCTCTCTGTGAGCCCCAGCATTTCTCAATACTCCTGATATCTATGGAATTCCAGGCATTTCCAGGCAAGGACTTGCTTTTGACTCCAACATTCTCAAAGTGCGTTCTCCTGCCTTTCAGTTTAACTTCCTAATTGTATCCCTCTTCGCTGCTTCTCTGGAACTCTCTTAAAAGGTGCAGAGAATCAAGACCCCATCCCCACCCATTTTCAAAGTATTCCTACTGATGAATTAAGCTCCTGATTCATCACTGGAACTACATTTTAGAATTTAGTAAAGAGAATTTGCACCTGAAGCCTGTTTTGCTATGTCTAACAAGTCTTTTATTGTGCAGCCAGCCAGATCTCTAAAAAAAGAAAAATGACATGGAGATTTAACAGTTATGAAGTGTGGCCTTATCTTAGGCTTGTCCCACTAGCCCTTATAATTTAAATTAACCCATTTGTATTAACCTACGTTTTGCTTCATGGCCTTTTACCTTTCTTTCTTACCTTTCTTTCATTCTGTATGTCCAACTTCCTCCATATCTCTTTGGTATCTCCTCTGTGCCTTGATTATCTCTTTCTACTTCCTTTTTCTCCCCCAAAATTTTGCTTATACCTCCTGCCTAGTTATTGTTAATTCAGTTCTTTATTACATCAAATCATAGCCATATATTTTCACACAGTGTACAAATATCCCACAACATTCCCCCCTTTTGTCTAAATAAAAGAAAAACTTTATAACTCTAACACAGTAAAATTAAATACAATAATAACAATTATCAATTAAGAATTATATTCACAATATCCAGTCTGTTTGTATTTGTCAAAGTTGGAAAATTACTCTATTATCTATCTTATTTTGATGAATTTAAAGTTTTATACCTAAACCATTTTCTATCATAACTTGTTTTGCCATCCTAAAACTATCTTTTTTAGATCTCAAAATATTTTCTTAAATAAACAGCTTAAGTTTTCATGTTTCTTTTTCAACATTATAAAATTAGCATTTTTATATGTTTTTTAAAACTTGGTAACAAGGAAAACTGTAACTATAGCTATCTCAACTTCAACTCCCTCAGAGACTTGAGAAGGATATAATATTATCTTAGTAAATAGAAGTGCGGAGCAAGCAATTTCCAAAACTATAGAACTGACAAGGACGTCTGGCTGCCTGGACAGTCACATAAGGTTTTTCTATAACTTTGGGGCATCTATCTTCATTCTAGGGATCTAGAATATCTGACAGACTTTTCTGTGAAGCAGGAATTTTTGAAGGACTGTCCTACCCTGTCTTGGTAAAGTTCAACAGTCACTTCTTTTATGTCTTGTTTGTTCAATTGGGACAGCATGCTGTCTGCAGTTGTGGCAAGGACAGTTTCTTACCCAAATATCTGACTTTACCTCAATGAAAGAAATCTCTATATGGAATTTTTTGATGTCTATCATCCTTTTATGAAATAGGTCATTGCTGCCAGGAGTAGACATGTCTCTCATTGTTATGAAAAGCCTTAGGTTACTAAACATCTTAAATGCCATATTCTGTAGGTCTCTGAAATAATTGAAGATCACCCACCTATCTGTTTAGCCTTGAAAGCATACCTAACATAACTGCAAGTTTATTATAGATGACTAACTACTAACCTGTATTTCTTAATTATATGTTGCATTTTGAAATGAACAGTGTAGGTACAATATATTAAACAAAAATAAAACATAAACAATATAAC
This sequence comes from Microtus ochrogaster, assembly GCF_000317375.1. NCBI lineage: Eukaryota > Metazoa > Chordata > Mammalia > Rodentia > Cricetidae > Microtus > Microtus ochrogaster. The sequence goes on along the minus strand of NW_004949102.1, from coordinate 13,212,281 downwards.
AAAAGTAACTTTAAATTTGTGTCGATATACAAAAATGTCTTAAACAAGAGTAGAAACATATATAGAATATGTTCTAACAAAAGTAATCTTAAATTTATATTAATATACAAAAATCCATACCAATGTAAGATATTTGAAACTAGTGGTTGTTCAAGAAAAACCACAACAATCTACTGTTTTATTCCATCATTTCTATACTATATCCCTCTTTTGCCTTTCAGAAAGAGACGCCTGAATCTAATCTCCTTTGTTCAGCTTTTTTTTTTTCCTGACCGTGACCAATAACAACTTGTAATCAACACCCAAGTGATGAAAAACATTCATAATCTACTAAATGACCAAAAACCTCCTACCCTACCTCTCA
>NW_004949102.1:13198066-13211817 GCF_000317375.1 Microtus ochrogaster | reverse complement strand
CATAAACAATATAACAAAAGTAACTTTAAATTTGTGTCGATATACAAAAATGTCTTAAACAAGAGTAGAAACATACATAGAATATGTTCTAACAAAAGTAATCTTAAATTTGTATTAATATACAAAAATCCATACCAATGTAAGATATTTGAAACTAGTGGTTGTTCAAGAAAAACCACAACAATCTACTGTTTTATACCATCATTTCTATACTATATCCCTCTTTTGCCTTTCAGAAAGAGATGCCTGAATCTAATCTCCTTTGTTCAGCTTTTTTTTTTCCTGACTGTGACCAATAACAACTTGTAATCAACACCCAAGTGATGAAAAACATTCATAATCTACTAAATGACCAAAAACCTCCTACCCTACCTCTCAAGAATGTGGGCAGAGAGCTGGCTCAGAGGTTAAGAGCACTGGCTGCTCTTCCAGAAATCCTGAGATTAATTCCTATCAATCACATGGTGGCCCACAATCATCTATAATGAGATCTGGTACCCTCCTCTGGTATACAGGCATATATGCAAGCAGAATACTGCATATTAAACAAATAAAAATAAATTTAAAAAAATGAATGTGGGCATCATGTTCTCCAGACTCTTTCTTGTTGTTTGGGGGCAATGCCATCTTTAATGGACCCTGAGAAAAATAGGTATAATGGTCAAGTTCTGGGAAAACTAGCTGTAATGTTTGTTGTAATGGGAAAGTGTAGGGTTTTACTGAAGTTCTGGCTAGAGTAGTCTGTGAGGCTGGATCCTCTCAGTTCATAGCTTTGAAGCTGTTCTGGGTGAAGAATTTTGAAGAAACTTCAATATAGGCACTCTGAGAGGATAGATCACCTGGGGTACTTGTCTTTATTGATGTCTGGTCCTTTTTTTTTTGAAACCACATAAACTTTTAAAGGTAACATATATGTCTGCATGAATACTAACATGGAGTGTGCAGTGTGCACAAGTCAGCTAAAAATGATTTTTTGTTCTATGTTTGAGATGAAAGGCATCTGGAAACATGAATTATTATGTCTTATCCAGTTTCAGAGTTGTTCTCATAGTCAAGGAATCAGCATATACTTTACCTGTCCTGTAGTTTTTCTTAGTTTCTATCTTCATGTATGTAGCCAAGATTTTCAGCTTGTCTCCACCAATCAAATCTGATCTTTATTAATTTTGAAGAGAACCATAACTTTTTGTTTTCTGTAGAAACAAAGGCATAACCTCTCCCCCAACACAGCATACTTTCTGACTTCCATCTTGAAGTTAAGACATTTTTAAAATATATAGGTTGCTTTAATTTAGCAGTTTTTGTAATCCAATGTTTCTTAGCAGCTATTGTCTTCTGTACATAAGCATCTAAAGAATTCAAAGTAAAAAAAGTGCTTTACATGGCTTATTCTTTTTATATTACTTTATTCTTTCTTTAAAGGCTTTATTATTTTTAAATTGTTTATTTTTTTCTATGACTCACTATGCCTATTTTCTTTTCTTTCTTTAGCATCTAGGTACATTTCATACATACTGTATGTGTTCAGAGATTTTCTCCATCTGATCCTGACTTTACTAAGCGCCTGCACCCATGCACTTGGCAGCTTCTCTGACACCTGAACCAAATTTTAAACTGCTAAGCAGTCACAGAGGTTTTGGCAGCTGGTTCTGCCCCCTCAATTCTCAGCTCTGGGAATTTGCTGAGTCTGACTGGCAAGCATTTTTTACCTAATGTGCTAGCTGCTCAAATGCTCTGTTGCATAGCAGGGCCACTTAAAAGAACTATGTCTCTGTATGCTATGAGCAGTGGGCTCTGTATATTTACCATACACTGGGTACCATTTGCAGTGAGTCTTTCTCTGTTCTGCCAGCCAGCTCCCAAATAATAACATAGAGACTTGTTATGAAAGTTTGGCCTTAGCTTAGGCTTATCCCACTAGTTCTTATAACTTAAATTAACCCTTTTGTATTGATCCATGTTTTGGCTTGTGGCCTTTTACCTTTCTTTCATTCTCTATGTCTGATTCCCTCCATATCTCCTAGGTGTCTCCTCTGTACCTTGGTTATCTCCTTCTATTTCTTTTCTCTCCCTGGAAATTCCACCTCTGCATTTTTTTCTAGCTATTGGCCATTTTTTATTACACAAATCACAGCAATATATTTTCACACAGTGTACTGATATCCCACAACCTTCTTGTTTGTTTCATTCCTCAATTGAGAGAGGGTATTGCCATTCATATCAGAGTACCTGGGGCTTACTGTGTAGTACAGACTAATATCAAACTTGGGATCTTCATGTCCAGTCCTGAGCACTGGGGAGGCAGGCAAGCATACAGAATATCTTATAAACTTGGTACTCGACTTGGTTTGAGCTATTTCTTTTATAATTTAAGCCTCTCCTACATATACTGTGTACACACATCCATCTCTGAACCACGTTGGCAACCTGTTGGCAACCTAGAACTCCCATCTATGATAAGGTAGCTGAAAGCATGTCTCACTCTGGACAATGAAACAAGTTTCTCTTTCTTTAATTATCAATAAACCAGAACATTTCTATTGTAACATATTATTGTTGTATCTAGGTATAAGAGAATGAAGGCCTATCTGATTTGGAATGGCATGGGAGTACATACTCAATAAGCAAAAGCTAAGTCCCAAATGAGAGTTTTAGAAAAAATACCCTCTTTATCATCTTAAGTATATACATATTGAGCATGCATATATGATTTATGTAATGTTCATTATGAGAAGGGGTAAGCATAGTAAAAAAAAAAAAAAGATTTACCTAATCCAAATACAAAACCACACCAACACCTCTAGTAACTAAACTCTGCTTTCTCCTTCAACATACTAGGAAGTGCCAGGCAGCAACTGGATTCCTAGGGAATGATTTGTTTAGTGAATACCAAACGCTGGTTTCCTGGCCAATGGCAAATGTTGGAAAGGTTTTAACAAAAATGAGCAAGAAATGCAAGGATATTTGATTAGCTTTCCATAAAATTAAATTTTTCCCATTTAAAGATTCTGAATTCATTTTTTTCTAAATTAGTAGCCATGTTTTTATTTAATGAAGTGGTAGAAGCAGTGATTGTTTTCTTGAAATTGCCTTATTTGATCAAATGAAATCCTGATGCTGGAAAGGAAAAATATATTAGCTGCCATTATCAGTCAGCAAATACTGAGCAGAAACCCTTCATGGACTGATCCAACTGCCACATCAGGAAAGACATCTCACCCAGCATAGTTCATGATATTAAATGGAAAACTTAACTGTGTTTTTAAAAGTATCAAATTAACTTTAAGCAAAAGTCAAACTCTAAACACAATTGAATAAAAAAGTCTCTGTAAAATCACCGGGATTTGATGGGACTTCTGTTTTATTCTCAAAAGAAAAAATTATGGAAGTTTCTATCTGAATTGCCAGGTTGTGTTGCACCTCATGTGTTGCAATCAAACGTTCTCTCTGTTTTATTCTAAAAAAAAAATGATGGAAGTTTCTGTCTTAATTGCCAGGTTGTGTTGCATCTATCTGTTGCAATCGAAAGGCTAAGCTCTCACTCTGGTTCTGTGGAACTTATTACACATCAACCTCCCCTATACTTATGAAATAAGAATATGGGATTCCTTGCACGTTTTGGGGTACAGCAGTATTTGCCCCATTTCAGAGTCTTTGTTATTTGCTTATTATTTTATAAAAACACAATTTCCACAGGGATCGATCCTTAATTTTAGCAGTTTGTCGATAAGCATTTCATAAATAGCTCTAAAATGAGTAAGCAAATTCATGGTATATGTCAATATACTTGCAAGATCATTAGTTAGAGAAAAAGTAGAAATAGCTTTTTACGCCACAAACCAGAAAGAGAAGAAATATGGGATGATTTTTTTGGCTAAATAAGATTATAAAGCATTATCTGCTTTTCAATAATATTTGTAAATAATGAGAAGGTGTCACAGTAGTTAGACTATTTCCTCCATATTTACATATTTTGCCCAGAACCCTTTTAACCTGCAGGAATTTCTTTTTAAGGATTCTGGCTTACCAGCAAAGCTTTACCAAGCCCACAGTTTCTGCTCATGAGTGTTATAAATACTTTTAATGTCAAGCTCTAATCCTGAGCAGGATGACAATTTTACATCTCTAATCATGAGTCAGACGGAGGCATTTCACACGCCCGTGAGGCAGCAGTGGGTGTCCAAGCTGTTTAGATCACTGATCCTTCAGCGTTTATCTTCTTATGGAAATTCTGAAAAGCATAAAAATGCCGCAGAAGCTGACCTTTGTGTCTTGCGCGGCGATCCTTCACCTCGGATCTGACAATCACTCACGGGAAAGAGGATGCTGTGATTTGCCAGAGGCTTTAAAAAGATTCAAAGCATGATGAGTCTCTAAACCCTCTCCCTGGTTTCATGATGAGAAAGACAGGAGGGCATGCTTCCAGGAGACTTTTCACAGTACCCCTAAAGTGCCAGAGCTTTAATTAGGACAATATTTCAAGTGTCACTCGATAAGATGACTAAATAAAGCTTCAGGATAAGCTGGTGGAGGTGAGAAAGTCCTTGAAGGCACTTTAAGCTGTGCATAGAATCCAGAGCTGTCTATTAAACATTGTAGAAGAGAACAACAATTCAGTATGATTTACACCTCCAGATCTCAGTGTAAACAAACGCCATCTTGTTTTTCTCACTAATGGATTCTTTTTTTTTCCCCAGTGTTCATCCTGATGGTGTATGGCTTTTCTTTATACACAGTGGAATCTTTTTCTCGTGAACATCTTCTCTACTGTATCTTCTGTTGAATTTACATTTAGCCCATTGGTAGGGAGGAACTACACTGTCTACTCTTCTGGAAAACTTCTTTCTTTTTTTCCTCCCTCCTCTTCCACCAGACTAAATCTCACATGATCTAAGTGACTCAGCTTAACTTACCTCCACAATGTCTTCTCATGCTCCAGAGATACTTAGCTTGTTTTCTACTTCAAAACAGCATGATCTCTTATGCCTTTTCATTTCCTACCTTTTGTCCCACCATGCTAACAGAGGTTTCTGCCCCACCATGTCCCACAGCCATTTAGCCCCAAAGAAAACACACAGAGATCCCACATTAATTATAAACTGATTGTCCTATTAGCTCAGGCTTCTTATTAACTCTTATGACTTATATTAGCCCATATTTCTTGTCTGTGTTAGTCACATGGCTTGGTACCTATTATCAGCAAGGCATTCTCATCTTGCTTCCTCTGCATCTGGGTAAGGATTGCAGACTGACTCTTTCTTCTTCCCAGAATTCTCCTGTTCTTGTCACCACACCTCTACTTCCTGCTTGGTTGCTCTGCCTATTCTTCCTGCCTGGCTAATTGCCAATCAGCATTTTATTAAAAATAATACAAGTCATAGGATAAAAGACCAATGTCCTTAAAAAAACAAAACCAAAGAAAAACACCAAGAACTCCGAATCTAATATACTTTGTTTAGCTTTTTGTCCAGACTATTATCCATAATATAGTGTAACCAACACTTTAAACAAAGATAAATATCCACTATCCATTTTTCAGGAATGGGAGTATAGTTTTTCAATCTACTTCCTGCTGATTGGGGGTGCTGATAATCTAATGGGGACCTAAAGAAAATTTAGAATTATGGTCAAGTCCTGGCTAGAATATTTTGTGAGGCTTGATCATTTCATCCAGCAGTCTTGAGGTTGTTCTAGATGTAGATTTCAGACATCTGGGCCATCTGCTTATATCAGAAATTTCTCAGGGGGTCTTCATTGATTAACTTTATTTTTCTTAATTCAGAATGAATCCACAACCTCTCATTTCCTGTGGAAACAAAAACAAAACCTCTTTTCCAAAGTAACATATCTTTTGACTTAAATTTTGAAGTCAAAGCATTTTCAAAATATGTATGTTGGATTAATACAACAATATTTATAATTGAATGTCTTTTAGCAGCTGTTGTTCCTTCCTCAGCATTCAAACAATAAAGAGAACATAATAATGTACAGTCTCCAGATTATTTGTGTGTTTTCCATTTTTACAAGGCTTTATTTTAAATTCTATTTCTTTTATTTTTATTTTTAATTTTTGGATTTTTGAGACTAGCTTTCTTTTTGTATCTTTGGCTGTGCTGGCACTCATTCTGTAGACCAGGTTGTCCTTGAACTCAGAGATCCACCTGCCTCTTCCTACTTGTGTTGGAATTAAAGGTGTCTGCCTCCACATCCTTTCTTTCTGTTTTAAGGACTTTATCCTTTTTCTTTTCTCTCTCAAGCTTACATATATTTTACATATATATTACATATATTTTTAAACACACTGTAAATCATTTAGCTGTTTCCTTCATCTTTGAATCTATCTTTACTGTATCTCTCTCTTTCTGACCACATGAGTCTTTAATTTGCTAAGCAATATAGCTAGGATTAAGACTGTGGCTTTGATGGCTGGATCCACCCCATTCCTTAGCTTTCTGAGAGTGTAGCCTCATGGCAGAATTACTGACCAGAGCTGTATTTATTGCCACAACTTTATGGAATCTCAAGGTCCCTGCCATCGCCAAGAAGCATGCTGTCAGCTATTCATAAACACCATATAAGTGTTTGGTGATAGGGCCTCTTAAAAGAGCTGCAAGGTTTCACAGCTAAAGTTGAGTCAGGAATCCTCTCTTAAATAAGATTCACTTGTCTCTAGCAAAGAGAGCCCACCTGAGAAAGTGATGCTATCAATAAGCTGGGCTTAACTCCGTTCTGTCTAGAATTACCTCCCAAGTTCTCTCAGTGTTTATGTGGATGCAGTTGTCCATGTGAGCACCATTCTGTTGACAGAGGTTTCTGTCCCACCAGGTTCCACAGCTGTTTAGTCCTAAAGAAAACACATAGAAGTCCACATTAATTATAAACTGATTGGCCTATTAGCTCAGGCTTCTTATTAACTCTTATAATTCTTGTCTGTGTTAGCCACATGCGTTGGTACCTGTTATCAGCGAGGCATTCTCATCTTCCTTCCTCTGCATCTGGGTGGTGACTGCCAACTTACTCTTCCCTTTTCTTAGAATTCTCCTGTTCTTGTTGCCTGACCTCTACTTTTTGCCTGGCCAATCAGCATTTTATTAAAAATAAGACAAGTGACGAGATAAAAAGAGCATTGTCACATAGCACTACCACTGTAAGGATGGGCTTCTACAAGGAAGATAGAAACACCCAATTTGATATTATTTAAAGCTTGGGCTCAAGAGTCAAAATCCTTTATTGTTAGCTCTGCAACAAGTTCTCCGACTTTCAGATGGTTATTGACCTCTCTGTACTAATTTTAACATCTGATGAGTGGAAATGACAATGACTATTTTGTGGGTTTACCTGGCTGGTAAGGTTTAGTGGTGCAGAAGAAGACTCATGCTTTGCTGAGTAAATAGAACCAGACAGATTTTCTGCTGTCAGCGTTGTTATTTTTCTTGAAGACAGAGATGGATGTTTTCTACTTAATTCCTGATTCATTGCAGAGCCTGAAAAAATATTTAATTAACAAACTTTTTTTTCTGTTTTTATTCAGTAGCAATGAAAATCATTTCATTAGTTTTTGAGGGCGCCATTTTAAATTAAAAGAAAACAGAACACAAAAAGCAGAACCAGTCCTTTTTTTTCCTACTAAACACAATAGTAAAATGGATCATATGATTACAGAACATAGATGCTCCAGTTAAATAAATACATCCTGAGTTAAACTCAACACAAGGAAAATCTTCAAAAGTCTTGTAAAAAAAAAAAAAGAGTTCTAATGACAGAGGTCTGTTTTTAGGTCCTTGCAAGGAGATATGGATTTGAATTTAGAAAGCTAGTGTTTTCTAAAATATCACAAAAACTCACACTAAAATATATAGATAATGTGCTCAGTAGTTTAGAGTTTTCCTATTTGGGTTTCTGCTGCACAAATCAATGGTCTCTCCTTACCAGTCTCTCACCTGTGAAAATCTGGCTAACAGTAATAGGCACACTTAGCTTAGTGGCTGTTTCTAAGCCAATGTTTCCTTTCCCACTTGGGATATGAACATAGAGAAACGTAGATGTTTGGGAAGATGATTGTTTCCCAACAAAATGAAAATCGCATTTTCCTTAGACTTGTATGTATTTTATTTTTGCTGTTGTGATTCTGTTAAGTCTCCTTTCTAACCACCTGGCTTGTAAAGCCATAGTGATGATTAAAGTTACTGTCTTTTGCACCTGTACAGTGCATGGCAATTTGTAACGTGGTTCGCCAGTAGCCAATAGCCAGTTCATTCATCCTGGCACACTCCAGTCTGTAGAAGTCCACCCAACAGAGAATTCCCACATGATCCTTTCCGATTTACGTTGACTATATCACAGTGTCACCTGGTCAGACTCTAAAGTAAGCTACCGAGATAGCTATCCTATTCTAGCATGACAGGGAGTATTCTGTTTTGGGATATCCAAAGAAAGGAGCTCCTATCTCCATAATCTATGGGCAAACTGCTTCTCCTAACTAGTTTAATCATACAAACAGCATGTATGACTGAACTGACTGGATGTCTTTTCATGTCAACTGAAAAATAATTGACTATATATAATTTCATTAAAAACCAACAGCCAAGATCACAGTACTCACATTTGGTATCTAGACTGTTTTAGACTCCTTTACTTTAAGTGTATCGCGTCTTCCCGTATTTACATTTCACTATAAACCACTGCAAATTATTTTTTAAAATAAGACAGGACATATATTACTAATTTTCACATATGACATTCTCTTTGATTCTCCTGTAAAGCCCATGAAAAAGTTTCATCACTTACCCCATTTTAACTCCCCATATTTCTATTTTCCTGCAAGCTGCTATGCACTTCATAAAAAGCTTGAGGCTGACAGATAACTGTGTTTAGGTTTCTGTGTTCTGTAGCTCTGGCTCCGGCTCTGTATAATAGATCCCAAATGTAGGCTTATGCAAACAGGCATCCCGGAACCTGTGCCAGGATGTCTCTCCAGCACTGATTAATTTCTGTGCCTAAAAGCCATGTGTTCATTGTGGATGATAAGCTTGTTGCACAAACACAAGCTCGCCACACTGAGGAAGTCTGGCTTTAGTTCTCTATGAATCCTAGTGACAAGGATATTTGCCAAAAGGAAGGAAAAAAAATTCATGCCAGTTTAGGCACAAAATGGAGTGTTTGAAGGAATTTGTAGACTTTTACATATTAAAAAAGAGAAAACATACACTTATAAAGATAATTGGAAATGTATTCAACATACCATGTTCACCAAGAAATTTCAGATTCTAGTCTCTGGGAGTGGTGTAGGCATGCCCAGAAGAGAAGATACACCCTAATACATAGGTAACTACTAAACTACTAAAAATGGAGTGTACCAACATACTACTGTATTAATCCTGTCCAAAATTTTCACGTGCAGAGAAATAATGGCTATGTGTTTTATCCAAGTGGGATTTCCCCTGTATTTGTCATTATGAAGGCTTGAGAATTTCAAGATCAAATTTCTTCTGTTAGAAAACAAACAAACAAAAAGACAATAAGAGAAAACAAAACAGAATTTCAAATCTGAGGAGAAATTTAAGCCAGTCTAAGAACATGCCATCATATAACGACTCACTCTCTCTCATTTTCTTCTTCTCCTTCTCTTTCTTCTCCTTTCTTTTTCTTCTTCTTCTCCTTTCTCCTTGGCTCCCTCCTCCTTCTCCTTTTTCTTTGTTTGGGACAAAGTCAATTTTTATTTCTCCCCCTCACAAAGTGTTGTTTCTACAATTCTGGAAGAAGGTGAAATGAGGCCATATGTCTTTGGCCCAATTAGAAGCAGAGCGTTTGCCTCTGGAAAGGAATCTGGGATCCATTCCTGGATTCTCCCACCTGGTGTAGAAGTTCTGTTGGCTGCATCTTTAACAGATGGTCATGGAGCCTCTGCTGGGAAACCCAGCCTGGGAAACTTTGCACGTACCCACTACCACCACCACCATCGTGAGTGAGGAGGCGTGCGTTACCCTACATACATTGCTACGAAGCTGTGTGTGTGTATGTGTGTCCTTGCTCTTTGGATCATCAAATGGACAGGCACCTTCTTTCCACTTCACAATCCTTCTGAAAACAAGTAGAAAGGACTTCTTGAGAGCTGTACCATGATCCACAGTCAGACTTGTGTTTTCTTTGTCTGTTCCCTATGCGGCACAGCTTCCAGAAGCTACTGTTGTCTAGCCACTGTCCTCTGAGAAACAAGCTGTTCCTGATTTGCCTGAAATGCAGAGTTTGCAGATGGAAACTGGTTAGTTCAGGCAACAGGGGACCAATCCTTTCCTGCATGGAGTTACACAACATTTCTGTTAGCCTGACCCAAGACTGAATGGCAGTCCACCAATTCCAGAAGCCGTATTTGTGAGAATCACATACTCACAGAACTCTCTAGAGTGTCTAATTCTTTCATTTCACAATGTTTATTCCATTATAGTTAATTATTGCCTAATGCTTAAACAGGGAATCACATGGTGAAATGGATGGTAATGATGATCAGAAGTGTACGTAACAAGAGATAGTTCAGGCCTATACCCCTAACACTTTGCAGACAGAAACAGAAGACTGATGCTTTGAAACCAACCTCCTCTACATAATGACTTCCAGGCCAGCCAGAGCTTTGCAGCAAGGTTCTGCATCTCTAGAATGAAGGGCACCTGAGTGTGCTGGATAATCCTGATGTGTTTACATGTACTTTATTGAGCATGTTTGTATCTGTGCTCACTCTTGGCATTGGTCTGTCATTATCTTTATGTTGTTGTATTCCATCAAGTTTAGCTACGAGTGTAACTTTGGCTGCATAAAAGCATTCGGAAGTATTTTTTCCTTTTGTATTTTATAAAATAATCTGGGAGGCCATAGTTTTAATTCTTCAGGAAATTCTGCCATGAGTCCACCTGGGATTGGGTTCTTTATTGCTGCTCCCATCACACTGTTTCTGATGCATCTACTTCATGGTTCTGAGTGGATCCCAGGAGCAGAGTGGGGACTTTCTGCACCATCAGCATCATATTTCTGTGAGTCATTCAGTGTGGAAAATCATCTCTACTCTGCATGTCAGGCTTTTTGGTAGTTTCTGCATTCGATTTCCTTTGCTACATCCTGAGAATCTAGACAAAATTTTTGGCTTTAGGAGCATTTTATGATTCATGAACTCATTAGTTGAACTCTTGATCCCAGATGATAGCTCTATTTTGATATGTGTGAAATCTCTTTGAGAGGTGGAACATGGTTGGAGGAAGTAGGTCACTGAGGGATCCGTGTCTTTCTTGATCCCTTATAGTAATGTCTTCCCCGTTTCATGCTCAGTATGAATTGAGAATCCCCTCTGCCTCAAGCTCTTGACATCATGATGCTCTACTAAAATTCATGGGACCAAGAGACCTTTGCAATAAACCCTTTGAAACTGAGAGACAAAATATCTCCATCCTCCTTCCAGTTGTTCCTGCCCCGTGTCTCAACAATGAGACTATAAACTAATACTATGTCCTCAGACATTTACAGAATAACGCTCTTCCTCTTGTACTTTTACCCCCTTTTCTTGGACACACAAAGTGGAGTTTCTGCTAACTCTATGTGGTAAAGGATGAAGAATGTAAAAATTGAACATCCCATTTGCTGCTTGGAATTTTAGCTGTTGGAACTAGACTTGGAGGTGAAAGATTAGATTTGCAGTAGTAATAACAATGACAAAATGAAACATTTACAATGAAAGCTTCCCTGTTTTCTTCCCAGCTTCTTCCAACACCATGGCCCTCATTCCTTGTATGAGTAGAGTCCAAATGATTCTATGATTAGATAGATGTTTACTGCAAGTGCTTGTATAGGAAGAGGGTTTCTGATCTAATCTAATAAATACAGATATTGATACTGATATAGCTACCCCAAATCTGCTTATCCCTATTGCCACTAGAAGTTTTCGTTTCTATTTTTAAATCTTCTTACAGGAAAGCACAAACTTTAATAAGAGCAGCAATGAGTAATTTTATTAGTTGAAAATGACCAAATAAACTAATGGAGCATAAGACCAGAGGTAGGGATGGAAAGAGAGTGAATATAAATTTGACTGTATAAACTTATTAATGCACTGGCTTCTGGCTTGTATCAGCGACTGACTTTTTAAGCCATTTATTGGAAAATGAAAATGATGTAAAATAGTCAATTGACTAGGCATAGAGATTGCTAAACTGGGATGAAAATACACACAAAACAGGGAACAAAATTGCACGAAGATATTTTTACAATGAATGTACACTCTTTGAGAAGCAAAACCATATTTAGCAAAATCCTCAAGGAGTAATGTAGATTTTACTCAGATAGACCACTTACAAGTGGTTGCTTTGGTTTGACATTTAGGCAGTTTGGAGGACCAGAACAAAGCAGAAATAACTGGAAAGATGAAAGCCTGTCTTACGATACGATTAGCTAAAATTCAGGTGCTGAGTGTGGCTCATTCAAATGACATGTTCAGAGAGAATATGGAGAAGATGAGAAAAAGATCTCAAAACATTATTCTAAAAAATTATTATCGGGGCTGGAGAGATGGCTCAGTGGTTAAGAGCACCACCTGCTCTTCCAAAGGTCCTGAGTTTAATTCCCAGCAACCACATGGTGGCTCACAACCATCTGTAATGAGATCTGGTGCCCTCTTCTGGCCTGCAGGAAGAGTACTGAGAATACTGTATACATAATAAATAAATAAATCTTTTAAAAAAAATATTATTATTTGTGTGTGTGCATGTGCATGTAGACAAGAGGGAGACACTGAATGTCTTCCTCAGCTGCTCTCTAGCACTTTGTCTTGAGACATAGTCTCTCAGTGAATTCGGAGCTCATCATTTCAGCTTGGCTAGCTGTCCACTGAGCTCTGGATACCCCATCTGTTTATGTCCTCCAGCAGTGCAGTTCCAAACTATTGCCACTCTGCCCAGCCTCTACACCAGTGTTAGGGATCATGATTGATAAGTTCTATGCTGACTGGCACATCTCCACAACTCAAAACTCTTTTGGATTCAGAATGTAAAAAGAAATTACTGGCCAATGAAACAGAGCTCTTTGGTATTCAGTGATAAATATGAAAGAGGTTTACCTCTGGTATCAAATGGGGACTATTATCTTTTCTCATTAGAGGCCTTGTTGCAGGGATTTCTTCATGTGTTTCATCTTCTTACATGAGAATGAAACTCATTTCCAGGCAGACTTCATCAAAACTCCCAAGAAAGCACCCCTGACCTTCAAAAAATGAAATATCCTTGTGTAGCTCCTGTGCAGAAAGGAGAGGCCACATGTTCATTCCAAAACCTCTTCCCTGTACTGAGTTTCACACCATGTTGGCCCAAGCTCAGGCTCTTTGATGGGTACCTAGGACAGATGCTCCATGTGTCACTCAGGAAGCAGTCACAGACCCGCTGTCTTTGTCACAGTGCTGACTTTTCCCTAAGATTTCTGATCTATGAGGAAAATGACAAATTTCCATTAGAGTGAACGATTATCCAGCTAACAAAACTCTGCAAATGTGAAACAAATTTACTCTTTGAGGAAAAAAAAATTAGCTTGAAGCAATTCAGGAATTCAGAACAGTTCTCCTTGTCAGTTGTATCCTGCGTACTCTTCCATCATGGGCCCATTTTATATCTTTGGTGTAGCCTCAAAGTATTACGAGACCAAAGGTGTCACCCTAAAATCATCAAATATAATTAATTTATGTCTATAGCCTTAAAAGAAATAAATGTAAAAATAGTAAC
>NW_004949102.1:13166303-13197781 GCF_000317375.1 Microtus ochrogaster | reverse complement strand
AGATCTACTCCCATTCTCTTTCCTCCAGTGCCATTTCCCTGACAACTTACTACTTCCTGTGTTCTCTTGCTTTTTATTTTTTTCTATTTGAGAAAGACTTTTTAAAATTTATTTATTTATTAAGGATTTCTGTCTCTTCCCCGCCACCGCCTCCCATTTGCCTAGGCTCCCACAAAACCAGTACGTGCAGTAGGATCAAAAACCCATTGCCATTGTTCTTGAGTTCTCAGTAGTCCTCATTGTCCGTTATGTTCAGCGATTCTGGTTTTATCCCAGGCTTTTCAGACCCAGGCCAGCTGGCCTTGGTGAATTCCCGATAGAACATCCCCATTGTCTCAGTGTGTGGGTGCACCCCTAGCGGTCCTGAGTTCCTTGCTCATGCTCTCTCTTAGAGTACTACTCAGCAGTAAAAAAACAAGGACTTTGGGAATTTTGCATGTAAATGGATAGAAATAGAAAACACCATCCTGAGTGAGGTAAGCCAGACCCAAAAAGAGGATCATGGGATGTATTCACTCATATTTGGTTTCTAGCCATAAATAAAGGACATTGAGCCTGTAATTCATGATCCTAGAGATGCTAATTAAGAAGGTGAACCCAAAGAAAAACATATAGGCATCCTCCTGAATATTAACCTTCATCAGGCAATGAAAGGAGACAGAGACAGAGACCCACATTGGAGCACCGGACAGAAATCTCAAGGTCTAAATCAGGAGCTCTCTTTCTTTTTAACAAATGCATTGAATACCCTTCGTGCTGTCTGTGTGCACATGAGTGTAGGGTCATGTAATGGAGCACAAGAAGCCTCTAGGGGACACAATTTATTATATCTCTCCAGCAACCATCAATTGCCAATGCCTTCTCAGCTACAGGTGAGGCTTTGTGAATCCCTTCCCCATCCCTGCGTCATGTGCACGCAGCCAGAACTGTCGTAAGTCTGTTTGTGAGAAGACCCTGTCATGTCTAGCAAACACTGTCTTGCTCCAGATGCTCACTATTTCTGGATCTTAACATCTCCACAGCTCTTTTCTGTGATGATCCCTGAGCCTTGTGAGGAATGAGTATGATTTCGGTCTCCCATTTAGAGACGGGCACTCCAATGTCTTTTATTGTCTGTGTGTTGACCAGCTGTAGATTTCTATATTAGTCACCATCAACAGCAAAAAGAAGCTTCTCTGATGAGGGTTAAGAGATGCACTAATATGGGGATATGAGCATAAAAATATAAGGAGCAGTTTATGTTGGTAAAAATGAGCGGATACACTGTGGTACTTAGTATTTCTGTGTGCTTGGGTTTCAACATGAAATACACTCTGTCTACTCCATAACTAGCCGTCCCCAGCTAACATCTCTTTTAAGAAGTAAAATAATTATGACAAGTTGAACATTTTCTCAACTTAATTTTTATCATCTATTATTATTTTGGTACATTAGGAAATTATTCTCCTAACACTAATATAATGTTTGTATAGGTAGATATCTTGTTGAATTCACCAGGGAGATTGACATGTTCACATACACATGAATATTAAATAATATTGAATATATAAACTCCTTTATACTAATTGTTCATACCTCTGTTTAAATAAGACAAATTCTATCTAAGTCATCTCTACATTTCCTATATTTGGAGTCTGTCTTTCATTTCATGGACTATTTAGCATCCCCCTAAGCAACCTTACATTTTCTTCTCTATCTATGGGGCATGACTTGCAAGCCAGCCTGCCCCTTATTTTCTGAATTGATAACCATCTAAAAGTTCAAAAAGTGATTTTTCTAATAAACTGGGAAAGGAAAAAAAATTATGATTTTTCCAGAAAGCCACAAGTTAATGTGAATTATTGGCAAATCAGTAATTTTTTACTTCTGACTTCTTTTAGAAATATACAATTGGATGAAACTTCCTCATCAACGGCCATCACCAATGTTGCAATGAGGTAGCTATCACATTGTGGTGGTTTGAATGATAACGACCCTACTTGGTTCATTATATTTGAATGCTCGGTCCCCAGTTTGTGAAACTGTTTGGGAAGGATCAGGAGGCATTATTTGATAGAGGAGTTGTGTCACTGGTGTGTGGGGTGAGGTTTCCAAAGCCCATGTTATCGCCATTAGCTCTTTCTCTCTTGCTTGTCTCAAGACCTCTTAGCTATGGCTTCAGAGCCACACCTGTTGGCCACCATACTCCTTACCATGATGGTCATAGGATAATTCTCAGAACTGTAAGCTAACTCCCAATAAACTCTTTCTTTTTTAAGTTTCCTTGGTCATGGTGTCTTCTCACAGGCATAGAACAGTAACTGAGACACCTGTCAACTCTGTAAGGAGTTATTTTAGAAGTAGTTTCTTCTTACTAGTCTATAACCATTCATGCTTCATACATGCCCGAATGTTTACGGAGGAAACTCACATGCTCATATGACTATATTGCAGTGAATGTAAGTAACATGAGCTTTCTATAAACCCTGACTTCACGCTTTAAACAAGGTTCTGATCTGTCATCTTAGGAAAGAAGGAAAAGAATGAAGGGCTCTCCCAGGGCCGTTATTTATTTCTCTGGAATATTTCTATCCATTTAAACCTCTGATTAGATGGGTTAAAAGTGCCTGCACCTATAATGGAAGCTCAGGAGTCCTGTACCACTGCATGATAAATTCTTCAACTGACAGATATCACCTGGTATCAAACCAAATGCTGGATTAAAATAAATGTTGATTATATTGTTTGTATTTAGAGAGTCAGACAAAGAAATCTGCTGAGTTCAGAGGCGATGAGCACTGTCAGCTCACTTCTCAATTTTTTTCTCCTTTTTAAAAAGTGCACACACTACACAGAAGAGTGGGAATTCTTCCGTCTAGAAAAAATAGACTCTTAGGTTTAGGCTAAAAATTTGAAAAAGCTGTTCATACTACTTACAGTGATTATGATTGTTTCATAAAGAACAAGGGAAACCCCACCAAAATCCTTTTAAAAATGTGGTACTTTAATATCATTTTGCATTATATTATTTTAATATCAGTTGCCTATTTTTGTAGAGAGGGAAAATAGCGTGAAGGAGATATAGAAATTACAATAAGAAGGACCGTTTTGCTTAAAAAACGCTAAAGGTAAAGACAGTTCTAATGTCATTTTTAGATGAATTGGAAATAGATCACAAAGAAAATTTTATTAAAAAGACTTTATTTGCAGAGCAGTTGAGTGTATACAATATGGCTTTCCAGTTAGTTTTCCTGAGACAGAATACTTTCCTTTAAAAGTAATAAATAGCAATTATGTGTAGTAGTATCTGTATAGGTAGATAGAAACTCAGCTACATATTTATGCATTCAACGTTGCTCACACCAGACAAATACAAGAAGGTTCCATCAGCTGGTCTTCCTCTCCCTTATTTTGAAAAATCTCCAGGGTTGATCAGTCAGTTTTTGGGGATTGTAAACTCAACTGGGGAGGGGTGAGACCCATAGCAACCTATGGGTTCTAAAATAGACGAAGGCACTGGCACCTTCTGTCTATGACCCGGTGATGAGCTCTTCTGAACTCCATGGTGGAAAGAAGATAAAATTGCAAGGTGTTTTACCTTTTCCTCAACATACATGGAAGCTATTGTACTCCCAAAACTAACATAGGAAAACATTTTGATTGTGGGTTTTGGAAACACAGAAATCAGTAACGTCTTAATAACTGGGTGATGGCAGGAGTCACATGTACTTACTCCAGTTTTTCTTGGCTTGTTCTGAAGTCTGGCTCCCAGCCCAGGAGAAAGAGCATCTCCGTGATGTGCCACCTCCTATCTTGCCTCAAACACGCACAGTTTGTCACAAGCCTGGCATCATAACATAGATGTTGGGGGAAACACAACAGCCTGAGGTCAAGGGAAATACAAAAATATCAGGCACTATTTCAGGATCACTACACTAGAACTTGGCAGAAGGTCAGTGGTTGAAAACAAGCTACAGAAATAGAAAATTTGAAGGAAATCGGTTGTGAATATTTTATGTCCATTTCATCCCAGCTCCTCTCGCAAGTGTAGTATATGATCGTGGGGGAAGCACTTTGTAGCAGTCAGCTTGAGGTGCTGAAACAAAAATGATAGAGTCGTTGGCTTAATTGATGGAAATGTTTTTTCTCATAGTTCTAGAGAGTGGAAGTCCCAGGTCAGGATGTCAGCACGCACGTCTCAGTGATGTCAGGTCGATGGCTCTCTTCCTGTGTGCTTATATTCCTGGGTGAATATTCCTTCATAGGCTTGGGGAGAGGGCAACAGAGTACACAGAGTGCAGAGAAAGGAATGGGAGAGAAAGGAGGGGGGAGAGAATGACTATCTCCCTTTTCTTATAAGAACACTACTTCTGTCACTACGGTCCACTCCTTATATCTTCATTTCACCTTAACTATTCAAAGATTCTGCCTTCAAGCACAGTAACCTTAGAGGTTAGGACTTAATTAAGTGAACTGTGGGGACTCAAAAATTAAGCCCATAGCAGAGGTAAGGATTATACAATATTTATAATAATAAAAGAATAATGTACTTGCTAGAGAAGAAGAATAAGGAAATTAGTTGAATTGAATTACATAAGATACAAGATATTTTAGGCAGTGGTTAAATACAAAGCAAATACAATGAGTTGAGGAATCAATAGATGGAGATTCTCAGATTGATTAAAACATATAAACAAACCAGTTCAATAAAATGCTTCTATGAGACAAACCAATAAACCTAACACACACACGCACACACACACACACACACACACACACACACACACACACACACATAATCCTTAAAATTCACTTTGAAGTTTACTGACATAATAATTTCTAACCCAGAGCTACACATTTTTGATTCTTTGAAACCGAATCTTTCTCTGATTCCCAGAGCATGCAGTATCTAATGGTTGGGTTGTGATTTTGATTTCTGTGGACTTTCTTCTAAAGCCCTAATTAGAACGAAGTCACATTCATTTAATGATGAAAAATAATTTGTACCATCTTTAGCAGGTTTTGGTTTCAAACACATTATTCCTATGCCTTTTGCCTATGCCCCGCATCTTTTCCTGCTTTCTGCTTTTTCTAGATTCCTCTGCTCATCGCTTCCCCCTGGGGCTGAGCTGTGGAGCCTTTACTTTTTAATTCCTTTCCTGACAGACATCTATTGTAACTTATAAAGCTTTTCTGGCATTGATATACTTCCGTTTTCTTACTTTACTTTGAGTCAGTTTTAGAAACATGTATTTTGTAAACAAACAACACTTGTTTAGGTCTTACATTGAGTTCTCAAGTTTGTTTGTTTTGACAGGGTTTCTCTGAGTCACAGTTTTAGCTCTCCTGGAACTAGTTCTTGTAGACCAGGCTGGTCTCAAACTCAGAGAGATCCACCTGCCTTTGCCTCCAGAGTGCTGGGATTAAAGGTGTGTCCCACCACCACCTGGCAGTTCTCAAGTTTTATAAGATTTTCACATTTCTTTGATTTCTTCTGTATCTATGTTGGTCTTCATTGTCACACCAAATCTCGAATGAACTGAGTGTGCAAACTCTCTCTCCCCACCCCCTTCTGATTCTCTGTCACTATCTAGAGCAGTATCCTAGGTCTAGACAGTGTCCAGGATTTACATAGCTGTGGAGCCTGAAGAAGGCTGGAGTTAACCATTCTTCACCATTGCAGCCATCTATAAGGGAATTATAGGAATCAAAATACAAACATCAGGAATGAGTGGAGAAAGTGCTAATTTTTGAAATTTATGGACCTCAGGCACAGACCGAAAAGTACAGACATGGGTAGTCTGTCTCATTAGCCCACCACTCTTCATATTTATTTTACTGTGTTTGTTTCAAGAACACATATGAACAGAGTTTCTTCTTCAAGGACAAAAGTAGTGAGTTCATAATGCCTTTGCCTATGGCAGTTGATCCTTCTTGGCAGTGAATTCCTCAATTCATAATTAGTTATTTTTATTCAATTGTTGATAGGTTACACGCGTACTCCTTGTCTTGTCGGGTCCCATAGATAAAAGTGGAAAGAGTGAACTTCTGTGCACATCGTTCTGAGCTGTGCTGTGGGAATCACACGTTTTTAATCTACAGAATTCCTCATCCAGTAAATCCTGTAGGCTGTTTGCATTTCTTCTGTTCCTATTGCTAAAGAATATTTATGAGCATAGAGGGCTTCGGGTATTTCTCCTTTATTTATAGCCTAGCCAGGACGGTAAGCAAAAAAAAAAAAAATTAAAAACTACTGATTATTAGCAAAAGGGAGATGAGGCCATTGCAGACAAGGTGCTCTAGGTTTAGCTGCACGAAAACACATTATGCATGTTTGCTACAGTATGTATGTACGCCTGAAGGATAGGAACACTTTCCTGAGAAAATATCATTTACCAAAGTTAATCTTGACAGAAATAGAGAGCTTAAGCAGATCAGCTTTAGACAGACAACTGGAAAGGAGGTTGGGATAAAGATATCCTTGCAAAATAAAGTTCCTACCAGAACTATTTGCCAGAAAATAGAAATTATTGGCACAGTCATAATGTATCAAACTCAATGCTGCGACAAGGAGGCTCTTAGGAGCTGGTGGCATGAAACTTCAGAAACCTGGGGTACCTCTGTGTGCATTAGTCACAAAAAATAATTGAACAGAAGAAAAATCAAGACAACTCGGTGTGGGGACTGGAACTGAGCAGAGAATTCTCAACAGAAGAACTTCAAATGGCCAAAAGACACTTAAGGTCATGCTCAACTTCCTTAGCGATCAGGGAAATGCAAATCAAGACAACTTTAAGATATCATCTTACACCTGTCAGAATGGCTAAAATCAGAAACACCAATGATAGCCTTTGCTGGAGAGGTTGTGGAGAAAGGGGTACACTCATCCATTGCTGGTGGGAATGCAAACTTGTGCAACCACTTTGGAAAGCAGTGTGGCGGTTTCTCAGGAAATTCGGGATCAACCTACCCCTGGACCCAGCAATACCACTCTTGGGAATATACCCAAGAGATGCCCTATCATACAACAAAAGTATATGCTCTACTATGTTCATAGCAGCATTGTTTGTAATAGCCAGAACCTGGAAACAACCTAGATGCCCTTCAATGGAAGAATGGATGAAGAAAATATGGAATATATACATATTAGAGTACTACTCAGCATTAAAACACAATGACTTTTTGAATTTTGCATACAAATGGACGGAAATAGAGAACTCACATTCTTAAGTGTAAGTAAGACACAGGGAGAGCACACTGGACGTAGATGCAGTCTTTTGCTCTTAAAGCAGTCCTCAGGGACATAACGTTCCAGCAAGGCTGCACTACTTAAATCTCATCAAGCAGTGCCACATACTGGGGACCAAGTTTTCAAATTCATGAGACAATGGGGGACACTCATTCAAACTATCACACTGAATATAACGAGGACAAAAAGGACACAAATATAGAAACAGACCATGAAATCTGATTGTGTTACAGAGTATGAGTGAAATATTACTAAAAAAATCACTCATGGAATAATGAGTGTATGGAAGGCAAAATAATATAGAATTTGTTATTAGCTGTGAAATGTACTATTTGTTGGGAAAACCACATTTTTGGGTGACACATGTTAAAATTATTTAGGATGAGGTTTAAGGATTCTTCATTTGAAAAGGGTAACAGGAAAGAGTCTGGGAACTAAGTGCATTAATCCGTGTGCCTAAATGTCCATTCTTCTCTTCACGTGTTCTCTCTCAGGGTAAACATTTTTCAAAATTTATCTTTGAGATAGTCAGTCTTTTCTTTTGGCATACGTTTGTTCTAAACCTTTTCCTTCGTATCTATATTTCTTTCTTAGATAACTCCTTTATATGATTGCTCCCTCTCACCTGTAAGAGTACACCAAATGGTGAACACAATCTTTGGGTATAATGGGATATCCCCCCGCCACACACACATACACAACCCTGGCTTAGTAGCTGTATGATCTGCCTGGCCTTTTTGCACACAACATTATTATGAATACTTGCTGTAGGAGGCCTGTTACATTTTCTCTTATTGTTCAGTTTTCTAGAGATTCATATTTTAAATCTGATATCTGAAAGGTTTATGCCTGGGTGTATGATCTTGGTGGGAGAGGGAAGTTGGAAGCCTAAACTTTTCATTTCACAAATCTACTGTGATTTTCCAACAATGTATTCTGTTCCCATGGTGCCTTACTGCAGAGACAGTCTTAATTACTCTCTTCAGGGCATAACTTTAGAAAGGGAAGAAGCTGCATAATATGGAGGGTGAGCAAAGGGACAAGGCAGACTGAGCCACGCCTGTCTTTAGTTCCAAATTCACCTGTATTTGGATGCGGTTGACTTTGTTCGCCCTTATACTTCTCTACCTCTCTGGGTATCATTGTCCTGCAATTTTCTCATCTCTGCTAGTTCAGTTATTACTCACCCTCTTGCTTTTGCTTCCAAATGTTTGCTGCACTCACCTCTATTTCAGGTTCTTCTATTCGTATAGATTCTTGATTGCTTAGAAAGAATATCAATTCACTCATTTTTTTCCATAGAATTTTTGAGTTAATCAGGAATACATGTTTCTGTAATGCATTCCTTGCAAGCAACTTTGACAATAATATGGAAGTTGGAGACATGTTTCTTATGTATGTGTTTTTAATTTTTTTAAAGCTACTACTCAATAGTCCTAGTTTCATAAGATTAATTTACATATTCATAGAAAGCACTGAAAACACACATCTAATTTATACTGGTAAGAATAGTTCAGAATGGACTTCGTATACTTTTTTATTTTCTTATTGATTTTGACTGCAAAATTTTAGTATTTTAAAATGAAAAAGGCACACCAATTCTACACCAAAAAGTTAGAAAAAACAGAAATAATTAATATTTTTATTTGTTTGATTCACATGAGAAAGCACCAGAATTTAGCAAAAAAAAAAAAAAGTAAACACATTAAATTAAAGTTGCATGTTTTCAAATAGTTGTCCTGACTTTTAGCAACAGCATGCTGTTCTTTAGTGTTAATTGCTTCCTACTGGGAGATGCCTGGCTTGGTTACAATTGAGAACAATTTTTTTCATCATTTTGTCCAAAGAATAGATTGTTGTTCATCTTTTATAAAATCAGCCCGAAACTTTGTCTTACTGAAGAGGCAAACTTACTATTTTTCATTAGTTGTAGATAAGTTTTCTTCTTCTCTCAAACGATAGCTTCTGGGAGGAAGAGAAGAGAGCAGAGTTAGCCTCAGTCCATGAGACATAACAGAATCTGGTTTTGAATAAATCTCCATCCACAATGAATTCAGAAACACACTTGGAAGGAGGGAAGGAATCATCGGGCTTTTAATTAAAGGCTTCAGAGGATTTGATGGCACCCAATTTTACTCTCTGATTATCCTCCAACAAGAAACCAGTCCCAACGGGATGAGGAAATCATGCTTGCTTGGCATCATCCCCTTCCTTTCAGAGCAAGCTGGGCAAAGGCAGACAGGTAAGGCATACTGTTTCAGACATCCTTCTTTGAATTTCATTATTTAGAGTGTGCATTATAACTAGAGATAAGACACTTGGTGAATTGCAAATTTCCAAAAGGAAATGATGCTGGGAAACTGAGCTCTCAGAAAGCCAAGAAATACAGATTGTGCAGCACTGTGTCAAAACTCCCTCGCTTCTTAGACTGATGTCCAGACAGTCCTTGTACACACCCCCGACAATCTGAACTCTGGCTCACAAACCTTAGAGCTTAGCAGCAGTTTTCATTGTCCCTATCTGTGTCCTGTGCTTATGCTGAATCATGGCTGTAACTTCTTATATCAGGTTTTCCAGCAGATGGCTGATATTTCAGTTTCTATTCTACTGCAGTTCCTGCCCAAGGCTACAAGTTTTCTCTATAGCGAAACTTTTAATGATTTAAAACTATTCTGTGTACCTGTTAGTTTGCCCAGGCAAAATTACAGATGCAATCTTACTGTAGCTCTACTAACCAAATCACTACTAAGTATGGCAACCTATGTCAATTCCTTTTTCTTTTTTTTTAACCTAAAAGTCTTAATTGATGACAATTGCATACATTTATGGTTGTACACCATGTTATTCCCACATTATGGTATGACTAAATCAGGCCAATTGACAAATGTATCGCCTCGCTTATGATTTCATAAGTAAAAATACTTAAAATCTACTTACTAAACAATTATCAGAATGCAGTATCTTTTCACTCAGTGTGCTTTCCACAGTGACTATACAGTGAACAAAATGATTAGAACACTAGAGCTCATGAGCTTTGTTGTCTGTGCAACTAAAGATTGTATTCTTTACCCAGTTCCCATTAACCATCAGTTTCCAGTAACTGCTGTTCTGTTTGCCATAAGTTCATCTTCCATATGCAAGTGAGATCATGTGATCTTTGATAATTGTCTTTCTGTCCCTGTTTTATTTAAGGAAGCATCATGGTGTGTGTGTGTGCCTAATGTAACACAGTGTACTATGTTTGTCACATCATGCTACCTTTTATATTGTACTATATATATTTAAATTAATATTTTAATATATAATATATTAAATATTATAATATTTTAATATATTCATGTATGGAGTGCATTTTCTTTTTTCATTCATTCATCACTGAACACCTAGGCTAATTCTAAATCTTAGCTATTGTGGCTATGCTACACTAAAAACTACGGACTCCAATTTCTTGGATATGTACCCAGAAGTGGGATTGCTGAATCAGATGGTATTTCTGTCTTTTAGATTGAGTAATCTCCATATAGTTTTCCAAATGGATATATCAAGTATTGCCCCATTAACAGCAAAAGTCCCTTTTACTCCACAGCCTAGCCAGCATTTCTTAACATGTTCTGTATGGTAACATAGAACAGTTTGTCTGATGAATAGTTGGGAAATATTTCCCTCCACCCAGCAGTTTTCCTATTCATTCTGTTCTGTTTCCTCTGCAATGCAGGAGCTTTTCACTTTGATGTAACCCAGTTTGTCCATTTCTGCTCTGCTTCATGTAGCTTGGTTTCCTAGTGAGCAGTCCATCCTTCATGCCAATGTCTTGAAGTGTTTCCCCATGGCTCCCTGTCTTAGTCACTGTTCTATCACTATGATGAGTCACCATGCCCAAAGCAGCTTATAAAAGCAAGTGTTTAATTAGGGGCTTGCTTACAGTTTCAGAGACTGAGTCTGTGGCTGTCATGGCAGGGAGTATGGCTGCAGACAGGCAGGCCTAGTGCTACTGCACTAGTTGAATGCTTACATCTGGTCATAAATACAGGAGAGAGAGAAAGAGAGAGAGAGAGAGAGAGAGAGAGAGAGAGAGAGAGAGAGACTGGGCGTGGTATAGGCTTTTTAGACCTCAAAGCCCACTGCCAGAGACACACCTTGCCCAACTCAAATAGGAGCTTATGGGAACTGTTCTCATTCAAACCACCACATTGCCTCCAGGGGTCGAATGTCTTACTCTTAGATCTTTGGCCCTTCTGAGTTGATTTTACACAAAGTGCTTCTTTTGTTTCTCATAACATGCTGCAGTCTCTGATCTCTGAATATGTCTAGGTCCCAGCCTCTCCTTTAGTTCTATATTCTCTCATAGTTACTCACCTGATAATTCGGGTACTCATCTGTGCCCTTTGTGCTGAGGAAAGGGTGACCGTGGCATATTTATTCAGTCATCTACAGTCCCATGTTACCATTCTCAACTTGAAAGTCATTATTTTATTTTTATGAAATGCAGGGAAAATCATGGAGCATCAGGATTGAAACACTTATGTAATATTGATTTTTATGCAACTTTTCTGACATACTTCCAGATCACATTCATTCATTTATTCATTTTCTGGTAGTATGGATGGAAGTTTTTTGTGTACAAACTTTGCAGAATGATGGTGAATGACAAAGTAGGCATTATTGCTCCTTATATTACTTTTTAGATATTAAATTTTCATTTATATGCAACTAAAATAATAAACCCACTGTCAAAATATGTATTTATTTACTGTGTGTGTATGAGTGTTTTCTCTACATATTTGTATGCCTACCATATGAGTACAGTGCCCATGGAGGCCAGAAGAGCATTTTAAATCTCCTGAAACTGGAGTTACAGGAAGTTATGAATTGCTATGTTGGTGTCAGAAACTGAACCAAAGTCCTCTGCAAAAACAGCAAGCACACTTGACCACTGAGCTGTCTTTCAAGCCTTCAAACCATTTTTTGAAAAAAACTAACTTTATGGGTTTCATAAATAGAAACAGTCTTGAAATCATTGAAAACATAGTCTGAGATTGGTGAACATAATTTTCAGAAACCAGTGAAATGAATGTATGCCTTTTTTTCAACTATTACTGCATTAGATATTATTAAAGACTGGAAAGAATTTCGAGAGAGGGTCAGCAGGGCGTGAAAGCAAAGCTTGAGGTTCTTCTGAACACGAAGCTTTCTGAAAATGCATGCCCACAAAACACCTGTAAAACTGGCCCTTCTTTCTTAAAGGCAAAATGTCACACAGCCATTTTCTACATCATTTCAGACATGATACAACCACTGATCTAAACAGTGCTAACAGTTCTGTGGTTTTAGAGCTTTATAGACTAGAGATCACATAATATATAAGCATTCAAATCTGGTTTTCCATCTCATTGGTTTTCTCAATCACTTATCCCATTTCTATGGCATTTTTTCATTTTTTTAATTTAAAAGCTTTTGTTTTTCATTTTACGTACCAATCAAAATTCTCCCTCCATCTTCTCCTCCTGCTTCCTCCACCTTCTTCCAACCTAAACCCTCAATCACTTCTCAGAAAGGGTAAGGCTTCCCATGGGAAGTCAACAAACCTGGCATATCTACTTGAGGCAGGACCAACCCCTGCCTCCTCGTATTGAGACTGAGCAAGGTGTCCCTCCATAGGGAATGGGCTCCAACAATCCAGTTCATGCACTAGAGATAAATTTGGGTCTCACTGCCAGTGGTACCCCAAACTGCCCAAGCTACAGAGCTGTCACCCAGTTGACACCCATATGAAGTTGAGTATTGTTCTTTTGAGTTATGTGAAGAATTGTGATGGGATTTTGATGGGGATTGCATTGAATCTGTAGATTGCTTTTGGAAAGATTGCCATTTTTACTATGTTGATCCTACCTATCCAAGGACATGGGAAATTTTTCCATTTTCTGATATCGTCCTCAATTTCTTGCTTCAGAGACTTAAAGTTATTGTCATACAGGTCTTTTATTTGTTTGGTTAGAGTTACCCCAAGATATTTCATGTTATCTGTGACTATTGTATAGGGTGTTTCCCTGATTTCTTTTTCAGCCTGTTTATCATTTGTGTATAGGAGGGATATATTTTGTTGTTATTAATCTTATATCCTGCCACATTGTTGAAGGTGTTTATCAGCTGTAGGAGTTCCCTGGTAGAATTTTTGGGGTCACTTATTTAAGCTATCACATCATCTGAAATAGCAAAAGTTTGACTTCATCCATTTCAATTTGGATCCCCTTGATCTCTTATTTTGTTGTATTGTTCTGGCTACAGCTTCAAGTACTATTTTGAATAGATATGGAGAGAATGGGCAGCCTTGTCTTGTGCCTGATTTTAGTGAAACTGCTTTGAGTTTTTCTTCATTTAGTTTGATGTTGGTTGTCAGCTTACCGTAAATTGCTTTTATTATATTGAGATATATTCCTTGTATCCCTGATCTCTCCAAGACCTCTATTGTGAAGAGGTACTGGATTTTGTCAAAGGCTTTTTCAACATCTAATGAGATGATTATGTGGCTTTTTTTCTTCCAGTATGTTTATGTGGTGGATTATATTGACAGATTTTCAAATGTTGAACTATCCCTGCATCTCTGGGATGAAGCTTACATGATCATAGTGGATGATTTTTTTTTTTGATGAGTTTTTGGGTTTGTGTCGCCAGTATTTTATTGAGTATTTTTGCATCATGTCCATGAGGGAGATTGGCTCCCAATTCTCTTTCTTTGTTACATCTTAATGTGGTTTGGGTATCAGTGTGATTGCAGCCTCATAGAAAGAATTTGTCAATCTTCCACCTGTTTCTGCTGTGTGAAACAATTGAGAAGTAACTGGTATTAGTTCTTTGAAATTCTGGTAGAATTCTGTGCTAAAACCCTCTGACCCTGGCCTGGTTTTTGGTTGGGAGGCCTTTAATGATGTTTTTATTTCCTTGGAGTTATAGGTTTATTTAAGTTGTTTATCTGGTCTTGATTTAATTTTAGTATGTGGCACCTATCCAGAAAATTGTTGATTTCTTTTAGATTTTCGAGTTTTGTGCAGTACAGGTTTTTGAAATATGACCTAATGATTCTCTGTTTCTTCTGTGTCTGTTATGTCCCCCCTTTTATTTATGATTTTGTTAATTTGAATATTCTCTCTATCTTTTGTTAGTTTAGATAAGGGTTTGTTTAACTTGTTGATTTTCTCAAAGAACCAACTCTTTGTTTAATTGATTCTTTGTATTGTTCTCCTTGTTTCTATTTTATTGATTTCAGCCCTAAGTTTGATTACCTCCTGTCAACTACTCCTCTGGGTGAGTCTGCTTCTTTTTGTTCTAGAGCTTTCAAGTGTGCTGGTAAGTTGCTTGTGTGAGATTTCTCCAAATTCTTTATGTAGGCACTTAGTGCTAGGAACTTTACTCTTAGCAATGCTTTCATAGTGTCCCATAATTTTGGGTATGTTGTGCTGTAGTGCAAATTCTAATTGGTTATAATAATTTACCCTGAGTCAGATATAGGGATAAATGCTGAAAGTTCAGAGAAGCAGAACACTCAATAGTTCTTAACTCTACAGAATCTCAGACCAAATGCGCCATCCTGTATCTAGGAAACCTCAGACTGAATGCCATCTCTACAAAACCTCAGACTGAATCCTGAGCTCCAGTGTCCTCCTGCCTTATCTTCTTTCTGCCCAGCCTTATCCTTTCCTGTCTCCACTTCCCTAGCGCTGGAATTAAAGGTCTGAGCCACCGCTGCTGGGCCCCCTTTCCCTTCAATTGTAATTGATTCAATCGTGTTTAGCCCAGGGTGGCCTTGAACTCACAGAGATCCATCTGCTTCTGTTTGTTAAGTGTTGGGATTAAAGGTGTGTGACACTACACCTAGCTATTATTTTTTTAATGAGGAGTAAATTCTTATTAAAATCATTTGATAACTTTTATAATGATTTTGCTTAGTTTCTGCCATTTGTCTTCGGAAAAGGACGATCTAGCTATTAAACCCAAACAAGTTTTTTTTGTTTTTCTTTTTTTTTTCTCTTTCGAGACAGGGTTTCTCTGTGGCTTTGGAGCCTGTCCTGGAACTAGCTCTGTAGACCAGGCTGGTCTCGAACTCACAGAGATCCGCCTGCCTCTGCCTCCCAAGTGCTGGGATTAAAGGCGTGTGCCACCATCGCCCGGCTCCAAACAAGTTTTTAAAGGCCTTCTTAGACTGGGGGTGGCTAGAGTCATCGACAACATGAGTGTGAAAAGAAACTACTTATGTGAATCTGTATGTTGTGTTTTGCATTTAACCTAAGAATTATTCCAGAGTCATGGAGTGTTCTTAGGAATAAAATACAAAAGTGTCAACTGAGCTGGGGCTCATTTATATTGCTCAAGGAAAAAAACTGAAAATAAACATCGTATCCTAAGTGTGCCATGTTTATGAAGAGTGCAAAATTGCAGGGGTGCTACCCTAGGCCTTCGCATTCACTCAGTGACTCTATCACTAATCACCTACCCACCCACTCAC
This sequence comes from Microtus ochrogaster, assembly GCF_000317375.1. Taxonomy (NCBI): domain Eukaryota; kingdom Metazoa; phylum Chordata; class Mammalia; order Rodentia; family Cricetidae; genus Microtus; species Microtus ochrogaster. Next base: position 13,182,053 of record NW_004949102.1, on the reverse strand, counting down.
TCTGAGAAACCTCCCGTCTATCAAGCTCAGTTGATGGCAAATGCCCTGTGTATCTGGCTGTGATTATATTTTTACACTATACACTCAGTGAATTTGAAACTATACACATGTTTGGATATGTAAATACCATCATGATATAACTTTGCCATAGCATAGAAACAACAAGCTGTGTCATACAGCCTAGCTGTGCAGGACATTATGACACCTTAGTTTCCTTAAGTGTAGTCCGGGTTGCTGCACTGCAGCAGAGTTACCTAAGGATGCCTTTCTCAGAACTTAAGCCAGCCTTTAGCAACTTACTAGTGGATACTCATTGCTAGGCATATTTTAAGTAGGTTCTTTGTCATAAATCCCTAGTTTATTCCTAAATCACAAAAGATAAAGGAAATCATTGTTCTCCCATTGATTTTTGGTTCTTGCTCTCTTGGGAGAACAGAGCAATTGGGTTAATGTACACTCATTTTGCTCCTAAACAGCTTAACTGAATGATCCTAACAGCTTTTGTATCAATGCATTTTCATTCCAATTTCAGTTTGTTCAGAGACTACTTCTCTCTGATGACATTTATTTCTCCTTCTGAATTTTCTCATTTCACTAAATTTTGCTAACGCATCCCAAATAGTATTGATTAAAAATTATGCCAGGAAGTGGCTGCTTAGCCTCTAATCTTTTTGTAAATGTATTTCAAATAAGCATTTGAACACATATCCCCACTTTATTTATCTTAGGTATCAGATAAATAGTCTTTATCACACATAAAGACTTTAATCCCAGCTATCTTAATAGTGTTTATTCAGAATGACTTATCATCTATTAAATGTATCTAAAGCAGTTATTGATGTAATCGTATTTACTTTTATACTTAAGTATGTTGAGAGAAAGATTTATGCTGAGTCTCTCCTGATGGATCCTTTTTATATTGCTTGAATAAACCCTTGATCTTGCTGCTCTATTCTTGTAGTGCACAGAGGAAATCTATGTGCTGAACATTTAGTCAAGCCTCTTGCATCACTATCAGCAATGAAGATCTGAGAAGATGGAGATATTCCCTGTGCATAGACTAATAAATTCAATATTCTTTTAACTTGGCAGTACTTGTCAACTTGCTTTTTAAATTTGTAAATATTAATAGTTCTGGAGACTTTTAAAAATTAGGCTTACAAAAAAATGTCCCAAGGCAAAACAGCTAAACAAAACATTGGGAGATCCAGAAAAAAAAGTAAAAGGAAGAAAAGAATTTAAAACTTTTATTATTTGCACTCATTTTTGCTTGGAAACTGCAATTATTAAGACAGTGTTAATGACAGAGACTGGAGAATTTCCCCTCACTCCAAGGCTTAATTGCTGCCCAATGTAAACATGAAGTATTATAAATGCATTGAAGCATCACATAGTGTCCTACTCACATGTACAATTTTTGCATTTTAAAGTCAATTAAAATAAATTGCAAGTGACATTAGTGATAATATTTGATTTCAATTCCTCTCTTCTTGGCCATAGATCCAAATATTTAACTTTAATTTATTTTATTGTTTAAACTTGCTTATTATTCTCTATCTTGTGACTTTACATGCAAAATTTAAAAGCAGCTTGTCAAATTCTTTTTAAAATGCTTTTTGGTATTATGGGTTATATGAATTCTATAGATTAATTTGATACAACTGATAATTGAGATTCTTCAAGTAGCTCCAGGAGGCTTTATCATGGTGCCCAAATCAGACAAAGATACAAGAAAATAGCATCAAAAACTCTCAGAATCATAGATGAAATGCATTTTTAAAATTCAGTAGATGAAATCTAAGACTATATAAAACCAATAATATACTGTGATGATGGAATATACTCAAAGAGTTTCAGGGTAATTTAATACTTGAATTTTAAGTAACTTTATCATTTCAACAGACTATCTCAGAAATATCTCTACACATTGCATTTTTTGAAGAGTTTTACTTTGTTTATTTTAATAGAGAAACACTTTTGTATGACCTTTTGTCTTATGACTTCTGTAAGCTTATTTATGATTTTCTTTATGAAAAAGACGATTTTAGATTATTTTAGTTGATATCTTTTCTTTATTTGTGTTTTAATACACTCATCACTTCCTCCAATAAGTCTAGGTCTCACTGTGTGACCTAAAGCTCCAACTATTGTTTTGGGACACTCCCCCACCCCTGCCCTGTAGAGCTCTATAAGCATCAGCTACCTCAACTTCAGATAGGCTGTCTTCTTAAAATAGAGTATCTTTCTTTTTCATGGAGGGAATTTAGAAGCCTTGCAGACAAATCTCGTAGATGGGCTTGGGAGCTCTATGCCAATTTCTGAAGTATTTTATAAGTTATTCACCTCTAAGTATCTGTCTATTTTTCTATTTGTGGGGGAAGGGTCATCATTATTTGGGGTTTTCAACAACTTTTCTCTCATCTCCATATCACATTCTTAATATTGCTTTCATATTGGCATTTTGTTATTTTATGAATGATGAATTTCTGATAAAGATAATGTTACTCAGTAATGCTAGTCCCACCTGGTTCTAATCAAGTCACAAAAATTAATTAAATTGAAGCAAATTTGGGACTGGAGAGTTAGCTCAGTAAGTAAAGGATTTGCTACAGTGTAAAGATCAACATCCTGACCTCCAGTGTTGGAGGAGGCCTGCCTTAGAACATAGGTAGAGAATCTATTTTTAATGTATATCTCTCTTTTTCTGAACACGTGAGTCTTTAATTTGCTAAGTGACATGGCTAGGATTAAAACTGTGGCTTTGACGGCTGGATCCACCCCATTCCTTAGCTTTCTGAGAGTCTAGCCTCATGACAATGGTACTGGCCAGAGCCTTATTTATTGCCACAACTGTATGGCATTTCAAGGTCCCTGCCACCAAGCAAGCTGCAGCAATCTGCTCACAAACCACATTTAAAGGCTCTGTAGCTGAACCTCCTGCCTGAAAGAGTCAGAGTTTGCGTTGACTGGATGGCCCAGAAAGCTGGCATTTTAAAATGGCATGACTTTTTTCCTGCTATGGTTGAAAATCAAAAAGCATGTGGTCAGCTTTTCATCAATACCATTTAAGTGTTTCATGGCAGGACCTCATAAAAGAGCTGCAAGGTTTTGCAGGTAAAGCTGAGTCAGGAAGCCTCTCTTAAATGAGAGCATTTGCCCCTAGAACACAGAGCCCACCTGAGAAAATGCTGCTATCAATAAGCTGTGATTAACTCTATTTTTTATGTCTAAAATTACTTCCCAAGTTCTGTCAGGCTTTATGTAGATGCAGTTTGTCCACACGTTGGCCAGCATTTGTTGTCAGTCAGGGTTTCTGTCCTGCCCAGTTCCCAAAAGCATTAAGTCCCAAAGAAATCACACAGAGGTCTACATTAGTTATAAACTGATTGGCCCATTAGCTCAGGCTTCTTATTAACTCTTATAACTTATATTAATTATATTAGCCCATTATTCTTGTCTATGTTAGCCACATGGCTCAGTACCTAATTCAGAGGGGCAGTCATATCTTGCTTCTTCTGCGATCGGGTCAGAACTGCAGAGGAATGGGCTTCCTCCTTCCCAGAATTCTCCTGTTCTCATTGACCCACTTCTACTTCCTATTTGGTTGTTCCACCTATACTTCCTGCCTGGCTATTGGCCAATCAGTGTTTATTTAAAATATAATTGACAGACTACAGACTATTCTTTCACACCAACTTCTCCCAACTCTGCCCTTTTTCCTCCCAGCATTCAGTTCTGTTTTCTCTGCTTACCTAAGTTCTACCCTATCAACTAGGCCAAGGCAGTTTCTTTATTCATTAACCAATGACAACAACACACAAACAGAAGGAACTCCTACACCAGAATGTTTTGCTTGTAAAATTCACTTGGTAAAATATAGTCCTGGTAATAGTATTTGTCTGGGGAAATATTGACCAGAAAACTTGACTTTCTATTGCTTTTGGATCTTTCACTGCACAGGATAGGAAGCTAATAGCAAGGCTGACTAATTGACAGTCATTGAAATTTATTCACTATCATAAGTAGTTCCATTAATAGAAAGAGAGCCACAGAGTAAAGGCCACAGGGTGAGATGGTATAATATCCAGGGAAATCATCTTTAAAATGGAAATGTTGCTGAAATGCTTCCCTTTGATTAGTTTCAAGCATTACATTTTATGTTACAAACAGGAGGGCAATCGTACTTAGCTAGGGAGACTCCCTGGAAATCCTTGGCAGTGGTAACAAGTCCCTCTGTTCTAATTTGCACTTTTTACTTATCAGGCTTTTGTTAAAGAAAAATGCATCTCTTCTCTGGATGTGGAGGGGGAATAAACAGAGAAAATGGAAGGACTGGAAATAGATTTTCCTCCTAACAGCGTAATAGGATTTGCCATCATCTTTCTCTCCCTCACTTCCTTTTTTGCCCCTTTCTTCTGTGCTTTATAAGATTATCCTGAACTAGACAAAACATTCTTCCCCATGCTAGTTGTCATTTCAGCGTGTATGTACGTGTGTGCGTGTGAACTGTTAAAGTGTTCCCGATTGCCAAGCTTTGGCAAAGGCCTTCATACCATAGATACATTGAAAGCAATTACCTTAAGCATTTATGGAGTGGAGTGTTTATGTTTGGTTTTCAAGGGAAGTTATTTCCAGAGTACCCAAAAGACCAAGTTGAATTAAAATACAATTTAAAAAAGCAAAGAAAATATTTCTGGAAATATTCCTTACTTTCATAGTTTCCTTTATTTCATGAATGAACTCCTCCTTTAGAGAAAAATTCCTTTTTGATTATCCATTTTTTTTAATTTTGATTTTATTTTTACTCTCTATTTTATTCAGGTGTTAAAAGACAGACATGTTTTTAAAGATTAGTATGTAAATTAGAAGGTATCAAACTCAAGAAGAAAGGAGCTCAGCCATGCACTGTTACAAATAGTTCCGTTGGACAGGCCTCAATCCGGCAAGACCTCCATTTAAGGAGATTTCTGTCATGGTGCAGCAAGGCACAGCTCTGATGCTCGCAGGCTGTTCTTCAGTGTTCCTGGCAGACTTTTATCCCATCCCATGAACATAAAGACCCATGTAAATGATTGTGATAGGCCATCTCTCAGCATACCCTAGTAATTTGACTTACTGGGGACAACAGATGCAGAAAGCCACAGAATATCTTATTGGCTGTTTTGGGCAGTTGCTCTGTCTCACACAAAGAAATGTGGTGTTGCTTCCCTTTCTCATAAGTTATAATTCACTTTCCTTCCCATCCTGTTCCCACAGGTATTGCCAAAAAGAGAGAAGCAAATGCACAGAGCTTGTAGTAGGACTCACACTCACCCGGGTGAATGTAAGCCCTGCAATCCCACCATCATTTAATGAGCAGCTCTGACAGTGCAGATGCCCACACCTAGAACCTCTGTCAGCGCCGTTCTCAAATTACTAACAAGTACCTTCTCTTGCTGTGCTGTCCTTAATGGTCAGGAATGCAGTCTTTACAAGGGGTCGTCCTCACTCCTAGAATGACAGCTTCAAATGCTGAGGTCACTAAATCAGCTTTGCATCACCTACAGAGGTCTTCTGAGAATATTAGCTGCAAATAACTGCAGTTGAACAGCTCCAAGCCTTTCAAACGAAGGAGATAACCTCTTTTGATCTAAGTATTGCAGTGTGCTGCTCCTGACAGTCAGTGCCAGCGAAGGGGAATCACTCACCTGTCAGCTCTTTGCTGCTGCAGACAGTTGACTGAAAGAGATCCACAGAGAAAGTTGAAGAAGGAACTGTGTGCAAAAAAAAAAAAAATTCCTAGTGGTATACAGTTGAATATCAATGTACAAGCAATGAAAGTGAATCTACCATGTGTCTGGAAAAAAAAATGTGTCAGCCACAGAATCTATGTAGTTCACAAGAATTTTTCTTAGACAAACATTAAAATTATCTGGAAAAACAAGCCAGATTCTTCAACAGGCCCAATAATTTAGTGCCTCAATAACAGAAACAGAATTCATTTGTTTTGGTTACAGGGAATCTATTTTTTTCTCAGATAGTATATTCTGAGGAATTCTACAGTTCTTTGAAAAGTGAGACTTTGTTGTGAATACTTAGTAAGCCATTAAAAGTTTGCCAGTATATGGCTTTCATCTATTCTCTCCCTGTTTCAAAATGTCATCATCAGCTTCAGATACCAGGTTCTGATCAGTGACCAGGGTTGTACCATAATGTCCCTAAGGACTAATTGAAAGCTCACAGGTATCTAACACGTGAAAGAGTCATCAAAAGTTATCACATTCATAACTGGTGGGAAATTACAATATGGTCATTCCAGCAGTTCAACCGAAATCTAGTCTTTCCTTGGTTCAGAAGCAGCCTAATCTATCATCAGTGCTGGGTCCCTTCTTCTTAGCATGGACTCGCCCAGATGTGAACTTTGCCTGTCTGCTGCAGCACACAATATCATTCCCATTTCTATCAATCCAGAGCTGAAAAATCCCGCTGTGCTTAATCTCAAGGAAACACCCACAAGCCACACAGAAAGCGTATTCTACAAAATGTTTCATGAACAGTCTTCAAAGGTGCCAATGGCATGCAGCACAAGGAGAGACAGAAAAGATTGCAAGAGTCGGGAGACCGAGGGAGATGGTGGTTAAGTGGGATGTGTCCCCAAGTTGTCCCTGGAGCAGAAAAGGGATAGGAACAGAAGACCTGGAAAAGGACTGTTAAGTCTCTGCTTTACATTACCAACTTGTAAGAATGTTAAAAGTTGTATGTATCTAGCCATAAGTATCAGGATTAAATAAGATGCTGATACTAGAGCTAACTGGGAGGCGCATCAGTAGGAACTACAGGTCTCCTTTATAAATTTCTATTGATCTGAAGTCACTCCATAATAAGGTCTTTAAACTTAAGATGTTTTTTTTAAAGATTTATTCATCTATGAATCAGCTGGTTTTGGGGCATGATTGCATGTGGACTGCAGTTGGTACTTAGCTTCCATCACGTGCCCAGGAATCAAGTTATCCTGCTCAACAGCAAGGACATCACCCTCAGAACCATCTTTTGCATAGTATTCTTGTACAAAATTCATCCTGTTGCTCCTAACATCAGAAAAACTGCTTTCCTTATCAAGTGGGAAAATCTTTGTTCCATCCAGTAATTTCTTATGCTCACTACCGACTAAATGACATATATTCCAGGAACAACAGTGACACTTCTGATTCTAGAAAAGACAAGTACTGTTAAGTCTCTAAGAGTAGAGTAACCAGAATCAGTATTTTTCATTTCTCAATATGCTTAAAAACCACAGAGGCTAGATATTTCCGGGAAGCTAGGCTCCATTGTAAGGAAACCAAGGCATTGGTGCTATGTTAAGAGTTCATTTAATGATGCCCATGTGGTTTGATCTATAGTAGCATGTAGAAACCAAAATTAAAAGAAGACATAAAAAAAGGAGAGATACTAAATATGATCTTATATTTCTAAGATCCATTTGATGGTTCTGCAAAGAAAGAAAGTCTGGTATTATGGATGTACTTATAGATGAAACATTCATATTTCATGTTTCTGGAGCAGATACAGGAATTAGTAGAAATGTCATGATTGGATTTGGATCTGTCTTCCTAAAAGGATTTTACTATTCTACGCTGAATGGAATATAAAAGAAGGGTCAAGAAGAGGGCAGAGATGCGTGCAGATGAGGGGCGGTCATTTATTCAGCTCAGAGATTCTCATTAGCCTTAGCCAATCTGAGTAGGCATCTTGTCTTTCCTTGACGCTCGGCATGCTCTCAGATCAGTATTCATAGATTGTTCTGTTATTGGAAAGTGACTTTCATAGAGTATTAGCTACCGTGCATACTAATTAAGAGTGATGGAAAAGCACTATGTCAGAAAGAACTCATGCTTGAGTTTCTGCTCTTTCCAGCTGACTTCATGGCACTCCTTCACCCAGAGAAGAAGGAGGGAGGGTTGGGGGTGGTTCCTATGTCTGCTGGACTTGGAAAGGAGGAAAGACAAAGATGAACTCTCATTTGTAACACTCTCGAACCCTAAAGGTCTTTTTTATTTTCCTTGCATTATCCATTCTAGGATTTATTTATTTCTTAAACTGGGACTGGGAAACTCTCTGGATTCTACCAGTAAGTGACAGCTTGATTGTAAAGCACCATCTCAAGTAATATAAAAATGATGATTTTCATGGATGGTACCTGTTTTTATAACTACCTGAAGTGCCTCCAATCCTGAAATGAGTAGGTTAACATCCAAACCCTTGGTGTGATGGTAATAGTCACGGTGGCCTTTTGGTAGGAATTTGGGTCTTGAGGATGAAGACATTGACACTATCTTAGTGGGAGTTTTAAAGAAACAAATGATCCTGAATGTCAGAGGAGATTCTCGGTGCAGGTGATTGCCACTGCATTTCATTCCTGAGGTTTTATTTTGGAGATTATCCTTCCTCTTGTTTGAAATTCAGTTTTGCATGTGTGCTCTCTAAAAGAAAATATGGAAAGCACTGGCCTACGACAACTGCCATTGTAGTCACCCGCTTTCCCATGACTTAACGGGAAGGTAAAATAATGTCTTTGCTCCTAGCCCAGGAGGTAAAGGGAAGCAAGTAGGACACCAAATTTTGAATTTGGGCATCATGGTCTTACAAAAGCAACACTATCACAAATGCTGTGAGAATTTTAGCATGTAGTTGCATTTGGGCTCAAAGTATATGCTGTAAAAACAGTATAGAGTCCTTGAAAAATGGGCAAATTTTCAACCAGATAACACTAAACCCGACAGGAAAAGCTACTTCCCATACTTAACGTATTTAGAGAATGCAGGAAGGGGGATTGGATATTCATTCCACAGTTGCTTCATGTTGGAGGAAAACGCTGAGGAAAGGTTTGACGATGCTGTCATTCTTCTTGAAGTAAATTCCTTTGTGTTGAAGTAGGAACAAGCTTCTTCAATAACGTGGTGGAGACTTCTGTATGCTCAAACTGAAGTGTCCACATTTAGTAACATTGGTTCTTCTCCCTGGAGGTCAGTTTTCTGGGATGCTAGTTTAAACAGACTGTTTGAACTTACACACAAGCACTAATATACTGGGTTCCTTATTACCAAAAGACAGAACAAGTTGGGACACACAAGATAGGTCACCAAATCTTCAATTTCACTCAAAATGGTGACTTTTGGAGACACACAATAATATAATTCATGGAGCAACATCCTTGAGAGCCATGAACTCTGAAATACAGGAACAGACAACACTAGAAAACACCATTAGGGGGTCTAGGCAGGTGACTAGGAGATGACTCCTGAATGTTCTTTCTTTCATACAAGAGGGCCAACCCACATTAACTTCCCTCAGATGAAGAACACCATGAAAGAAGCTATGTCCTCTCCCTTAACTCAACTCTTAAATTTTTAATGGCATCTCTCAGGACACCCAGAGAACGAAATACCACAGGAAACAGAAGTAAGTCCCAAGGTCAGGTCCTGAACACCCTTACTTCATACCTGGGAGAGAAGTCATCCCTAATCACTTGTTTTCTGAACGGTGCAGAGGATATGCTTGCGCGCTGGTTTTGTTTTCTTCCCAGATCTCTGATTTTGTTTCCTTTCCAGATCTCACGGTCTGGAAAGAAGTCAGAGTCTCTTCACTTGTAAGCAGCAACTGTACACTGATGAGTCTTTTTCCTCAGACCCCACCCTATGTTGCTCCTATTTTCTCTTCATCCCCGGGGTAAAAATAACTAATATATGACTTATGAATAAATGAATGATTCAAAATGCATACATCAGTCTGTCCTATGGGATCTTGCCAGCATTACCACCTCTCTCATCTCTAAATTGGGAGACAGAGAGAAAGAATGGCCTCATTGACCCCTCGTGAGCAGCACCCTGCCTATCTCTGTCTTGTAAGAGGCATATTTCTGCCACCTGCAAGAGGCTGTGACACCAGATCCTTAGGACAAATTATTCATCACTTAAGCTAGCTTGAGGAGATAAAGAAACATAACCAATATAATGAGGTTTTGTTTTGTTTCGTTTGCTGGCTTTTCGTGTATGTGTTTGGCTTATGTGATATGGACTGAGTAGTCTTAACAATGGTCATTTCCCACCAGAGATTAGAGAAGCCCACAGCTGCTCATCTCCTGGATACTTCAGCATTCCCAACGTGACACTGAAGGACTGGAAATTCCGTGAGAGTCACCAGTATCCAGTTTGTATTGGAAGGCCAAAGAAGCTGGAGCCTGCCTGATGTCAAGCGGAGGATGGCAGCAGCTGCAGTAACAATCGTGAAAATGGTAAGGATTACTCAAGAGATTGGAAGCCAACAGGACAGTGAATACGCAAGTAGGGAAAGGAAAGAACGGAAGAAACTATCCGCTTGTAAGGTCTCAGGTAGAAAGAGAGGCAGTTTGAAGAGCTCTGACTGGGGCGGCCCCAGAATGTCTCACCCGCATAAACTAGCTTGAAGATAACATGTGACCTTCTCCCTGACTTTGCTTCAGACAGCTTAAAGTGAGCTGAAATTTAACAGGGGAAGTAAAGAGCAAGTGGCGTATAAATAAAAGAACAGTCAACAGAAGAGATGCATCTATCATCCTTCCTGCTTCTCCCAGAAGAGTGCCATGTGTGGTTCCTGTGACAGAGAAATGACCATCCAATAGAGAACCTATTTCTAGGTGTTTAAAGAAATTGTATTTTCGAAGTAACGATGAGTCTAGACCAAACTGACTACTTAAAAATAAAAATAAAACACAAAAGTATGAAACAAGAAGCAAAGAAACTGAAGCTTCCTATATTGGCAGTACATAGGCTCTCAGAGGGCTATCACTCACTCATCACACCATCGCCTGAGGCCAGGCAGAGCTCAAAGAAGGATGGCTGTTGCTCAGGGCAGCAGGGCAACCAGGGTTGAAGATAAAGCCATAATACAGGACCCAGGGACTTCCTTCCCTGCAGCCTGCCTCCACCTTGTCTCCATTTGCAAAGGGAGTGTCTTCTGTGCTTGTCCTGTGTGTCTGTGTGAGTGTGTGTGTGTGTGTGTGCTCGTGCGCATGCGTGCGCACTCATGGCAGAGAGAGAAAGCTGTGATGGTCGCAGGGAGCACAACCTTTTTTTTCCTGGCATAGGTTGCTAGACGAAGAAGGAAGGACAACCAATCATGGAGATCTTTGACATTGGTCTTCTTGGCAATTGGGAGAATGATAAGGAAGAAAAGGAAAATAAGATGAATATTTGATCAATTGCCAAGACGATATACTGGAGAGGAGAAGTCTGGATACTTAGTGTTGATTCGTCAGTTATGAAGATGGTAAGTTTCAAGTTCTTATAGTAATGAAATAATGGGTGTATGTTTATTTATTTGCTATTTCCTGTTCCCTTGAATTAGCATTTTTCATTTGGCTCTTTAAAACCTTTTGTGTGTGTGATGTGTGTATAGCTATGTATGTGTGTGCATATCCATGAGGGAGTGTCGGTGTGGTGTGCTTGCTACAACACACACGTGAAGCTCAGAGGCCAACCTCAAAAGTTCATTTTCTCCTTCGTTGTTCAATACAGATCCTGTTCTCTTTGTGTAAGTCAGACTATAGATCCAACAAGCTCCCACAGACCCTCCTGTCTCTACCCCCATCTCCTAAGACTGTTGGGATTATAGGTACTGCTGCTTTGTTCTGGTGATCCGGTCTCAGATCCTTACACTTAGAGGCGAAGCCCGTTACCCCTAAGACATCCTCCCAGCCATATCTTGTTAGATTTGTATATTCATATATGTATGTAAACTATATGTATACATAGGCAACTTAGTATACTTTATAAATATATATTGATATTTCAGTGTGATTTTTATCAGATTTTTTTATTTAAAGGTTTTGTCATTTTGCATTTATATTTAAGTTTGTGATAGATATGAGTGATATGCAAAACATGTGGCAGAGACTGTGGGTCACGTTTTGATTGTAGGTATTCCCCAGCTCTGGCAAGGCTGGGTGAAAGCTGTTTTCTGCCCCTGAATCGCTTCTGCACACGAGCTGTCTTTTCTATCTACTGGCCTATGTGGACATACCTCTGCACCACCCCCCCCCCCATGCCACTGCTGTCGTTATGGAAGTCCTGAAATCAGGTACATCGGTCCCCCACTCATTTACTCATTTTCAAAATTGCTCTGACTATTCTAGTTCCTTTGATTTTCGTTTCCCTTCCAGACAATCCCATCTGTATTTTAGCAATGTCCTGCTGGAATTTTCACAGGACTATGCATTACGGAGAGCTGACATCATTACTATGTTTAGTCTTTCAGGACATGAACACAGTAAGTCTTGGAATTTATTTAGACCTTAGGGCAACTCCTCAACATTGTTTAAATCTCAGCATACACTTCTAGAAGCTTTGTTAGAATATGCCCTAAATCTGAATTCGTTTTTAAACAATTCATAGATGTCTGTTTAGTCTTAGGATTCAAAATAATATTGCGTTGGCTTTTATAGCATAAAGGATGCATTTAGTCTTTCACTACTAAGAATAATGTTAGAAGAGGCCTGCCCATCGCTCCTCAGTACTGGCCGCTGGCTGCCGCTACAGTGAATGAAGCTAGTATGTGTTGAGGAAATGGGAGAGACAGAGAGTTGGAGCAGTTCACACGCCGTGGAGAGAGGCAGAACTGCAGTGAGGAAAGGGGTTATGTGAGTGACCTGTGCTGCCCCCTGAGATGATGTGATACCTTGGCCATGTCTGGGTCCACGGTCCTACCTCATCTGGGATCTGTGGCACATGCTACCACCAAAGTCCATGTTGATGCCTATGGTCTAGTCTGCTGCCCAAGGGCCATGCTGGGCAGGCCCCATCTCCTCTCTGGTCCCAGTTTATATGCATGAGAGAGCTGGCCCTGGTGACCTGGGCACTGGAGAACTGGCTCTGCCCCTCATTGGCCACCACAGGAGCACCCAAAGGGGCTGGGGCTTCCTAGGCTAACCAACTCAGCCACCACCCAAGCTCACATTCAAGGTTTTGAGTTGGTCCACCCCAGCATCTACCTCATCTATGAGCTGCTGGAGCAATGAACAGGCTGCTTCTGAAGAACCATAGCTATAGGATGTAATTGACTTGGGACAACAGCAGGATAGCAGAGAAGAGGCTCGGTGAGGATCCAGTATTGATGGTGTAGCAGAAGCCAGAGTCCTTGAACCAGACCAATGACTCATTGAAATGAACATTTGCAAAGAAAGCTGTTTGGGTAAAAGGGTATCCTGTGCATCACACTGCACAGCCTATTAGCACTGCAACGAACAGATATGTGATGGAGATGCAGGACAGTGAAGTCATTTTTTTTCTTTAAATAATTATCATTATTTTTATTTTATCTTTAGTTTTTGAAGGGGGAGGCTACATGGGTGGAGCTTGGAGGGCAGACATGGAAGGAAATGACTGTGACTGGGGTGCATGGAATGAAATTCCCAAAGAATCAATAGAAATTTTACTCAAAAAGATGAACGCTAGATGTGTTGTTTGTAGATGTTGTTTACTAGCTTGAAAATGCTTTCATCTATTGTTGATTTCCTGAGAGTTCTTACTATAAATGCACGTTTCATTTTCCAAATAAACATAAATTTATCAAAAAGTTTGCTAGAGTTCTCAAGATGACATGCTTTAATCGAGGTTAGATGTTTTTTTTAATAAAACTCAGATTATTTTATATGAAAAGGTAGCCATACTGATTTCATTTGCATTTTTGTTAAGATGAGACAAGTTTGTTGCTTGACATACTTTCGTATTGTGAAATGTCCTGCTTCAAGTCTGTCTAGGTGAGCCTTATTTGTCAACTTGACATAGACTAGGGTCATCTGAGAGGTAAGTCTAAACTTAAGAATTGCTTTGATCAGATTGGTCATGGTCATGTCTGTAGGGGGTTGTCTTGATTACTAATTGATGCAAGAGAGCCTAGTCCACTGTGGGCAGCACTTTCCCTAACTTAGTGGTCCTGGGCTTATAAAAAAGCTAACTAAACATGAGACAGTGAGTAAGGAAGCCCACAGACATGCTCCTTTGAGTTTCTGCTTGAGTTCCTGCCCTGGCTTCCTCAGTGATTGACTGTGATCTAGAAACATCAGGCAAACAAACCCTTTCCTCTTTTTTTTTTTTTTTTTTTTTTTGCTCCTGGTGTTTGTCCCAGGAACAGAATAAGATGAGAACAATGTCTCAGGCCAGTTTTTTGTGAGGCTTGTCTATTCATAAAAGCTACTTATATATTAAGGATATTGCTTTTTCTTCTTGATTTGTATGTGGTTAATTTCAAATTTTACTTCTGGCTTCATTGCAAATAATTTCATAGCATGATTTTGAGCATTTTAAAAAGGCAAATATAAAAACATCTTCATTTATGATTCTGCTTTGGTTGTCAACAAGTTAAGTTTCTTAAAGTAGCTACCTTGAGAAGGATTCTCAAATATTTGATATAAAAAAAATGGAACAAATAACAGCCTCTCAGTTCACAAAGTTTTGCAATCTACAGTATCAAAACAGAATCGCCTCTTTGAAATGAGTGGATATATATGCTTTTATGCTTCTAACTTTTGATAATTTCCACCATAATGGAGTACATTTTTAAAGTAGATATCTTAAAATGCAATGTGGAAATAATTTTACTGAAATTTATATTTTGAAAAAGAAACTCCATCGAGGAACTTAGAAATGATAGAAGTAGCAGCTAAGAAAATGTCATAAATATCAAAACACTTAAACATTTCACAGAAGTTATTTATCATCTAATGTTGAGACGCTTCCCCCAAACCTGGAAATGCATTTCCAAATATCCCACAACCTCAAGGTTGCCAGACATGCATTGAAGAGAACAATCACACCTTCCTGGCAGGTGAGCTATTTCTGTTGAGTGTAAAATGTGTAATCTCCAAGTTCTCCAGCAAGCTTCTGAATCTTTCCATTTAATAGAATTTTTGGTCTGTTCAATGTATCAATTTTAGATGCGGGTGATATGGTTTTAGATCACCAGGAAATATTTTAGGAGTGCTTGAGAGATGGTTTTGCTTTTCTTTCATTTTATTTATTTTTACTATTTTTCTTACAAATTTAGTATTCTTTGGTTGTGTTAATTTTACATAATTTTAAGTAATTATAATGAGTGAATATTTTAAATAGTCTGATAAATAACGATCATGAGATGTTGTTTGCAACTTTCATTTTGTGCATATCTCCTTAAGGACTATTCGCAGAAAGCAACATTATAAATATGGCAATTGAGCAAATATTTAATTTCTTTTAGATAATATATTTTTCACATAACCAGAGAAATTCAGAACAAACCCTATGTCAACTGGTTAAATTTTGTATTTGTCTCTAAAAATCAGGCTAAAGAAAGGACATTATCAGTAGATCATATTCTCCTTCACTCCCTTGCCCAAGTACAGAAATCTCAACTTGCACAATAGTCCTGTTATAGCCTCCCTGTGAATAATGTTGCTCATTCTACACAACTATCTCAAGAAATAGTTAGGAAATGTCCTAATAAGAAATAGATTGAAATCTCAATTCTGATATTCGGTCTCATATTTCTTCAAATCTCTGTTTTAGTTTAGGGTGAGATGTACTGTCCCTAGTGTGTTTTTCCTACCCTACCCTCCATGGGGGGAACAACTTCAGTCTCCCCTCTGTTATGGGTCCAGCCACACGGACTGATGGGGAGGGATAAGGCTTGCTCCTGAGCAGAGCTGACCTCTAGCCTCCAGAACAGATCCAGGCACACTATTTTAGCCTTGTCAGTATCTGC
>NW_004949102.1:13158998-13165836 GCF_000317375.1 Microtus ochrogaster | reverse complement strand
TGCATAGGAACACTGTAGTTGAGGTACCGTGTGCAAAGGGGAGGATAATACTTGCTGGATATGAAAGAGACTAACGTTAGTGATAGTGAAGAGCTGTCTCTACACCTATGGGAATTACTGAACACAGGGTGACTCCTGCCTGGCCAAAGACACACATGACATATAGTAGACTCGCCAAATAGAGACTACATAACCAAGACTATGATTTCATTCCCACCCAGCCAGCACCATCCTCTCGTATGCAAGATTCCCAAGAAGGCAACAATGATAAACAAGAGACAAAGAAGTCTATTAATAAAATGCACACAGATCATATCTTGAATTCAGAGATTTTGGTGAAAAAGACCAGTAGACTAGCAGGAACCAAAAACAGATCCTCAGGCTCTGTGATTATGTCATGACAGCATCCCAGTCCCCAACCAGACTTTCTGTGACTCTCTTCTGCTTTCTGCTCCAGTTCTACCTAACCCATGGATGGGGACTTTCAGGCCAATTTACTCCCACAGTACACAGCTCTATGGCTTTCTTTCATTCTGACTTTGCCTTGACGGTCTTATTTTACTTTAAATTGGAAAAAAAAGGATCTTTCTGATCCTTGAGGCAGTTCTTATTAGAAACATGATTAAAACTCTTGGGAATGAATAACCAAAATTGAAAACTGTTTTCTTCAGAAAAAAAATCAACTTTTATATTCAATAACTTTTTTTTCAAACCTCAAGTAGCTTTACTGGAATATATCCTAGAACATTTCTAAAGATGACTAATACTCCCTTCTCCTTAACTCATAATATATACAACAAAAAGTGAAAATTTAATTATAGCAAGTAACACTCTAGTTGGGGAAGTGCATGACAGATCTTGCTGACTAGAAAGGTGCTTAGTCTTACTGCATCTTGAACGGTGATGCTTTGCTGATACCCATGGGAGGTCTGCACCTTTCTGAGGAGAGACAGGAGGAGTAGATAGAGGAGTGATGGCTTTGAGGTAGGGGGAGGGAATGAGAAGAGAGGAGGGAAGGGAAAATGCAGTCAGGATGCAAAAGAAACAAATAAAATAAAATAAAAATGCCCTTAAGAGCAAATAGAATAACTGTGTGCGGGAGTCTTGAAATAAGTAGAAAGATGTGATCACTGTACCCTATGGCCTGCCCAGGCAGCCTCATAGACACAGGGCTCCCCTAAGTGGTGCTCATTTGTCTTGGGACTATGTCTCACCATTCTTTGTTATGTGAGAGTAACTCCTTAAAGAAGACACTTCAATAGGCTAGAGCAGGCACACACACGAACTCTAGTGTTGACCCCCTTACTCTCTGCCTAAGTATGTTCTTTTGAATACAAAAGTGCAAAGTGCTTCTTTATTTACGTGATATAGGCACGATTCAGGCTAAGTCATTCAACATTTTTAATCAGTAAAATGGGGAAAGAAATGTTTCCTTTCTCAGAAAGCACATGGAAGGGTAGGCTTTGTTAAGATGGATAAAGCTCCCTGAGTAAGTTGGCAGGTACTTATGAAAGGATGCTGTATTCTCCAACAGTGGTGCTATTGTTTTGCTGGAGGTTATGAGGAGAGCTTCTATTTAAGGTTTCTGGTCATTGCTAGAGGGATAGCTATTGGTTAAGACCATGTACTGCTCCTGCAGAAGACCTGGGTTCAGTTTCCAGCACCCACCTGGTAGTTAACAACCACCTAGATTCAGGGGATCTGAGATTCTCTTCTTGACTCCGCACGCATGTGTACTCCCATGTTCACAGACCTATGCACTGGTACTCATATGTACGTTTGTTTATTGTTTTGAAATACCATTAAAAGATAAAAGTCTCTGTCATTTGGGGAAGGTGGCTCATGACTGTAACCTAAGTGCTGGGAGGCTAAAATGAAATGATTTTTATAAATAAGATCAAGGTCAGCCTGGTCTACGGTTATGAGTGAGACCCCATTTGGAAAACAAAAACAATGAAAAACAAACACAAAACAAAACAAATAATAAAGAAACAAAAAAGTTTACTGTTAAAACAGCCAATCATATAGCAAGCAACAAAAATCCCGAAATCTGTAAGAAACTTAGGAAGATGCAGGGAGGAAAACAAAACCAAAACCAAAGAAAAAAGTTGCTAGAAAACTTTGAATCATTGTACTGTAGCACTAGGAAGCTTTGGTATAAAGATATTTGTACCTGCATATGTGTGTGAATCTATCTTCCCCTCCCCCGTGTGTGTGTGAGAGGGTGGGGGGAAGAGGAAGAGAGAGAGAGAGAGTCCATGATATTGATCTGGATTCAGAGAACAAAGTCAAGCCATATGCTTCCTGATTATAATCATCAATTTTCAAATTTGGGTTCTAACTGTTATCCTCACTGGATAGGATCCAAGGCAATGACTTAACATTAATGAATCTCCAGTTCCTCAGCTGTCAAATTAATACCATGACATCTTAGATGACTATTTCCAGACCTAGAGTTCCTGACAGAAGATTAGCTAGATCAGTATCAACTGTCCATAACCCTATTACCAGGATATGGGAGATTATTCAAACAGGCACATCCTATGTTAAAAGATTTGGGTCATGTCTCAAAAGAAAAAGATAATTCGCATTCTGGGTATTTCAGAGTCAACTCTTTGTTCTGAGAATGTGTTCTTATGTGCTCAGATGTCTCAGTTTGAGCAAAACACCAACTCTGCACACAGGACATTTAGGGCTTGGCACAGTGCAGTGTGGGAAACAAACACTGTGGTTCCTATTACAGCCTTGGTCTATTCACAATGCCTAACATAGAACATGTACTGGATGCCCACTCTGTTAGGCACACTGTTAGCAACTTCATCAACTCAGCCAGTTACTTCTAATCCTCAACTAATTCCTATATAAATGGGGATTATTTATAGCACTGATATGTACAGCTGTCATTCAGTATCTAAAGGAGCAGTGGTGTAGGACACCTTAAAAAACATATAGTATTTTTATATAACTATCAAAATTCTTGCAAATAGTTCATCTCATTTCTAGATCTAATACAATACAAATTCTGTATAAGTGGTTGTATGCATTATGGGGGAAAAGAAGGAAAAAACATGTGCATGTATCCAGTGCATTCAGAATCTTTTTCAGATATTTTCTCTCTGCAGCTTACTGAATCCACAGATGCATATAGAGAGAGCCAGCTGCTCATATAAATATGGCTTATATCTACATAAAAATTAAATTACTTTTTCAAGGTCAAATAGCTAGAATAAAATGCTGGAGAGAACAGGAAGGATGACTATATTTAAGTGTCTACCTTGTCTTAGGTGCGCAAAGACTGTCATTTTCCTTGTAACTGCACAGCTTACAATCTATAGGCAGAGATGAAATCTGTTAAAAAAAACTCTCACACATACATGAAGTGGTGCTCTGAAAGCCATGGTAGTAGGACTTGATGGTAGAGGGTTGAATTAGTTAAAGAAGCCAGGACAATGAGTATTATGCATTAACCTGGGATTAATAGGTTGGGAGATTTGTCTAGGTAAAGTACTGTTGGGAGCACCTGCAAAGGTGTTTGACGGTAGAGGACATGACACACCCATGCATAACTTGAGGCAATGTGGCAAGAACAAAGAAGTCCTATATGGGTACAGTAAGAGGGTAGGATAAGGCAGATGGAGGAGCTCAGTCCCTGCAAAAATTGCAGGTCCCATAAATGACCTTTGTCCATAGAGGGTGTCAACAATAGACTAATCCAGAAGGTGATGTGTTCCCATGCCTTCTGAAAAGATTACTATGGCTGCAAATAAACAACAGATGGGGTAGAAACAGGCTGGACACTAATTCAGAAAGGTGTGTCCATTGTGCAGTGTTATCAGAAGAAATGGGAAAAAAATATATAGATTTGACTGACTAGGAGGGCTTTAAAGTATGTGGCATAAGCATCGTAGACAAAACTTTTGTTTCTCTTTTGTGTAACTAAATTGGTGAAAGTTTGAAAAACAAAACCCAACACAACAGGATTACTTTTGTGTGAGAAATTAATAGTGTGTTGGATGAAGTGCTCTTCTAGGTATGTATGTGTTAGACAACAGCTCACATTGGTCTGTTGCAGTGTCTCTGTTGCAGGAGCCAAGACTGGAAAAGTGATGGCATTCTTCTTTAGTCTTAGGTAAGGTGATAATGGATGTTGAGACTATTGATGAGACTGGGTGAGAGCAATGGGCTGGTAGGGCACTGGCTGTGAAGCACTGGTAAATCTGAATTTTCTCCCTCAGGAGTTCGAAACTCAGACTTCAGATACCAGGGACACTACCAAGACTCTCTCACGTTACAGGGGGAATCGGTAGTGATAAGGGTTTGATAGACTACAAGACTCAAAGCATTGAAGCTTGTCGTAAACTTGAGTATGTTGGTCAATGTGATTGGAGCATCTCCTGGTGCTACAAGAATCTAGTGAGTTGAGATATGCTTCAGAACATGTTGTATTAGTTTGTATGGAGCTTTGGGTTCCCTTTAAGTTCTGGATGAAGAGATGGATTTCAGATCAATGTTCCAATGTGAATGCATTGGGAAATGCTCAAAGCCAGAGGAACTACACTCACTGTATCTCCCACCTAGTGCTGCACTAGGGAGTTGACTCTGTCTGAAAGTCATCACCCAACAAGTTAGGAATCTTAGACATATATAGATCCCAGAATGAAAAGAACAGCCTGAATCAGTCTTCGTCTGGTACACAGAGGAAGTGAAATGTAAGTCTACAAGGGTCATGCCCAAGCTCCCAACTGCTTTCACTGAAGTAGTTATCTACCTGCAAGTGCCATTATTCTTTCTAAGAGAACACCAAGTGTTTTTAGGGTCTGTCATACATGAAATTCACGAATGCATTCTAACAGAGCGATTCATTTGAGGGTGTGAGGTTGAGGGATGTACGATATTTTATTCTGGTACTTGGAGTCTCTGACTCTGGAATGCTTCCTTTAGAACAGTTTGGTGGGATGACGTCTGTAGACATGACAGACCATTGCTATTTTCCAGTCCTCTCTGGTATTTGGCATCACTGAATTCCACACTGAACTTGGAGGCTGGAAAGTCATTACACACAGGCATCATTAACACTTCAGCCGACACTCCTTTGGTATGCTGAGTATTTTCCACTGGTACATACTTTGGTCCTTGTTTTATGAATACTTTTCCATTCAGTTCCTAGAACTGGCCTCATACATATGTTCTTTTCCTTGCATAAAGAAAATTTTTATAGGCAAGTAAGTCTGTAAATCTGTATATAGTTAAAAACAAAATTCATAGAAATACCATACATATTCAACATCAAGTATATATAAATTTGGATTATATCTAACTCTCTTAATGGAAACCACACTTATATAATTGAAAGAACATAAAGTATGTCTTTTATGACATTGTATGTCCTTAAACCTTTCTAGTATGTACAGCTATCAAATAATTTTGCCATGTGAGGTGGATTTTACATCCAACTAAAGCACTATCTCATCATAGGATTTATACGATGGTGTCTGCACTAAGCTGTTGTTTCCCTCAAGTGAATGTGCCACACACAAAGCAGAGGAAGAAAATAAAGTACTTCCTTCCTTTGTCATGACAAGCAGCTAGGAATCTTCACAGTGAGTATAATGTAATAATCCGCTGTTGTCAGTAATATAGAATATTTAACTTCCACATGTTCAAGAACTGATGTTTGTCTGTTGAACTTAGCTTGCCAACAGGCATCTGTAAGCTAGTTATAAAGCTTAGAATTTTTCATCCTGTCTGAAATTTTAATAATTTGTTGACTTTCTGGGGTGTCCAATAGTTTCTCATATACTCTATGTTCAGCAAAGGGCTTGGCAAGTTTTCCTTCTGATTTTGGTCCAAGTAATTAATTTTGACAAATTCTTGTCTCATAATTGAGTGCATTCACCTTCACACAATATGTGGTGTATTCTGACTCTTCACACAAAGGCTGTGGGACACTGTCCTCTGTACTGAAAACAAGCTGAAGAGAACTCATAAGACCAAAGAGGAAAATGATTATGTCCGCCCATTTCAGAAATAATGGCATATCAAAACCATCATGTAACATAATTACTTTTTAAAGTGGTGTTTTTACTCTTTGTATCTTTGCTGTATTGTTTTCCACACTGAATGAAGCATAATGCGCTACAATGTGATTTTTAGTGATTTCTAAAAATAAGTTTTACATTTGAAAATAGCAAGGGAAACTGCAACCCAAGTTAAAAATAAGCACAAAGGGTCAGTTATCCCGGTATACACCTTTAATCCTAGGACTAGGGGGCAGAGTTTTGTAAATTCAGGAACATCCTGGTCACATTGCCACTTCCAGCCTAGTCAGGACTACAAAGTAAGGACAACTAAAATAAATAAGCAAACAGATAGATAGTAACAAGACTGAAGAGAATCAGCTTCTGAGATTACATTTATAAATATTACCTTCAAAACATTTTTAGTTTGAAGGCTTCAGCAAAAAAAAAGAAATCAAGAAAGAATGTACACATATGAAAAAATACAACCAACCAATGGGGCGAAGAAAGATATTTTGTTAAAATTTGAGTGGTATTCCTATGAAAGAATTTAGGAAGAGGCCACTTTTCATCCTGAGGCCTTTTATCATTGTTTAATTCCAAATTTTTATCATCATTCCATTCTTTATTTTATTCCTTGTGATATTTTTTCTTGCTTACATCCAAAGTTATGCCAAATGTGGCTAATATCTAGACCAGTCATGAAATTTAGTGCAGAAAAAAAAAAGACTTTATCCAGCCCCCGAGTATCTGACCTTTAAATGATTCCCTTCTTAATTAACCAAAAGTAGTAAGTCACAGAAAAATGTTTTCTCGGGAGG
>NW_004949102.1:13138945-13158898 GCF_000317375.1 Microtus ochrogaster | reverse complement strand
AAAAAAAGGTTGGTCTTGCTAAGCAAAATGGGAGATGTATATCTTATGTCTGGCTTGCATATTTGCTGTAAAAATCACTCCCAAATTCTGTACAATCTACAGCAACAGAGTCAGAATGGGAAAATTTTTGAAAGGGGTATGCTAAGGTATGGTCAGTTTTTCCTTCTCTCCCTTAAAGATATTTGAGCTGGCCTTGAAGTGTGTAATATTGGGAAGCTTTCCTGATGATGGTAGCACATATTTTGAACACACACACAGTCGCTGAATCTTTATATGTGGGAAGTGATCTTGGATGGCTATGTCTTCCCACCAGTACCCAAGCAATCCATGGATTGCAGTGGAGTGAAGACTTACAGAGACCTGGAAGGCTGTTGGCAGAAGACGTGTGATTGAAAGTTCTGTGACCCTAACAGCTATGAGTTATTAATTATTTAGTAAATTAATAACATTGCAAAGGGGAAAGAGGAGATGTTTCTCTTTGATACTAATCAGCTGCTCTAGTGTCCAATGCTTCTTATAGAAAAATTTAAAATACTTTTGGAAGTTATAGAAAGGTTTGCTTTTGGGAACTGATAAGAAACCCAAGGGAATATTGTGTGTTCATGCTAGTACATACTGTGAAATCTTTATGTTATGGTATGTACATGGATGTTCTATGTCCCTGCACATATGTGGTTAGCTTTATTAATTTTTTATAAATTAGACACTAGCTAGAGTTCTATGAGAAGAGGAACTTGAGAAAATGCCTCCATTAGATTGTCTGTAGGTAAGTCCACAGGACATTCTCCTTGACTAGTGACTGATGTCGGGGGTGGGGGGGGCAGTTCAGTTGCTTTGGGGCAAGTGGTCCTTAAAGCAGACTGAAAAAGTCAGGAGGACCAATCTGATAAATTGTATTCTTGTATGGCTTCTCTGCTTTAGCTCCTACTATGGTTTCTTTCATTGAGCGCTGTAAGCTATAAGCCAAGTAAACTGTTCTTCCCTAGGCTGATTTTGGTCATGGTGGTTTTTTTAAAATTATTTTTTTCTATTTTTATTTATTTATTTTTTTTACAGAAATGGAAATCTATTTAAGATAGAAATGGCTACAAGGAGTGGGATATTGCTGTGGAAAGCCTGGCAATGATGGTTCAGGGAGGATTATGGAAGGACTTTGGAACTTTCCCTTTGAAAAAATTTGGTGGGCTGTTTTGTGGGTGTGTGCAAGCTTTAAGAACACTTTAGAGCACTGTTGAATTTCCATTTTGCTTTGATCTTTTTGTAACTGTGCCCCGGCTCTTGTTTAGAGTAAGGAAGCATGTGTGTGTGTGTGTGTGTGTGTGTGTGTGTGTGTGTGTGTGTGTGCGCGCGCTTATGTATATGTATCTCAAAGCTGAAAGACTCTGGGCTTTTAGAGACTTTGGGGGTTTAGAGTGACTGGATATTTTAAAGAGCTTGAACTGGTAAAGTGTTTGATTTTAATTTCAAGACTGAGACTTTTCAGGTTTAGTATGTTTTATATTGCGATATCAGTATTAACATAATATTTGGGGGATGAACAAAAACATAAATTTTATGGTTTAATAGTAACATATTGACAGGTTGTGTTCATGAGAGGTCAATTGTTCTAGTTAGATTTTTGTAAACTTGGCACTGGCTAGAGATCTGGGAAGATAAATTTCAACTGAGAAAAACGCGGCTGGGCAGTGGTGGTGCTCATCTTTAATCCCAGCACTTGGGACACAGAGGCAGGCAGGTCTCTGTGAGTTCGAGGCCAGCCTGGTCTACAGAGTGAGTTCCAGGATAGGCTACAAGGCTGCAGAGAGAAACCTTGTCTCAAAAAACAAAAAACCAAAACAAAAACCCAAAACATTTTCTTAATTAATGATTAATACGGAGAGATTAGCCCACTGTGGTCAGTGCCACCCCTGGGTAGATGGTCCTGCCTGGCATGAAAAAGCAAGCTGGGCAGGACAGTAAGCAGCATTCCTGCATAGCTTCTGCTTCAGTTCCTGCCTCAAGGTTCCAGCCTCGAGTTCCTGCCCTGGCCTCCCTCAACAATGGAGTTCTGGCTGTAAACCAAATAAACCATTTCCTCCTTAAGTTGCTTTTGATCATGGTATTTTATCACTGCAGTAGAAATTTAAGACAAGTGTTCATGTGTATAAAGAGAAGTTGATAAATTAATATTTAGATGCATTTTTTCTTTGCTGGGCATCAATTCTAAACAACATTTTAATGAAATGATTCATTCTCAAAACTCATGTGAAGACTGTTTCCCATATATAATACATCCAAAAATAAATCATTAAGGTGTTCATATAAAATAAGTTGTGTGTTTTTAGCAGTGCTAACACAGGATTCTAGGTCCTCATTATGTGCCTTTAAATTTAAAAACTCCAGTTGTTTTCAAGCATTTATGATTGTGGTTCTTTTTAATATCTAGTGTTAGGGTGAACAGTAGCAAAAAGCTCCCCAAGGGAGGAAATATGAGAAGCCCTTTGTCAACAAGCATCCAACTTCTATCTGAAAACAACTTCCCTTTATATAGACAGGTCTAAAATGTGAAGAAAACTTGTTTGTATATCATAGTGTTGATTTCAAAGTGTGATCTACATGAGAAACACCCAAGAATGTGTTAGATACACAAATTCCCAGACTGTCCCTCAGGCCTCTGAAAGCTCTGGCATGCAGTAACCATCTGCTTTCAACAAAGGTTCCAGGTGATGTCAGACGTGCGGTGATGCCTAGCACATCACGGCATTGCTAATGGAGACAGCCACAAGGGAAAGCCCCTGCCTTCCAAGTGAGGACAGGGAAGAGAGCAGGTAGCACAGGAGAGAAGAAACTGCAAGGTGCATGCTAAGTTTTGCTCTTTGTGCGGTGGGGTAGATGCTATCCAGTTTGCTAGCCATTTCTGTAAGCCCTTGTTTTGAGCAGAGGCACCCAATGTCCCCACTTTACTATAATGTGTTAAAAGGTATTCATTTTTAAATCCCCCAAGAAAACCTCAATTTTATTCCCATTTCAAAGACTTAGGTCATATGAGAATTTAGGTAAATTTCTGGATAGAAGACATATGTATAATGTTGTCTCTCTTTGTAGTTTCTTATGTGTGCATTCAGGAATTCAAAGAGCAGATATTCTATAGTGTTGCTTATATGATAAACAGCTGAGCTGCGTGTGACGCCTCCGGACTCTGAAGCAAGAAATCACAGGTCCAAGGCTGGCCTGGATTACTGGAGACACCATCTCTAAATAAAAACAAACAGAAAACAAACAACAAACAACAGTAAGTAATCAAACCCAAGGAGCTAACTGAATACTAAATACCACTACTGGCCACACTGTTTCTTTTGTTGGAGACAACTAGAGTTCTGTTAGTATGGGGAAAATTTTTTCTGGATGATGGCAAGATGTTTCCCCTCTGTCAGTGTTTGTAACTTTCAGGTAAGTTTCGCTTCCAACACCTAATTTACACAAAATCATTTAAATTCTAGACTATGAAGTGAGCATATTTCACCAGAGCAAGAGGAAACCAATGGGAACTCACCATTTTTTCCCTTCAGTTTTTTTATAATTGACTTTGATGTCATTTTGGGAACACCAGTTCCTGTGATTTAATTGTGTCATGTGGGCAAAACTGAGCTGGTGAAGAGACACCACAGTAAGAGAATGGAATGGAACTAAAATGAGTTGAAATAGTCTCTACCAATGGTGTGGGATTCCTCTCTGTATGCTGTAAATATCATTCATTGGTGAATAAAGAAACTGGCTTGGCCTGATAGGGTAGAACAGAGCTAGGTGGGGGAAAACTGAATGCTGGGAGAAAGAAGGGCGGAGTCAGGGAGAAGCCATGTAGCCCCACCGGAGCCAGATGGAACTTTAGCCAGTAAGCCACAGCCATGTGGCACTACACAGATTAATAGAAATGTGTTATTTTAATATGTAAGAGTCAGCCAGTAAGAAGCTAGAGCTAATGGGGCAAGCAGTGATTTAATTAATATGGTTTCTGTGTGATTATTTCAGTCTGGGGTGGCTGAGACAAAGAAACAGCCTCCTTATTACATACCAAGGCATGCTTTGGTGTTTATACTGTAATATAACCACAATGTTTGGTGTATATGTGTGTGTGTGTAGATACATATTTCACAGTAAGATGTAAATATTTCTTGAGATTGTCTAACCAATATCCCTTATAATAATAAACTTATGCTTTGGACCATAGGCATGTTCTGAGGAATGTAGATAGTACAATGAACAATGAAGAAGGAAAAAGGAGCTGTGCGGAGAAAATGTAGAATCTCTGAAACAAACCATGTATGTTTTAAATTCTTTGGGATAGTTGCCATTTTGTAGTTCAGTAAGGTTTTCTAGTGTGCCGTGGAGGGGATGCTGTGCTGTTGGACCCATGCTCAAAGAGTGGTTTCTGAAGCACACTGCCTGAGCCATCTTTACCTTGTTTGTCAGGGGGAAAAAACCCTCTGAAGGTCATCCTTTTCTCCCAGTGTGATTATTTTTCATTTCACTAAAATCAGTTAATTTGGAAGAGAGTGCGACTCTTTGAGAATGGGTTGGTTGCAGCCTCATCAGGGCAATCAGACAGGAGATCAACACAGCTGTGGGGCCCACAGCAGCTGGGAAGGTTCTCATTGCAGGCTTGACAGGCTCAGGGAACGAAATCTTGGCTGTCACATGGGCTGATACCAGAAAGATTTATTAATGTATTCCTCCAAGAGATGTCTAAAATCAGTGCCAGACACTCAATGATAAATCAGTTGAATATTAATGTGGATATGAGTTTCGCTGCTCTTAAATCTCTTCCCTTGGTGCAAAATATGATTTTCTTTGAAAATGGAAGGCATTAACTCTACCCTTATTCTACGAAACAACACATATGCCAGAGTGCCTGTTATAATTTTGTGTATAATATATTTATTTGCATACAGAAATATGTATTTCTATTATACATTTTATTTATAGAATATATATAGGAAGCATACAGCATATTACGGAAAGATAGATTAAATATACACAGAGTTCATGCTATAGCGTGCACCCTTTTAAGGGAAGCCTACTGGAGAGGCATGGCGTTGTATATACATGCTGAGAATACATGTTGCACAAGTTTATCCAGCTGTGGGTGCCTTCCTAATCTATTTGCAACACCAGTGTTATGGTGGCTGACAGAGATCTTATCAAATTGAGGAGGGGAGCAACTGTCCATGAACTAAATAAAAAAAGTAAAAGTTGACTGCACTGCTGAATAACTGTTGGCATCATTTTGAAATCCAGTCTCCCCTCATGCCATTTCTTCAGGATCAAAAGCAGTGAGTGGCAGAGAGTGAAAGGATGTGGCAGATGACTTACTACGGTGATGACCTTGTCTTAATAGTTAGAACCTGTCATTAAGGGAATGATGAACTGGTCAAGAGGCAATCAGTCCTTTTCTCCAGACATAAACTGGTTCTTTTCATACTCTTAATCTTCTCTTTTTACAATACGGCTCTGGGATAGTCACATTATCGCTACAAAGAGAAAAGAAATAAAGGATTGAGAGCTACTGACATTTCCAGGGAAAGCAAAAGAGATGAGTCATGTTGTTTCTTTAAAGGGCTCTTCGTTAATTTGAAAAAGAAAGGTGTTTTCAGTAGAAACCGATCAGACTAGAAGCAGCTATGTTCATGGACAGCCCTGCAGTCTCTCAACTGGCATCCATGATGCTGTAACCAGATGTTCCAGGTGGGTGAGAGCTGCTGGTTTTGATGTGTAGATGTGGTCTGTGCTTTCATCTGTGAATTCCAAATCCCATAGTTAGTGGGGGAGTGTTTCTGTTAGATGATGAGTGAGCTTTGCTTTAGTCTAACAAGTAAGCAATTTGCATTAATCCTTTTGTATATGATATAGGATTAAGAAAGGAAGCTCCGGAAATTCCTTATTAGAAACCAGTCTTTCTCAGTCCTGGTACCATTGCCATTTTGAGCCAGATCATTTTCTTTGGGAGGGGATGAGGAAGCCTATCTTGTACATTATAACCTGTACAGCAGCATTCAAACTTCCTTCTCATTACATACAAATGCCTATTCCCACTTGTGATGATCAAAACAGCTCAACGGATCACTAAGGTCCATAGGGTAAAAATTGCCTCTGCAACGACAGAGACAGATGTTTGAAGACAGTCTCCTCTAATTATGTCAATGTCCTTCCTTTATCTTCTGATCCTAGTAGAGAAAGTGTCCATGGTTGTTGGTCTGTCTTCATTCTTTTCTTGGCTTTGACAGATTCTTGTTGAATAAAGTCGTGGAAGCTGTGACAAATTATCAGGCACAGAATGCATCAAGGGAAGTATACAATAGAGACACGGAGCAAGACAAAGATTGGCTCATGGTGAGTTGACCTTAAACTAAACAGAGAGAAACCCTGATCCTGGGCCTCCAAAGTGGTGGTTCTGATGGAAGCCATGTCTGCATCGCAATGGTATATAACAAATTTAAAATGAAAGTTAGCTAATGGATCACTTTTCTTACAGGAGACCAAGAAGCACATTGGAATGAAGTCCTCTCCACTCAACTAGCTGAAGAAACAACACAAAAAAAAAATGAATGTGGTCTTAAAATTCAGAATTTACATTTTAGTGATCCTGAACTAAAGGAACTACATCAACTAATTATAGACTAAATTAATCTGTTTGAACCAATGCTATATTGTACGCATAGGAGATTTTCAGGTAAAAAAACAAAATTACTCAAAGAAGAAGTTATGTTCATTAAGGATGAATACATAGATCATTTGCAATTTGCTTCTTATTCGCTTACAACACTTTTTGTTGCTGTTGTCATATCCCTTGTCTTCCACTTGGTGAGATGATGCTGATGTGCAAAATCACACAAAATAACTTTAATAAGTCTTAGGACTTCAGACTGATCAATTTGCCTTGCAACAATCTTGGGGTTTACAGAGAAGCAATCAAAGCTCATCAGTTTAATCCTGAACTTTGAAAAAAGGAATTTATAACTTTAATTTCTATCCATTAACCCCACACTTAGAAAATCTGATTGGAAGACCATCACATATAATGGGAGAAGATATATGAAGACAAAAATAACTAGTTAAATGTGGATCGATCTAATTCTGTATTTATTTAGAGTATCGAGAATGGCTTTCCTACACAGATATGATCTGTTTAATGTTATTCTTTACTAATCATGTCTGTGACAGCCATCTGTGATCAGATTATACAGCGAAAAAAATGGCATGACAAAACTACATAAACGCTCCCATCAGATCCTGTGGGCATGTTTTGCCGCTGTTTGCCTATCTGCTATATTTATACCGCAAAGATTAATATAACTCTCCTGATTGGAGAATTTTGAAGCAATATAATTTTACACAGATTTGAAGACAATTTGAAGAACATGAAACAGGTAATATCAGTAAATGTTTTCTGCATGGCCCTTTCCCCCACCCCTATGTCTTAGCTTGGTTATAGAAAACCCCATTTGAGTATAATTTGAATATCATTATTAACAGACATGGAGTATAATGTCTTTTCTTCTTGGGGTTGACACAGTAATCTTGTTTAAGATTTCAAATGAGCAAAGCAGCATCATCTTCCTGCTGACTCTCAGGAGTTCATGTTGTACACTTTAACACGGTCAGACACATGGGTCAGGAAGGTTCCATTTCAAACAGATTGCCCTTCTGACCTTCTGTTTTCTCATTTCAAAATTCATTTGGCCTCGTGAACTTTCCCCAACTAGACTGACCATTTTCTAAACTAATTAAAATTTAATTTTAGATGACTTTGGTTTCCCAAGCATATTTATGTCTTAGGCAGACTAATCTGTTAAGATAGGTTAGTTTAGAAGAAAAATCAGATGGGTGAAAATATTCCACACAAAGGAACACAAGTGAATGAAATCCTTATAGGTTTGTACACCCTCGAGCAATGCAAGGACACAGTGGGGAGAGGCAGAGCGCCCATTCTTATGGCTGACTCTGGCCAGATTAAGGAGAAGTCCTGCAGGTATTATCCATACCCAATATAAAATCAGAACCTACAAAAACAGTAGAAAAAATAGTATGACCTAGCTGGGTTTTCATTGTTGTGATTTCTTGCTTTTCATATTGGGAAAGGGGAGGAGAGAAGAAATAAGCAGCGATTACACTGAAACTCATCAGAGAGCACAGCATAGCCTAGAATGTGCTCAATGCTCTGCAGATCGTCTCCGCTTCCTCTTTGATTTTCTTTCTTCATATCACTCATTGTATAGTGTCTGCTTCCTTGTGTCTAGGTCTCTGCGTTAGCATGTCATTTCTTCCTCACTAGACACGTAGGGACAACAGGAAGAACAAACAAGGTCACTCTTCTTGTGCAGAGACATGATTGCAGATTCAGCAGCCCTTCTTCAAGAGAGTAGGAGATAGCGTAGATTGTTTCTCAGACCCACGATGTCATTGTGCCTCTTTCATTGTCTCCTAAACTGGCAGCGTTTATAAGGTACAAGCTTACTTATTTTTTTTTCTTCAAACTGGAGCATGGGCACGGTAAAAGTGTCACTGTAGAGCTCCTTAACTGCACATTTGCAGTGAGCCTGTAAAGTGCAATGATAGATCACTATAAACAGACAGCTTTCTTGTCTCTGTTCCTCATCCCAAGTCCCACTTGAAAGCAGTTCTTTCTTAAAGGTCTTTTACCGTGTAGCGCCTATGTTCTTGTAGTGACACATAAGGAGGTGCTTAAAAGTCTTTTTGAAGGTGGCATTACAAAGTGCATAGCAGGCAGGGTTGATGGTGCTATTGATGTAACAGAGCCAGTAGCCAATTGTCCACACCGTATTGGGGATACAGGGTGTACAGAAGGTATTGATGAGCACCATGACATTGTATGGCGCCCAGGTGATGATGAAAGCCAACAGAATAGCCAAGATTGTCCTGGTTACCTTCTTTTCCCGGGACGG
The DNA here is from genome assembly GCF_000317375.1 of Microtus ochrogaster. Classification (NCBI taxonomy): domain Eukaryota; kingdom Metazoa; phylum Chordata; class Mammalia; order Rodentia; family Cricetidae; genus Microtus; species Microtus ochrogaster. The sequence goes on along the minus strand of NW_004949102.1, from coordinate 13,149,959 downwards.
AGGAGGCTTCTTTTTGGCAGGTTGCTTGGTCATCTTCACAATCTTTCGAGCCACAATGTTCTGCTTCTCATCCCCGTGTTGACCTGATGACCCCACTAGCTCTACAGTGGTACTCGCAGGGGTGCACGAATCACCTTTTTGGGTCTTGGTGACAATTTTGATGCACATTTGCTTAGAGTTGTCATCTTTGGAATGGCCCACAGAAGTAGAAACTGTGTTTTCATCCTGGGTTATTTCGTCCTCCCTCGTATTGGAGGCCACAGCACTGACCGAGGTGGAGTCATTTGAGCTCTCCTTTTCCTCTCCCTGAACGCAGTTCTCAGTCACACCATCCCGGGGAGCCTTGCCGTTCTGAATTTTGTTGTGCTCCAGACCACTGTCACCACCGGGCATGTTGTTGTTGTTTGGTTTTACAATTCTTCCTTGCACCAGACTTGGAGACACTGGATCTTGGTTGGCCACAGGTTCCTTCTTTTCCTTCTTTATCCTGCTCTTACTTGCCCGGGATATATGCCAATACAGCACAGTCATGATGATGACAGGCAGATAGAAGGCTGCAATGGCAGTGCCAAAGGTGACAGCGGCATTGGAAAAGAACTGGATGTAACATTCCCCATCCTCCACAGTCCTCACTCCTACGATGAACTGCCAGAAGAGAATAGCTGGAGCCCAGAGGATGAAGGAGAGGACCCAGGCTGCTGCAATCATCATGCCTGCCATCTTGGTGGTCCGCTTAACTGGGTAGGTCAGAGGTTTTGTGACGCAGAAGTACCTATCAAAGCTGATGATGAGCAAATTCATAACAGAGGCGTTGCTGACCACATAGTCCAAGGCTAGCCAAAGGTCACATACGACAGGTCCCAAAGGCCAGTAGCCAATCACAGTGTAGAGAGTGTACAAGTTCATGGAGAAAACACCTATGATGAGGTCAGCACAGGCAAGGCTGAACAAGAAGTAATTGTTGACTGTCTGAAGGTGTCGGTTGACTTTAATGGAAACCATGACCAGGATGTTCCCAATGATGGTCACCAGACTGAGGGATCCAGCCACAAGGACAATAAATACCACTTCAAATGTCTTGTAAGGACTGGTAATAGCCAAGCCATTGTTAGTTGAGTTTGTTGAGTTATTCATTTTGTGTTCAGTAACCAAGTGTCCAAATAAACATTTAAACCTGCAGGGAAATAGAATAAAGTTAACAAATATAATAGAAACATTAATTCAAATACATATCAGATTCCTTCCTTGTGATAAACTTCCCAATCATTCTTCTGTATCCTTAATATTTACTGTACCCTGTTTGACCCACCCGAGAGGCAAAGACGTTAGATAGAGGATGGAAAATTTTTCTTAACGGTTGGCTTGGCTATAAGTTTATGACCCAATAATGCCAGGAGTGACTCCATATACAGATATGAGTATCTATATGTATATCTGTCTGTTTGTTTACATCAACAAATTCTTATGAGTTGAGTTAACTAAATCAAATTTATAGTTAAAACTTTCCAAAACAATCAGAAACTTCTGGCTTTGAAATAAAACCTAACAAACCAGTGAGAGCCAAAACATTGGGACAGAGCATAAAATTGTATGTGTAACTTCTATAGTCAATAACACTTTCCCTTTTGGCAGTTTGAGCCTTTACCTTATTAATATTGATGAAAGCAGTGATAAAAAGACAATATACTAGCCAGTGCACCCAACCAAAGTAAATTTGTTTTTCTCATCCTGTTTTACAATTGTAATCATCTTCATTTAGCACTAGGAATTTAAAAATTCCATACCTTGTAAAAGAATCATCCCTTATTATTGATGCGATTCTACCAATCTTCCAAATATTTTCTTTGTTTCAAGCCCCTATTAAGTCTATTGCTTAACTATTCTTTGACAAATGTTCCATTTTGCTGAAGAGGAAGCTATGGCCCGGATGGTTGCAGAAAGTGACACGGTATCACGCATCAAGTCAGCGATAGGCATGCTACAATGTTGTACTTTTCCTTTTTCTTGTTTACAAGTGTTATGAATCACTTTTAACGAAAAATCATAAAAGAAAATGCAGCCTCGGGTCTTTCATGTAGGTGTTTTCTCAGTAAGTGTTAAGAGCTACACAAAGTCCTTGCAATTACATCATCTCCCTTGTAGGAAAAAGAAAGTTGAGATAATAAACGAGTTTAAGGAACTTCTTTATCACTAGGACAGCGAGTAAACAATTTACAACTAAAATCAGTACCTTACCTCATACTTCTAGTTTTTTGATGACCTCCCTCTGCCTCCCTTCTCCTTGGAAGAATTGCACTTAATGAGAAACTCCTGAGTAACAGCATAATGATTTATATATGCAGAGGTTGCTAGTTAAGACAGATTGCTTAGTGATCCTGGGAACTTTCTCCATGCTGAACACGGGGTACTTATGTGATGTGAACTACAGTCACTATTGCAACTCAGGAATTTTCAGAGCTACCCATTAGGCTATGGCAATGCTGGCATGGAAATGCCACTTAGAAGCAAATACAAGTATTTGAAGCAGGGACATCCTTCCTTTCAACAGGATATACACACTATGTGGGGTTGTTTCTCTTCTCTGACAGAGAAACACTGGCTTCCACCAAGCTCTCACTACTCCTGTTCCCCAAATCTCTGCGGTCATAAAAGCAATAATGTTACATCACAAATGACAGAGGTCCACAATTGGAATGAACTTCAGAGCACACAGGAAATGTGAAATGTGGTATTCTAAAATTTAGTTTCTAATAAGGACTTGATTATATTTTGGAAACATGAGAAGAAAACTTTTCTTCACCTAGTTCCTTTGTACACATAGCAGAGATAACATTCATATTTCTGTGTTTTCTTTACAAAGTGTGGGCATTTGTGTCATTTTTAAATTATTAGCTGTGTATTTCGAGTTTGCTGCTAAAATTCAATGAACTTTATTTTCTCGAACTTTTTTTTTTCTTTCAGAGTTGTAGCAAGGATTAAAGTGATATGTCCCTGAATGATAGTCCATAAAGGCTAAGTGATAGACACGTGCTGTTAAATATTTAAATCTGCCAAGAAGATGTAAATGTATCACCTCTCTTAACCTTTCACACCATCTAATGGAAAAGGCTGAATCTATGTGTGTTTGAGCTGTGTATGCATGGGAAACTGTGGGGTAGAAGGAGGTGGTAGACCTAATAAATTCTCATTATCGATGATAGCGAACTGTCACCAACAGTGTAATCAAGAAAATCATCAAAAGAACAATTAGCATATCATAAGCATACTTACTCTTCAGAGCAAGTCCTGGGGTGGCTGGTGTTTTTATGATACATACTGATCAAAGGATCAAAGACTAAAACTACTTGATATTCAAACTAGTGGCACTCTATGCAGACTCTTTTACCAATTAATAGCCAATGCTTATCTAAAAAATACTCCCATTAGCTATATCTGTTTGCAAATACCAATGACCTACAAGATTAAGCCTGGTGTCCAGATATGAAGTTGAGTCCTTGATTTATACCAAAGTGTGAGCATCATGTAAAGACATCAGTACTACATCTTTGAGGGGAAATGCTGGTATTAAATCTTGGAATTAGTACATGAGTTTGACACATAAAAAATGTGGCATTTATAGTTCTAAACATTATTCTAAAATTAATCACTATGAAATTATATCACCAAACATGCTGGGTGGGGAGACAGAAGTAGCTCAGTGCTAGAGTGTCTGCTTAGCATGTGAAATGCCTAGGTTTCCATCCCAATGGAATACACACACACACACACACACACACACACACACACACACACACACACACCCGCAGGCAGCCTAAGTACTACAAGGTTTTACTTGCTATTTCATATAATTTTTGTGAGTTTAAAAAGCACCAGTCTCACTTTTCTATTCGTAATGTTGACATTGGTCAGAGGTGTGGAGAGTTAGTGCCCAATTTATATTCAGGTTTATCTGATGCCTGATATCTCCTATCTTTACTATATCCGGCCTTGACCTGGAAGCCTAACACTCTGAGTGCTTTAAAAGAATGGAAAGAAAATCAGGAAAATCTAAGACGGGCTGCTGCTGAGAATTAGTTTCCTGAGCCCCTGATAGGTTATCCAGTCCCACGTGTTCAGCCTAAACACGAGTATAGACAAGCAATACTAGGACACACACCAGGAGAGAGAGAGAGAGAGGGGGGGGGAGGGAGGGAGATGCAGTATTCCTGTACTGTGTTGTCAATGATTAAAATGCAAATCAAGCCTACTACTTTTCTTTGCTTTGTAGTTCTTTTAAACAAATATGTTGTATGTTAATCTGATAAATGATATTATAAATGTGATTTTTACTTCCTGCCATGGAAGGGATGGTCACTGTGATAGAATCCATGATCTGTTTTAGGTCTTAGCAACTCTCACTTAACCCTACTAATTAACGAATAGCGTGGATCTGATACTGAGGGTTTTTTTTTTCCCATTAGCACTGTAAGAGACCAAACAAGTTCAAGGGAAAAAAAGAAGAACTAAGGAGTTATTTATTTCAAGAAGTGTCAGGGAGCAAAGTCCCTGTTTCTGAGAAATGCTGTATTTCACCTAGTTTAATACTGGTGCAGCTGAGGCTGACTTGGTTGTTTTTACCTTATGTGTTGTTAACTTTTACTGGTCGATGAGTCATGAACCAGTCTGTCCTTGCAGAACTGGCTGTGTTAATAGTCCACCTCCTCCTGGGAACTGGGACAGGGTTGCACAGACTCTGAGCACATTTCCAATTTTCCCCCTTCAATCTGATTCTCCTTTGAGAGGAGACATTGGGAGTCAGCATGGGTACCCCTCCTTCCTCACCAACTCCTGCATTCCCTTTGGTAGTGGTTGCAGTGAGGATGGCCACAGGGATGCACTTTTAAGGCCTTGCTTCTCTTAGTTCCCATGTCTTCTGAAGCACTGCTATGATCAGGTCTTCAAATGCCCTGAGAGGCTATGGGGGTGGAAGTGAGGAACAAATGGGAACCCAAAGAAAATAGGATGTGTTCTCACCTGCAAGAGATTTCTAATCTAGGAGAGACGGCTGATGAGACTCACCGGCTACCTACGAAGTTGGATAAATGTGGGGTCAGGTGCCAAGGCTTAAGGATTCCAGAGGAAGGTTGGCTAGAACGAAATAAATATGGGAGGGGGAGGGAAATGGGAGGCGGTGGCGGGGAGGAGGCAGAAATCCTTAATTAAATAAATAAATTTAAGAAAAAAAATAAAATAATGATTGTAAAGCTTAAAAAAAAAGAAAGAAATAGAGAAGGTTCCTTGGTACGTCTTCCCTAAATATGTCTGTTCATCTCCTTCCCTTTCCTTTTCTTCCTCTCATTCACGATGCCTGACTCTTTTTTTTCCTTGCAGTTCTCCAGGTTATGTGCCATCACGTTTTTTTCTCAAGGAAGTGCAATTTAGTGGTTTGGAGCCACTGCTCTAAGTCTTTGAACTTGAAAACCCGAAAGTTAAGAAACATAAAAGAAGACCCACACTTATTTATTTACCCACGCTGAATTGACATGTTATTTCAAAGTAAATGTCTCAGAAATATTCACACATAAATGTGTAAGTTTTTCGCATTTAGCAACCTATATCACAAAATGGCAGACTTTGCTAGATACACATTATACAAACATCTGGATTACCGTGGTCTCCATTGGCACCATCCCTGCCGTCACATCCAAGTGAAATCCTGTTTTCCATTATTAATTCACTTTTTCTTTTCTTTCTGTGATGTTGGGGTTTGAACCCAGGGCCTCATGCACACTACATAAACACTCTACCACTACAGCCTAATTCCTTAAAAGCTACACGGTTAATCCCAGCACTTGGGAGACAGAGGCAGGCAGAGCTCAGAGAGGTTTAGGTCAGCCTGGTCTACAAAGTGAGTTCCAGGACAGCCAGGTTGTAACATAGAGAAACCTTGTCTAGAAAAACAGCACCACCATCAACAAGTAAAAACAAAAAAAAACACAATTTATTTTGGATTTAAAGAAAAAAAACTCAATCACAATGTTTTCGCCTGGTTTCGAATCGGGGACCTTTCGCGTGTGAGGCAAACGTGATAACCACTACACTATGGAAACAACACTCTATGGGCTGACAAGGGAGGGGAACTTGATTGGGGGAGGGGGAGGGAAATGGGAAGTGGTGGCAGGGAAGAGACAGAAATCTTTAATAAATAAATAAACGGAAAAAAATAATAATAAAAAAAAATAAAAAGCCATGCCGAAAGCTGTTGTACCTTTAAGATCCATGCCTATTTTGTACTTTGTTAAAAAAACAAAAACAGAAATCAAATGACAGAGGAGCGAAAGCAGCTGAAGCAGCATTCTGATCCCCGGGGCAGGACACACAGAGTTCAGGAATTCTTTCGATGTGAAAAACATCAGGATTATGCACAAGCTTACTGCAGGGTAAGCGTGCTGGCTGTGTTGGCTGCCTGTCAAATGCGACACTATTCTTAGTGATTCTGGGACAAGCTTCCAGTCTATGTCAGCCATGCTATCTTTTCCCTTCTTCAAAACACATTGTAAACACCACTTGCCCTAGAAAAATGCCATGGCTAACGGGGAAAGAGTGGCAGCTGTGGTTCTACTAGCATCCTCGCTTTCTCACTTCGTGCAAGTCAGATTTTAGTTATTCCTCACACACAGAGTTCTCCCTGCCAAAGACAGAAGGGGTCTGGATGTACATAAGCACAGTGAAGCCAGGGTTTTTAGGTTTCCAAAAGCACATCTCATGTGCATAAGCACATTGGTTTCTATCCTCTTCTGCACTGAATTGGACAAATCTCTGAGACAGACAAGGGCTATCGTTTTACTACTTTTTTCTCTTATTCAAGAAAGTGCAACTCAACTGATGTGGGAGTTCCGTCTATATGCTGTGATGACCATTAATGAATAAAGAAACTGCTTTGGACCTATAGCAAGGCAGAACTTAGGTAGGCAGGGAAAGCTAAATGGAATGCTGGGAGAAAGGAGGCGGAGTCAGAGAGATGCCATGGAGTCTCCTCGCCAGAGTCAGACATGCCAAAACTTTGCCGGTAAGCCACTGTCATATGGTGATATACAGATTATTAGAAATGCGTTAAATTAATAAGAAGCTAGAGCTAATGGACCAAGCAGTGATTTAACTAATACAGTTTCTGTGTGGTTATTTCGGTTCTGGGCGGCCATATAAACAAGCAGCTCCTTCTACACTCAATTACAGTAAAATGCATGGGCCTAAAACTACAGCATGAAACATGTACTTCCCTGTGTAGTCCCTATCAAATATCCAATCAGAGGAAACTCTGTGTCTACAGGTGGTTGTGCCCCCTCCCCGAAGAGCAGAAGAGGAAATGAACCAGTGGCGGCAGAGCTATGGGAAGTTGCCTGATCTCACAGCTGTATCTGTGTCTTTCTCTTTGTCTTAAGTAGCTGAAACTATGTAGTGGCTTTTTAAATTTTGTCTTAGTAGTTTTTTTCCACCCTGAAATTGGCAGGATGCTGGTTTAATAACACTAAATTAGTTAATTCATTGCTTTGAATTAAAAATGTGAATTGAATTTGCAAAGGAATGAGGTTTGGTATAAGTCTGATAGAAAATTCTAGAATGAAAGCTGTTATTCTCGAGAAGTTGAGCAGTTCCAAACAACATGCCCCTTTATGGAGAATTTTCCAGGACGTATATGCCTTCTGCTGGGGGTGAGATAGAGTATGTGTCAACATACAGCTTTGGGTTGTAGATCAAAGATACAAACCTTGGGAGACAAGATGGAATTCCATTTAGGAGTAGTTGGAAGGTTTTTATGTTACCCTTGAAGGGTGGATCATAGCAATCAGGAAAAGGATAAATGTTATCAGAAATTGTGTACAGAGCGAACAGTGCACACATAAGTGACATTTCCTATGAGCATAATGGGAAGCTTGGGCAGCACAATTTGCAAAAACTGGGTAGAGAGTAAGACAATCAATTGTACTTGGGCATATATTTCTTATAAGTGTGTCTGAGGGTGCACAGTTTATGAAGAAAAAGGAAGCCATAATCATCAGGGTCACACATTACTCTTCCCATAAAAGCACACATTTCTATAAAAAGTACAAATGAGTAGCATTGGTTTTATAGACATGGCTTTAATGGTTATTACTATTTGAAACACAGGAGTGTACAACAAAGACTATTTATCCTTCTTCTGTCTGCAATTTCTAGAATGTAACTGTGTGGAACCAGAGAAATGAATTCACCTCTGAAAGATCCAAACTTTGGATCTTCCCATTTTTCAATGACACAAATGACACCTGCTTCATAGACTTATGATTCATCCCAGAGTCAATGGGGCTATAAAAATAAAATAGTAATGAAGTATATAAAGTAATGGGCAGCAACTATTTTTATTGTTTCCAATCGAAAAACGAAATGATTGTTTCCCCAGAGCCTGATTGCAGCCTATTTCTAGAACTCGGCAAAATGACCACAGTGTTATCTCACAAAAATTTGAAACCCAAGAGCGTTGAGAAGATTAAAGTTTTTTCTAAATGATCGAATGGCAGTTTAGATGGAGCATAAAAAGATGCATCGCGTCAGCAAAGATCCATGTATCTAAAGCACTAATTTAGAGTCCCACTAGAAAGCACACTGGTCAGAAAGAATGAAGAAGTTTATGTTTGAAACCAGAGCAGTCAACTCTTCTAAGTGCTTGGAATAAAACCACTTCTTGTTGACGATGCTGGGGGAATCACATTGGCACTAAATGTGTGTAATATTGTTGGCCATCCCTTAAGGCTCCAACCCTTTCTACTCTGATGCCCTTCTCTTTCCTTTCACATTAGTTAAAAACCATTTAAATATTTACATGTCCCTAACACTGCCCCCTTTGTCTCCAGACTCTGCCAGTTTGTTGTATTTAAAAAAAAACAAAAATAAACCTTGAGCAGTTCACATATAGGCCTTCAAACAAAATTTCCATTCATAAACAATGCATGATATGGAAAGATATTCCAATATATGGCTGGAAAATGGATGGGAGCAAATATTCAAGTCTGGTGGAAAATCAGTTTTTAGCAGCATCTTTGGTTACCAGTCAAGGAGGTTTAGCACGAATTCTCTGCTGAGATGAGATTGGAGTTTACACTGTTAGACCTTTAAAAAAGTTAGCAGATATGTTTGTAATTAATTAGCCTGTAACACATCTCAAGGTGGCAGGAAATGAGAAGCTAAGAGATTTTGCCCCTGAGTGTATGCATATATATGCACACATATGTTGCATATTTGCTGAGTAGGGAAGGATTGTGACGTTAATGAGAGGGAAACAAAACGGTTTTTCTCTTATTCTAGAGGCCATGGGTTAGGAGAATCTCCCAGAAAGGATCAGTACACCGTGATAACATACTATAGAAAGCTGGCCTTCCGTAAGCAATGTCCAGACATGAAGAACAACATAGGTCTAGTGTGCCTTTCTTTTTGAAGGAAGCAGTAGAGAAGGTCCTGGTTATCTAGCTATGGGAGGTGCCAGCGAAAGGCTGGCTTCTCATTTTGTAAGGGTGACACAGCTCTTCTTCTGGTAACTTCTATTTGTATAAGACTGTGATATGTTTGTGGATATGGTAGTTAAAGCTTTAGCTTAGCAAAACCTAAAACAGAAGTTTATCTCTTTTCCTTGCTGGGTATGTGATCTGCTGAAGCCCCTTTTATATTGAATTGATCTAATATTGTAGAAATTAAAATGCATCATTCTCAATTTTTTTATAGTAACATTATACAGTAGGCTCATTTCAGGTCGTCAGTCCCTATGATTAAGTGGATTATAATTTAGAAGGTAGTTCAAATAAACAACTACAGAACAACTGAAAGAAGCAACACGAAGAAACAAGCATGCACTCTGTATTGCTCCGAAAACATTAGAAAACAAACTGAGTAGTTCTTTGTTTTTCCTGAATTAATCCAATGTCTTATTTTCTTATTTGCTTCCATTCAACACAGGATTCAAAAAAATCTCACTCTTATGGCAAGCATCCAGTTTTATCACATGAAAATTAACAACTAATATCTTCTTGATCAAAGGGTCAGATGGCTATGACAGTGAACCGCTTTTAATAATTATACCCATAGGCCCAAGAATGGTTATTTGATGATTGTAAACTTCTATTTTAGTTCAAATCCGCATACTCTTAGAGATGTTATTCTTCCTAAGGTAGTAAGAAAAGAATTAGTTCCTCACAAATTTACACCCAACCCAAATCCTAAAAGCTGTCTTTGACCATACCACCAATGAAGAATGGCTCTTCCTCCCTGAGCAGGTATCAACTACAAAATAAGAAATACCAAAAATTTTACTCTGTCAAATTATGAGGCTCAGAGCATGATTTATGAATATGTGTAAGTTAACTTGGATGTCACATTTGATAACGTATCATTGTAGGTACTGTTTTCAATAAAACAGTTTCTAAAAAAAAAAAAACCATTCCTTTTGCAGTTTTACTAATTGGAAGAAAATACCTTGGCCCAATTACAATAAAGAATGTCTAACCTAATGACATCAGTGTTCGAGGGGCCTGGGGCAGCCTTAGGACTTTCCTTTCATTCAAATTTCTATAGACAATTCCGATTTCTTTATCCCCGTCTTTGTCTTCAATGTCCATTCATTGTCTGCCCTACCTTTAGCTTACATGGCATGTGTGGAATGCCATGGATTGTTAAAGCCACTCCACAGAATCCATTGCCAAATCTCTGCTGTCATGTTACTCTTCCACCATCACTGAAAGAAACTTAACTTTGTTTATTATGTAATGATTTCAAAATATTATATGGCAATATTCCATATAAGGACAAGAGGAATAGCCTCATGATCCTAGAACCCAGAAACTATAACTAGATTGCAGCCGAATTCCAAGAGAAGAGAATGGACACTGACACCATTAATGGTCATTTTGGACTAAGAATCCCAATCCTAAAGACAGTACCCATCTTAACCCCAGTCAGTCTTCATGTGTGATTCATGGATCACCAGTAAAATGGGAATATTTGCACA
>NW_004949102.1:13133085-13138773 GCF_000317375.1 Microtus ochrogaster | reverse complement strand
ATACAAGTCCATTGTTCTTCTAACCCCCCTCAGTCTCATCGCACTGACCTCCTTTTCTTTGTTTACTTCCTTTTGGTCTAGTCATTTGTTTTTAAATCATTAGATCCTCTTAGTGTTGCCCATATGTACAAAGGTCTGGGGGATCAACTGAAACTTAGGAAACCTACCAGGGCCCACAACCTCTAAGAAGAATGATTCTCCTTCCATGAGCTATTCATCTGCAGGGGCATGTTGAGATCTTCCCCTGTTTTTGCTGAAATTTGGGTTGGCTAGGTCTTGTGCAAGAAGAGATACTATATTAACTTCTGTTCGTTATGCTAAAGCGTCCCTGGCTCTCTATCTACATTTAGGGAAGTAACTTGTGAGCAGTCTGCCTCTGGCTTGAAAGCAAAGGCCCTTGTAAAGCCGAAAGTTGACAATTTGATCTGCTTCACTCAGTACATTTCCTTTTATTCTTTTAGTTATTATTAGTTAAATAAAAAATGCGCACATACACGGCTGACCTCTTTAAACATGATCTAAACTAGTAAGTCACAGTGAGTGGTCCCTATTTAAATGGAGAAGTAGCTAGCTAGATTATAGAAATATCCCAAACAGGCCCAGTGTGGGGCAGGGACAGTGAGATCTGTCATGATGGTTGTCAGAATATCCAGTACATCCTAAAATTCCCAAACCACGCATGAAAATAAAGATTTGAGAGTCCCTAAAATAGCTGACTCTTTCATTCTTTCTATGAATTGCACAAACCTTCTGAAAATAAACCATGAAGCAGTTCCTTTATAAGACTCAGTGGATTTATAGAACCAGACAACATTTTCATATGCTGGGGTTAAATGATTTGGAAAATTATGAATTGCCTTCAGTAAAACACAGACATATAAATAAGAGAATAAAATAGTCATCAAAGATGTTTCTGAATATCTGGATTATGGAATGTGAGGCTGGAATGGATTTTAAAAGTTAAAGTGACCAAAAATAATCCAGTTTTATCATTAAGGTTAAAGTAAAGCAGCAAAATGGAATTTGAAGTAGGGAAATTTAAGGGAAACCTTTAAAAATCTTTGATTTGGGTATAGGTATGTAGATCAGTGGTATAGACTATTTGTCTAACTTATGCAAGACCCTGTGGGTACTTCACAACAGCTGAATAAGTAAATATATTAAACCAAATGAAAGTATTTGGTTTAGGTGCTTTCTAAAACATAAAATAGATTATGAAAACTCTGACAAGCTGAGTGAAACTCAAGGCTTAGAAATTGTCTGTGGCCAACACTGTCACTATGTGGTAGGTCTGTTTGAGATGTTTTCATAATTTTCACTTGCTTAGATAGTTTATGATGTTTTTTTTTAAAACTTTGGTGAGTTCCATAACTTAGGTCTATTCATTCCATTCAATAAAAAATTTATTAAGTCATAATCTCTTTTACTCAGATAATCCCCATTTATTATCCAACTCTCTACATGTTTATAGTCAGCTTGTAATTGCTTTCTGTTCACTCATGTTACCCATAAATGGATCCCTCCTTGCCCAGTCATGCCAACATAAGCATTGGCTTGTCAGCTACACTAACTGTTGTTTACTTATCTACATAAGACCAACAGATGGCTTCTGTTTGATCATTAATACATTCCTGAAGGATGATGAGTCCTGCCCCGTGCTATTAAGGATGATAAATTATTTTTATGCTTAGGCTATACAATGAAAAGGAAATAAACACACCAAAGGGGTGAGTATAGGTAATCAATAATATTCAGAGACCAGTGTAATGATTGGATTAAATAAACATATGCAGTGAATTAAGACTCGGTCTCAAATGCCCTGTTTATTGACTTGAGGATTTTCCTTTAAAGTTAGGACTTGTTAATGCTGAGTAAAAGCAGCAGAATGGAGTCTGGGACACCTCTCTGCTGCCTTTATTTTGTGTAAAGCATTCACGATCTGTCTTATCTAGCTGCGATCTGGGTTCTATTTGCGTCTCCTCTTGGAATGCTGTAGCGTGTGTGTGTGTGTGTGTGTGTGTGTGTGTTTATGTACGTGTAGTATGTGTTCAAGTGTATTTTCTTCTTTCAATTTAAGACCTGGGGGACACTATTCTAGGAGAGTTTTTTTTTTAATTTTAAAACTGCTTCAAAATAAAAATAAAATGCTTAGTTCTGCAAGATGGTGTCTTCAAGAACTCAAGAAGACTGACAGGAGACACATTGTCCACCCACACCGCCTCTCCACTTCTCACACAGATCTGTTTGTTTTTAAACAGTACTGTCTAAAACCTCCAGCAAAACGCAGGTGTCTGTGGTGGTAAGCTGCCCGCAATTTCACCTTCCTGTTTGGGATTCTATTCTCCACAGCAGTGAAAACTTCTGACTCTCACACGCCTTTTGACTCTGAAAGTCGCCGGGCTACGCTTTCACTTAGTTCTCCTTGGTTCCATCTGGTGCCAACGGAGGGGTCAGGATGGCACGTTACCCTGGGACCTGAATGTTCCCAAACAGCATAAACCCTAGTAACCCGAGTGCGTACAATGAAAAAACAGCTCCTCCCCCCTTGAATCTAAGTCACTTGGGCTTCGCTGGCCTCCCTGAACAGGGCCCTCTTTTTGAGGTCATTTGTTCTCTTTGTCTGGGTGCCTTCCCCCACCCCATATCCTAGTGCCTCTCTGCTTCCTTCTGTGACCCTTCATCCATGGAAGGTGGAAAATTAGATTCAAATTGCTATCTGCATCTTCATTTCCCTCTCAATATTGCAAACGTACAAGCATGAACTAATTCTCCCAACTGTGCTGTGTATTTACCTACCAGCTCATTAAAATGTGGCTTCAGCACAGGAGAAGGGGATCATATATTGGAGGAGGAAGGCAATTTAGTTGGCGAGCTCATTTGTGTATTCTCTGGAATGTCAGAGCAAAGACTTGTCCTTGGGGTAAGGGTGCGCTCTCCCTCAGTCTGCTCTCTCTGCTGTCTGCCTCTGCAATTAGCTGACACCTCTGCGCCAATGACTTCATCCTGAACTTATTTAGTGGACAGGCTCAAAATAGTCAGCCGACGAATTACATCCTCTTTTACAGAATCGTGATAATCACGGCCGAAGCAGCTTTGCCAGTAGAGAGGGAAGTCTCCTGGAGAGAATGTGGGGAAGAGATGCACCATCTGCAAAGTGCAGGGACGGCTATTTTGACAAGCCCCATGGACATCTGAAATCTAGACAACATCCCAAAGAACAGATGAGAATAACCTGACCCCCGTGCATTATATTTTGTAGCGCAAACTTCAGTGCCAAAGCTTATCCGAAGTCAGTCTCAACTAAAAACAAAAACAGCATGCTCTTATTTTTAAATTAAAACAAGGAGTTTTGTTTATGATAGGACTTTGCTCACAAACTTCCCTTTGCGTTTGGGCACTAACAATGATTACATATTCGTTTGTCTGATTTTTCAGACTGTAACATTGGAGAAACCAAGCAAAAGGAAACGCATTTAGTATCATTGATCCCTGACCCACAGAGCTACCCTTTCAGCATGAGTATGCAATAGATAATTCTCTTCTAGCTAAGTTCAGGGGAAATGCTCACAAAGGGTGTTGGTTTGTTTGCTATTGTCAAAGGCCTTGAAGCACAGCTGAAAGCAATTGCAAATTCTGAATCTTATTGGAGTCTTCTTTATCTTCCTACACATACCTCAGTATATAATGTGCATACAAGCACACGTGTGTAGCATGCAAACTCACCCACGTGTGTAACCTGCACGCTTGCACACATGTGTAATGTGCGTACTTGAAGCATTTGGAAGCTTTATTTTGAGGAGCATTCAAAGCACTGCTCCACTGTGTGAAGCTGGGAACTGAGATATCCACTCTGGTGAAGGGGGACATATTGATATCGAGTGGCTGGTGAGGCTTGCACAGTTACAGAATAGAAGTTGTCCCTCTGGAGACAGATTTGTCAGGTACTTACAATAATAAAATAGCAGCATAAACCTACATCTTCATAGCGTTTTAAACAGTGGCTCCTAATCAGGATATTAAACAAGGAAGAAAAGCATTTTTTCCAGTCTGACTCATGAGTTTTGATTTTTATTGATTTATAAAAATTTTAAATAAAGGTTGTGAATATTTTTCCAGGACATAGTCTCCTGCTATGTTGTTCTAGTGGATACACAGTATTGAGCTTAGTGGCCATGGTACTATGTCATTAAATAATCTGTTTGTAACATTTTGATTATTAGCGATTTTTATCTCACACAAGTAAGAAATGTCATTGTACCAGATCTTAATTTCGTTGATCTCTGACTGTTTTTGTAACACACATTTCTGTAAGTGCAGTTATTAGCCAGAGTTACATACAGTGGCTGGTTTTGTAAAAAGCATTTGCTAGCCTATAGCTTGGCAATAAAAATTAAAACTATCATTTCAAACCACTTTACAAATATCATAAATAAAATATTCTGCATGTTTGAAGTTTTAATTCCATGCTATTGGATTTTCAAGTTTTATTATTTACATGTACTGATATTTTAAAATCTCCCTTTTGCTTTTGATAATAATTCTTTGGAAAATATGTCATGTATATTTTTACTTAACTTTACAGAATCTTCAAAAATCTTTCTCTGTGCCCAAAATAGTAACTATATAATGAAATTAATTTAGCTATTGCATACATTTTATACTGAAAACAATTTATATGGTCTACAATAGAATAAAGCATAATTTTCCAGTAATAATTTTCCAAAAGTGTAAAATTTGACCTAGAAGATATTGTTCGAGAAGATTTTGTTGGATAATTTGCAGTTTCTCGAAAATTTAAAAATCTTTTCAATGACCCACTAAATATTTCCACGTATTTGGGCCAAACTAGACTTTCCTTCATAGCTTCTTGCTTTATCCATCTATTTGTGTATCAATAATACTATTTTCCCTATTGTAAATTTATTAAAAGTTCTGCTCATGATTTTATTCATCAATGTTCTCTGTTATTAATTTTATTATTTTTATATTCTATATTTTATATTGACTTTAAAATGTTTCTAAAATATTTATCAGTATGAATTTCTTTTGGGCTGCTTTAATTTAGTTGGTATTCATTATAGCTTTCCCCATTCATGTTAAGGTGTGTTTTCAACTCATGCAATTGCAATGTTTCCTTGGGGTTTTGTACTTTTTATCACATTCATACACTATATATGAATTTTTCAGCAGCCTGCCTGTGTATTTATATTTGTTTTCATCCTGCTGAGATTGCCTTTGCTTAGTTTTTGTTGTGCAATGAGTTGAATCTTCTCACCCTGTTTCTAAGTTCTGTGTGTGTGTGTGTGTGTGTGTGTGTGTGTGTGTATGTATTTCATTACAGAGGCCATATTAATAAAATTAGCGATTTTATGTCTACATCGAAGGTTTAGAGAAGATTAACAAATAAAAGCTATTGTTTTATATAGGGCCTCTTTTATAAATGCACAATATATTAATTAAAAACATTAATTTGCTGTCAAATAAATCCTATCCACAAATTTTTCATCCTTGTGGAAGTCACTCACTCATAAATGTACTGCTTTGTAATATAAAGCACACAGAGCATAAATCTGTGAGCTTCTCTTCTCTATTAAAAATGATTCAATTTACATTCAACAGAGATCATGAAAAGTCTAATGCCTTTGAAACATAAATTTTTATCCCATAGTAACTATTTTTTTTTTTTTT
>NW_004949102.1:13123496-13132985 GCF_000317375.1 Microtus ochrogaster | reverse complement strand
TTTTTCGAGACAGGGTTTCTCTGTGGCTTTGGAGCCTGTCCTGGAACTAGCTCTGTAGACCAGGCTGGTCTCGAACTCACAGTGATCCGTCTGTCTCTGCCTCCCGAGTGCTGGGATTAAAGGCGTGCGCCACCATCGCCTGGCCCATAGTAACTATTTTATTGTACTTCTGAATTTCAAAATGCATACCCCAAGCACTCAAAACATTTTATTTGCTAATGTATTGCCAGAAAAATAACCTGATGATTTTAACCATTATTTTTTTGGGGAAAGATGCTATGTGTGTTTCTTTCTTAGATACTAGTAAAAAGGAGATGGGAGACAGCTAAGTGGGTAAGGTTGTCATTAAAACATGTGGACCTGAGTTCAAATCCCCACAGTGTGTGTAAAAGCTGGACAAAATATCACATCTCTGCAATCTTGGTGTCCCCATGGAAAGATGAGAGGCAGAAGCATGAGAATCTCCTGAAGGATGCAGGCAGCTGTCCTGGCACATGCAGTGGCTAACAGCAGAGATAGCCTGCCTCAAAACAAGTGGAAGAAAAGAACATAAACAGTATGTTCTCTGGCTTTCACACAGATTCTGTGGCATGAGGACCCATGCCTGTGTTACACACACACATACTCTCCACACATCACACACACAAGGAAAGAAGTATAAGGGAGTGATATATAATGACCCAATAGACAACTCCATACAAAATAATCAGTGTGGTTGATACAGCAAAGCCCAGGGAGGAAAAAAATCCCACACTAGAGCAAAAATACGATGTGAGTGGTTATATTTCTAGCAAGAAAACTAAAAAATAATGTGTATGGTTATAGCTACTAAATGTCAGTAAACAGGGATACAAAATACATGGCCGGCTCTTAAATCATCACTGATGTCTGAGTTCTGACACTCTGCCTAGAGAGGAAATGACAGCTTTATTTTTGCTCCAGTACATCCCAGGTTCTTTCTGAGATTTGACATTGTGTGCTGTAAAGTCAGGATCAAGGGAGTGGGAACACTCAGAGATCTGGATGCAGCATGTGACAATGGCAAGGGCTTGATTTCAACTTTCATCATTGATCTCCTACATTGACGTGGCATTTCAAGAAACACTGACTGTTAAGTCACCTTTAAGCAAATCAGTGGAAGTCCAGTACATACCTACAAACACATATTTATATACACGATCGCATACTAAAGCAGTTTTAGTGGATTGAATTCATGAGTGTTTTCTTGATTGAGTTAATAAGAAATTGCACTTTCTCCCATCTTAATTTCTCTTTCAGTTTAGGGTTGAGTTCTTCCTTGTTAGGATTTTAAAACATGTTCCTTGGGTTGTGACTATGAAGATTTTCTTAATCCATTATGTAGGGTCAAAAGCATGCACTATCCACCCAGGGACTTGTGCCTGCACTGCCTCGCAGCCCACAGCTCTTAAGGAACTAAGGCTGAGAAGAATAAGAATTTGAATATCTAGGAAGAATAGACATGATGAGCACTATACTATTTCTCTCATTTGGTAGAAAACAAGGTACGTTGAGAAACTTGCTTGGTGTCAGATACTAAGCAATACTTCTGGTCCAGTGTTTGTGGCATTCTCTCTTGAGGGATATACATTCTGTGCCTGTTTCCTCTCTGGCTCACTCTTTCTTATCCTCTGTAAAGTCAGTTGCAAGTTACTTCTTTAAGTAAAAACTACTCAGCAACAAAAGATATTTTAAATTCTTCTATTTATATCATGACTGTTGACAATGCTGCCTGACATGAGTCAACCTGGCTAAACCAGGGCACTCACGTGTTTCACCAGGATGAACCTCACTAATGCTGAGAGAATGTTTTCCTGGACTTAGTTATCATCTGCACTCACATGAATTTAAGTAAATGAGATTCCCCTTAATCATGCACCAGGGCCTCATCCAATCAGCTGAAGCCTTAAGAGCAAACAGTAAGGCCTCTTTGTTAGTCATAGTAACTGTGTTCTATAAAAATCAACATGAACACTGAACCATTTCTATCCGGAGAAATAAGAGCTCAAGTTCAGAAAAGCTTAAAATTAAGAAAACATAACAATGGCAGCAAAAATGAAAAAAAAAAATCTGGTGTGTTAAATGATGGGATCTGGGTAAGGTGTGGATCTTTCTTCTTAAGAAGTAGGGTGAGTGCAATTTGGAATAGCCAGCATGTATTCATGCATAGCTTGCCTGTCTCCTGGGGTAGGCTATTTTAGATAAAGTGAGGGCCTTCAACAAAGAGAAATACAACAACTGGTCATAGACCCTATCCTCCGAGTAAAGATTCACTCAAAATAGGTTATAACCTCAGCATGACACGCAGCACTATGAAATTCTTAAAGCCAACAGGAGCAAACCTAAATGACTTGGAGTATATGAGGACTTTAAGATATTACACTAAAACTAAAAGTCCATGCCATGAAAGAAACAGTTGGTGAGCCAGAGACCATTGCAGTTAAAACTGTGTGCTATGTGAAAGGCACTATCAAGAGAAGGGAAACAGAAGCCACAGAATGGGAGATCATATTTTTAAAAAAAATCTGTTAAAATATGCAAGGAATTCTTAAAAATCAATAGGAAGGAAACCAATGATTGAACAAGGATCAAAGATCTCATCAAAGAATATAGATAGACATTTAACACATGTAAAGACATTCTATATTAATTAAAGCATGGGTGAGTACCACAGCATACTCATTTAAATTACCAATACCTGGAATATTGGTCACATTGAAACCTGTCAATTACATAGGGTGACAGAAATACTTATTCCATACTGGTGGGGATAAAAGCAACACAAGCACTTTGAACAACAGTTCAATGACTATGTTCAAAAACAGGAATACTCTCGGCATACAATTCAACAATCTCATTTCTTGGTATTTACGTGCAGAGGTGTAAATCTATGGTCATTAAGAAAAGTTGAATATGGATTTTTATATCTATTATTAATTGTCAAATTTTGGAAGCCATCAAAATATCTTTGAGTGTAGAAATGAATAAATGGGGAACATTTATTTAGAGCACTAAAAGAATAAATAAATTATCAACTCATAAAGCAGTATGGTAGAACCTCAAACACATATTTATAAGTAAAAGTAGAAACATGAAGTTACATACTGAATGATGACAAATACATGATAGATCAGAAAAGACAAAGCTGTGAAGGGCATAAAAGTATAAATGTTGGCAAAAGTTGGGGAAGAGATTAAATAGGCAGAGCTAGAACAATTTCATAGCAATGAAAAGCTCCGTATAGTGATGGACGTGGTTCAAATCCATAGAACATTCAAGCCTAAGAACAAATCTGTGACATTATTTATGACAGGGAAATACAGGTTCATTGTTTTAATGCCCTGTGTGGGATATTAGCAATGGGAAGGGTATGTACACGTGAGGTATTAATCCCCATATACTTTCTAATTTTTCAATGAAGATTATTTCATTTCTTTCTCAGTTGCTGTGTTAAGGTACCCTGACCAAGCAAATCAAGGGAGAAACGGTTTATTTTGGCTTGGAGTTCCAGGGAAATGTGGTCTGCCATGACTAAGAAGGCATGGCGTTAAGTATGGTGTTAGGGGTAGGTGTCTGTCTGATCACACTGTACCCACACTCAGGAAGAAGAGTGCAGTATGTCTTCACTTATACCCCTCCAGGGTCCCATCTACAGTAGGCAATCCATCCCACCTCATCCCACCTCAAACAATATACCGACCCATAGGAATGGCCAAAGGCTAATTTCCCCAGATGATTCTTTATTCTGTTTAGCTGAAAATTAATATTAATCATGACACAGGCGGAGGATAGTCTTCTTCGGCAGAGAGCTTGCCTACACACATGAATTCCCAGCACCACAAAACCGGACTTAATGCCACAAAGGTCTTTAATCTCAGTATTCAGAAGGCGGGGCAGGAAGATCAGCATTTCATACTCATTCTTGTCTACATATGGAGTTTGAGGCTAGACTGGAGTACCTGAGACCCTATTTAAATAAACGATAAACAAATGAATATAAAAAATTTGTTTGAACAGCCTAACATGTCCTTGAAAAATGTTTTGTAATGTGATACATACAGGGGGTGGAGAAATAGTTCAGCTCCCACCCCATATTAGACAGCTCACAGCTGCCTCTAATTGCTTGCATCTCCAGCCTTCTGAGGCTCTCTTCTGGTATCCATAGACACTGGACTCACAGATACAAGTCCACACACAGACACACAGAATGCTTTAAATTAAAACAGAATTATATAGTAAATACAATCATCAAGCCTTGAAGAACAGTCTGAGAATGTAGATGGGCAAGAATCTCCAGTGTACAGAAGTTCAATGGCACTAGGCATGCACAGGTTAGTGACAGGAAGATGACAGCGAGAGAAGGAGCGTCCTGCTTAAACTTGTATCTCATTCTAGAATCCACTGAAATGGGTGAAGAGCAGATGACGTTTCTAAACAAGCAAGAATTCTGAATAAATTGGCCTTTTAAGTAGATAACTGAGAAAAGTTGTGAAGAAGATGACACTGAAGAGACAATACTAGAGTCAAAAAGGCTCGAACCAGACAATGATCCACAGAAAAGAACATTTATATAATGTATCTATATTTTATAACATATTCTTTATTGGTTCATTGGGAATTTCACATCAGGCACCCAATTTTGTTTACCTCTCCATCTCTCCATATCTGCCTCTCACCACTGCAGTGTCCTCAAAAGGGAAAACTCCCAAATTAATTATAAACAAAACAAAACAAAATCCACCTTGCTCCTCCATCTTTCTCCAAGACCTCTTCATTCGTCCTGGTGGTGTGGTGTGTCATGCATCAGACCCTTTTATCCAATCATCCCCACCCACAAATTTCTTTGTAATGAGTCGTTGGGCTGGTTCAAGGCCTCTGGCATACCATCGTCACTGAGTTCTCATTGAAACTTCTCTCAGATACCCTGCCTTTGCCACAGTCATGGAGATCCTGTGGCTGTTGATCTGCAGGACCAATTCTTTGATGAGCTCCAGCAGGCCATAGATAGCATAGATGTTAGGGTGGGTCAACCCAAGGTCCAGGATGTGGGTCTGGGTGGTAACTGAGCTGGTCAGTCTTGATCCATGGGACCGTCCCACTCAGGCAAGGTGAATCTACTTTTGAAAGTAGGATTTACATACATAACATTCTTGTTGTCCTAGTGTAATGTCTGTGCATGTTTCCTATATGTTTGTAAAATATGTAATAAAGTAAGAAGTCGTTAGAATGGTTGGGATTGGTGTTATCTAGAGTCCCAGAAAAAAAGAACAATTAAAATCCAGATGTATTCAAAAGAATATATGTGTGTCCTCATAGAAAATAGTTTAAATAACATTCAAATGGGAGAAATGCAACTCAGAAAGGCCAGCTTCTAAAGTCACTCTGGCTGCATCCACCACTTGGTTAGTTTATCCACTTGCATTCCGTGGCTCACTGGCCAAGCTGTGGGAGTAGCAAATGCAGCCAGCTACTTGAGAGCTACTTTGCGAGTTTCTATGTGTAACCGCTAGAACTATGTTGACATTGTCTGTGCCATCCATTGTGTTGGTACTCATAGGGCTGTGGAGAGTCTAACCACAGGGCTAGGGGAATCTAGGCAGGGCTTTGAGGGGGTGTTTCCTCCAGATTTAGTTGTTGAGATCCTTAATCTGAACAGCAGTGGATTTAGGCACAATGGATAAACTATCATGCAGTTTCAACAGGAAGGAAGCCAAAAAAGTCCCCTTCTGTGAGGAATGAGGTTGAGTGTGCAGGAAGGCAGAGCACTTCAGATGCTCAACACAATCCTGCTGCTCAAAGAAGAAAGATGACTGTGAACTTGGGCTTGAGGTACAGAAGAAAAGCAGAGGACATGATAGAAACTGAGCAACAGGGGGAAAACAAAGGTAAGAAATGATACAGAAGGCAGTTGAAACTTTGTCAGGGAATATGGGGTACATTGTCTCAAGTAGAAGAAAAGAGCAGGCTTTCTAAGGTGGGCCCTGAATTTAACTGTTTAGGCTTTAGACCATTTGAAAGTGTGAGGTTTTTCTTGTTCTTTGTTTTAATTGGAAAAGGAAGAGATTAAGCTAATACTGGATGAGTTATGATTGCATTTTATCTACAATCAGAATGAGTTTGAGCAAACATTAAAAAACCTCTGAAAGCCCATGGAACAATTACACAGGCACTGCTGGTTCACCATGCTCAAGAATATGCCTGCCTCTGGGAATGAGAGAACCATGATTCGACAGTTCCTTGCTTCTTTTGAAAGACATAAAGCCACCTTTTAAACAGAAAAAATGTCAATGTTATGATCATGAAAATTAGAGAAGAAAAAAAAGGGCTGATTTTAATTGGCCAAATAGCTTTCAATATCTGGCAAGCGGTTCAGCAATTCATGATGAATTTAACATGTCACTGTGAGAATGCAGCACCTGATCTCAAATAGGGGTGAGAACTTGAGAATTAGAACAGCAGAAAATGAAATGGAGCATATATATATATATATATGTGTGTGTGTGTGTGTGTGTGTGTGTGTGTGTGTGTGTGTGTGTGTGTATGCTTAGATTTCTTTTAGAATAATACATTGAAAAGTTAAAAAAAATCATCAGTATAGATAACTTCATGTTTGAAGGGAAAATATAAAGAAGTAAATTGGGTGGGATATTTAATGTTCTTTATTTTTTTATTGATTTTTACTGAGCTCTACATTTTTCTCTGCTCCCTTCCCTGCCTCTCCCCTTCCCCCTTCAATCCTCCCTCAAGGTTCCCGTACTCCCAATTTACTCAGGTGTTCTTTAATTTTTTATTAACTGTGTTCGCACATATTCACAATGCATATATGAATGCCAGTTCTCTCCTCCTAGCATGTGGGGCCCAGGGCTCTTGCTCAGGTCACTAGGCTTGGCTGCAGGTGCATTTACTCTCTGAATCATCTTCCTAGCCCCCTTTCTTACTTGCATTTAACTGCCCCAAACTAATGACATCCTGTGGTACTTTGTTGTTGTGAATTTAAAATAAAAGAACACCACTGAGTGAGTAACGAGCTCACTGAGAAGAACAATGTTCTTTTCCATCATTTTCAGATAGGCATCATCAGCCAGGAAACTCATCCAAAATATCTTAATACTAGTTTTCTGGAGTGAAAGCCTACATAGAAAATTTTCAGACATGCAGCTTTTACAATATGTCTGCATTGTGAGAAACAAGTTCAGCTGAAGGGACTCCGGCAGTTCCAGGATGCTGACCCAGGTCCTTTCTAGAAAATATTTTTGGAAGGCCAAGAAGTAATCCTGCTCCTTAGAGAACAGGAACTGAAAACCGTGCACACAGGGTATTGCCACAGTGCTGGAATTTGAAAGACCTTGTGGAATTGTATCCTCCCTTAGGTTCCAATGATCAGGATAAGATTACAGATCAGAGGAGGGGTTGGGAAATGGTAGAAATCTACCTCTAGAATGACTATTTAGTACCCATCCAGATAACAGAATCCTTTGTAAGGGACATTAAATTGTTAGTCATACAGGTAAGAAAGATCTTTAAGGCAATCTGTCTATAAATGGATTGTCTTAGAGGGAAAACTGGTTGAGGTCTTCCTTTGGATTCTGGGTTCAACAAATGCCCTTTCTTCCACAATGTCATGTAGCTACATAATCTTACCCTTCTAAAAGCCAACACTGGCACACTCAGGGCAATAAGAACTTGATGCATTACCACAGAAAGGTCGCTACACTATTCCCATGGAGAACAAACTGAACTTTTCCAGGAGTAAAACTCCGTGAGAGCCATTAACGGAATGGTCATTGAAAGGAACTTAAATATCACAAATAGAAGCTTAGGTCTACTGTTCAAAGGCCAAGCTGACTCAGGCCTGCTTGAGAGATCCATCTCTATAGGAAACGTAAGTGTCTCTCTCTTTAAATAAACTGAAGTTGACCTACAAAGACTTCCATAGGCTTACCAATGGGCCACTCCTGTCAAATCTATTGTGCAGTCCCTGGTACTGACAATTGGTTTATAGGTTTGCCCTTCCTGTCACATGCAAATGACAACCTTCTGAGGTTGAGGTCTGCTGTGGGACAATGGTCTGTACCCTGTCACTTGTATTTTAAATAAATGCTGATTGGCCAATAGCCAGGCAGAAGGTATAGGCGGGGTGACCAGGCAGGAAGTAGAGGCAGGGCAATGAGAATTCTGAAAAGGGGTAGGTTTTAATTTACAGTCATCACCCAATCACAGAGGAAGTCGACTTAGAGCAAGCAAGATGTGATTGCCTCACCCAAAAAGGTACCAAACCATGTGGCTAACACAGACAAGTTTTATGGCCTAATATAAGTTAAAAGAGTTAATAAGAAGCCTGAGATAATAGGCTGATAAGTTTATAATTAAAGTAGACTTCTGTGTGTTTTCTTTGGGACTGAACGACTGCAGAACCAGGTGGGACACAAACCTCGGTCAATAGAGGTCTCCAGCAGCACCTGGCTCATGTTGAATTATGTGTTACATTAATTGTCCCAAGTCCTTCTCTGTTCGGCTTCTCAGTTTATAAATGTGGTAAATATTACTGGGATAATAGTGCCTGAATTATGTTGTATTATCATTATCGAATTAATTATTAAACATCTGTCACCCAATAAGTACTATTAGCTTTTAGTTAATTTCATTAATATTAATAACATTAATTTGCTCTCATTCATAATGCAGTAATGCTGCAATTTCCTCCTCTCTTGAAGCTCTGCAAAAGCATTCTCAAACCAAGTTTCTAAACTTATTTTATCATATGTAATCTGATAGGCCAGCATTCCATGACCTCCAGTATAGCACTTGGCCCAAAGATACCATTAATATACATCTGTCTGCCAAATTTGACTTGCAGATTTTTCATCTGTGTCCCTTTCCACACTTTTTTTTCTAATAAACTAATTCCTCATCAGCCTTCAAAGTCTCACTCTGATGTCCCTTCACGAATGATTATTCTCATGTTTCTACAATCATAACCTGTTTTCTGTAGGGAACAGATGTGGTCATTATATCACAGGCAATCTTTATGTGTGCTCACACAGACACATCCCGACATGTCCTTCTTCTGATCTGAGCAAGAACACTATTATCCTCACCCACACTGCCTTCATCTTGCTCTGACCACAATCTGGTTGGAGAAAGTGATAAGTGGTTCTATTCTATTTACTTGCCTTGTTTATTTGGATCGGCTCTTTTAGTATGAACACTAATATAGGCTTTGTTTCAGATACTAACCAACTTAGAAGACTGAAGCCAGTGGGAAGAGATAAAGCAAATGGAAAATGATAGTACTTTTATTAAAATGACAAAAGCTGTCTCTTGATGCTATAGACCTTGTTTGTGGACAGAGAAAAACAACATTTTAATTTTGGGAAATGTATATGTAATGATTTTTCTGTTTTTATTTTTATTTTAGATTACTTTTCCAACCTCAAAGGTAAACCTTTCTCTCTGACTTTTTCTTTCTTT
>NW_004949102.1:13120546-13123253 GCF_000317375.1 Microtus ochrogaster | reverse complement strand
AGTATTCCTGTTGTCTTTCCTCTCCCCTTCGTGTGTCTTCTGTATTGAGGGGACAGAATTTATGTATTTCTCCAACCAAAATTAATTTTTTTGGGGGGGGAGGAGACTATGAGACATATCTAATTCTCCACTTTTCCAAGGAAAAATAAAAGAAAGGTTAATTCTTGTAAATGTAAACTGAGCGACCTTAACATGAGAGTCACCCAGGAAACTTGCCTCTTGCAAGAGTGATGTGGCAGTGCTTCCCTTACACTTAAGTGAAACGTTATCAATTCTTACTCACTCTTAGGATCTCTAAAAGACGTAATTTTGATGCTTAATAATGGGACAACAAACCATACCCTGATTTGTACTGTTTAGTACAGTGTTTCTGTAACGTTTAGATCCTACAGTTTTTTTTTTTAAGTGTATGACTGAATCCCTGTCTTCCGTGCTCAATATTCATCCCCACCTTTGCTTGCCACTGCTCCATTCTGGTTCAGAGCCCTAACCGATTCTACCCGCAAACTCTTATTCATCCTTTCCCTTGGCTTTTCAATGACATTATATTTCTAGCAGCTAAGCATGTCGTTCTTCTGTTAAAACTACGAAAGAAAGAATAAAATCTTACAAAGAATGACCCTTAAAAACTGCCTGGAGAGGGTTTGCTTAGTGTCCACCCTTCTCTGAGGTCAGTACTGCGTCCCCTGCGTCCATGCTTCTTTGAGGTCAGTACTGCGTCGCCTGCGTCACATTCTCCCTTGAGTCATTCTCTGGAGCATTGCAGATGCACTCAGGCCAGATACTTTCCGGGCTGAGCTTCTCCTACTCAGATAGCTTCCTGCTGAGCTTTTCTCTCCATGCTTTCTCCATCTTGCTCTACTAAAAGCTGTTTGTCCCTCTTCTTTCCAGCCTGTGCTATGTTTTCCCAGCCAAACAGACGTCTTCATGTTGACTGGAGATTACAATGCTATGTCCTCAATTACAACTCGGGAAAGGCATCACGTCTCCTCTGCTTAGCTTAACAGCATCCCTTGGTGCAATATTTGCTGAATGAATGAAGAGTGTGAGTTCTAACCTGAAATGCACCAGCCTGAAGAGAGAAGCCATGCTAATCCTTTCAGGGACAGACTAAGCAGGAAATTAGGGAAATATTAGGAAGAACATCCTGCTAGATGCACTGACTACATCGGTGACTCTATACCTTTTATTGATGTGGGGTGCTCAAATACGAGAAATTAATCAAAAAGTTAAGATAGCTGTGAAGGTAACGCTGCTGTCACCACATCACTGGTACCTCTCTTCTTATTGTATTAGTTCTTTCCTTATCAGTGCAACTAAATATCCCGAAAGAAACAACCTTAGGGAGGAATGGTTTATTGTGGTACAAAGTTCAAAATTATAGTCCTTCGTAATGGGGAAGTCCCAGCCACAGGAGCTTGAGAAGATCATCTTACATGAAAGCCAAGAAGCAAAGAGCCGTGAATGACTGTGCTCAACTTCTTGTCTCCTTTTTTATTCAGTCCAGAACCTCAGCTCACAGAAACGGTGCTGCCTACACACAGGGCGGGTCTTCACACATCATCCCAATCAGGACTGTTTCTCAGACCCAATAGGAAACCAATCTAGGTACTCCTTACAGGTGTGCCGGGACAATTGTCTCCTAGGTGATTCTAGATGTTCCCTGGCAGTCAGGTGGCATGAACCATCACACTCACCACTGACATTATCAGGATCATGATCACGACCATTGCTTTCATTGGCCATTCAGATAGCAATCATCTTGAACATTTTCCAATGTCCAGCAGGATTAATTCGAAACCGAATTACAGTGTGGCCGAACGATCATCCACCTTCTTTTCTGTTTCACAATTAATGCTGAGAAAATGCTGTAGGAAATGGAAATCACCGGCTTGGAAAAGCAGAGTTCTTGGCAAGCGGCAGACCATTGTGCCACTGACAGAAGGAGAAAGAATAAATAATGGAAGCGCCCCAGGCTATTGTTTCTGAAAACAAGATATATAAAGTAATAGGTGCTGCTATCCTCTAGTTTGGACTAAACAAGGCAGAGATTCAAAGAAAAAGAGAAGATATGAGACAGCCTTGAAAGAACAAGGTTGCCAGCAACTTCCCCTCTAGGTGAGTGTAGAAGAGGTTTTAAGGAAACAAACAATCTCTCTCACATAAAGAAAATAAATTCCTTGACCGTTTTTTTTTTTCTTCATTTGTAAGTAGATTTTATGTGCTTCTGAAAGATGGCCTTTATCAAACTTCAGCAGAAAAGTCAGGGGGGAACAGTGTCAGGCTGTTATCCCCCCAAATGTCTGTGTTGGCCATTCCTCCAAGTCTCAGCATGCATATGGTCCAAATATCAGATCAGTGGGTAACAAGTCTGTCAAAGCAGTCTGCCCTTTCTGCAGCCATGTAAACAAGCTGCAGTGTTCAGAGAGTTATTTTGGTTCAGCCACTGTCAGAGAGTTCAGAGATTTTTACCCCCACTGACTCCCTATAGCCCTTCAGAGATTGACTAGAATACAGATGCAGGAGCGGATGCGGCAAAAATAAAAAGCAGGTCCTGGCTGGAATACAAGGTGCTCCTGGTTGGTGTTTTAGTTTAAATGCAGATTTTTACTAAAATCAAATAAGGAAGCTGGGAATTCCTTCCTTCTTTCTGTCTTCCCTCCCTCCCTCTCTTCATCCCTCCTTCCCTCGATCCTTCCTTCCTTCC
>NW_004949102.1:13092273-13120301 GCF_000317375.1 Microtus ochrogaster | reverse complement strand
CCTCCCTCCCTTCTGGTTTTTCTTTCTCCTCATTCTAAAGTAAATTGTCCTCTGGAGTATATTTTTACCTAGGATCTTCTCAAAGCTATTATGTTTTACTGTATTTTCACCCAAATCTTTCCACATGTCACTAAGTTGCCCATTGAAACTCTTCTAATCTGTGAGTTCTAAATTACAGACTGCAGATAAAAGAATGTATGGGGTAGAGTTGGTCTGAGCTCTTGTCTGGGTTGACCGCCTTGTTAGTTGAAAGCAAGCATTAGTATCCATGAGTTTCCATTCATCCTCTAGAAAGTGAAGGACTTATTGAAGACAGTTAAAGATCTGAAGTCTGCCTATATTGGTTCTGACTGGTTTCAACATTTACCTTGAAAATTAGTTCATTCTTCATTCAGCTCAATTATTTAGTGCTTGCTCTTATCAGACACCAGGCTAAGACAGTGAGGAAGATGTAGGGGAAGTTGGAGGGATGTTGGACTTTTACTCTAGCTCTCAGTTACTCACAGAAACATGAATGGAAATGCTGGCATTTAGGCGCATGCCATAGCTCTTGAGTGACTTGTAAGCCAGAGTGAGAAAGAGCCTAACCATACACTTACAAAGATAAAGGAAAACAGACAGAATTTCAGAAGAGGTCTTGACATCCCGGTGTTGGGGAGAGTTAAAATGGGATAGAAAAATAGTATTTAACTGGAAGTCCAAATCAGACCCTCGTGAATGCTCTGGGGTGAAGGATGGTCTAAAGAGAAATCAAGCCACCAATTATTTTCCCAGAATTGACTTGTTCATTAGGAAAGTATTCAAGATATGATTTCAACATTCCAAGAGAACCTCGGCGTAAGTGCAACATTGACAGAGCCACTCCGCTCTATGTGTGCAGACAAGTGGTTAAGGAAAATACACAAGTTGAGCATTATAAAGGAAGAGCAACGCCATGAAAATCAGTAAGATTTATGTAAATTCAAGAGAGACCAAGCTAGTAAGGGGGTCATGAGGACAGAGGCGTCAGGAAAAAAGTGCGGATGCAAGTATTTATTGACAAGAGGGGCAAAAGTAAGTGAAAACAAATAAGCTAAAATAAACAAAGTCTGGAATTTTGTTGGAGACTAGAGATTTGTATCTGCCCCAGACTTATATGTTGAAGTCATAAGCCTAGGAGATGGTATTTGACATGGTGGTTTCGAAGAGTAATTACTCTTGGATGAATGCATGATGAGGGAGATGAGCAGCTTCCTGAGCAGTTAGAGCCTTTCTACAGAAAGACAGGAAAGGCTTATTCTCACTCTCTCTTGCCCATGAAGATTTGGGGAAGACTCAGTCTTCTGCCAGTCAGGAATAAAATCCTCATCTGCAATGGAATTTTCTAGAACCTAGACCTAGGACTTCCTGACCTCTAGAACTACTAGAGAAATCTCTTTTCTGGATTTTAAACTGGTCAGTCTATCATATTTTCAATATCAACCTGAGATGACGAATGTATAATCATCCCATAGGAACTGGTTCTGAAAGAGTGATTTGGTGTTGACAAGCTGTGAAGTCCTATTACAGCAGGGTGACACGCTTGGAGAACACACAATGGTGGCAAAACCCTGAGAGAAGGAAGAACCTGGGATCATGTGATGTTAATGGCTAACTTGTTAGAATGGAGACAACAGAAGAAAGCACCAAGAAGAACAAGAACATTGACAAGGTGTGAGCAGAACAGCCCTCAAACAGCGGTGAAATCAATGGTCAGGTTTTGAGATCATGTGGAAAATTCAAGGTGGGATGATTTATGAAGTAGGAGTAAAGAAGTCTCAGGGTCATCCCTGGATGAGTCATAAGCCAGGACACCACGAAAGGACAGGAGAATTGAAGGTGAGGTGGTGGCATCAGACTACAGCGTAAGCAGGGGCTGTAAGACTCCAAACAAGAGACAGCAAACTATAACGTCAAAGAGAGTATGTAGAACTGGAAGAAATTGGACAGAACGTTTGAAAGTTTTGGGACAGTGAGAGATGTCTCAAAAATAAAACAAAACAAAAATCCCCAAACAACAAAACAAAACTAAACAAAAGACATAGTGAAAGTCAGTGCCTGAAGACTACCTGATACTGGTTCTTGGTCTCCACACACATGCTAATACACAATTACACATGCTGCCCCCCACACACATTAAGCTAAACTGAAGATCATAAAAAATAAAACAATAAACATAATAAACAGGCTTTCTTTTAAAATTCCTTTGATGGTGTGTATGTGTGTGTGTGTGTGTGTGTGTGTGTGTGTGTGTGTGTGCAATCTGCATTCCAGAAGAGAAGTAGAATTATACAGAAGTTCTGTTTTAAACTCTAGTGTGTGTGTGTGTGTGTGTGTGTGTGTGTGTGTGTGTGTGTGTGTGTGTAGTACTCACAAAGGCCAGAAAAAGGTGTTTGATGTCTTGGAGCTGGGGTTTCAAGTGGGTGGTCAAACTCAGATCTCTTGGAAGAGGAGATGGTATTCTGTTTTTGTTTTGGAATTAAACGTGTTTGCTTTATAATACCAGTTGTATTTTGGCTCCACTAAGATTCCATTCCTCTTCCTGCCTCTGTTGACTTTGGTGATAACTTGCAAATTCCCCACTTTGTTGTAAAAGGTCTCACAAAGTGCTAAGAGATAAATCCTTACACCTAAGTGAAGAATCTCTGAAGGTCATTAGCTTACGTCCTGTGGATCAGCCTGTTGGATCAGGGCTGAGCCTCACTTGAACGTCTCCTGTCCTCTCCCTAGTCTGCTCAGACAGAGAGCCTGGAACAGAGAACCGGGCTCATTTGACTCAACAGCACAGGAGATAGGGTGCTCTTCCACTCCGTCGGTCTAGAGAGCGAGGAGGTTTTGAATGATTTCTCCTTAGGAATTCCTCACCATGTCTAGTCCTTGTGCATCTATTCCGAAACATGTTGCTGGCCACAGCACAGGTCTAAGGAATGAACTTGAGTCAGAAGTCCAGATCACCAGCATGTAAGCTTAAAATGATTTTTTCTAACTTATAAAATATTAAAGCATCATTTTTCATATACAAAATTTTATCCTAGAAGAAGCCTTAAGAATTTTTCACACTGCTGCTGTAGGCACATCAATAAATAATCTTGGTATCTAGATTTAAGTTCAACTCAGAGTATAGTTAAGATCTTTTCTCTCAGATGAGTGTGATGGTGAATGTTTGTAGTGCCAGTGCTGGGGTTGGTGAGGCAAAAAAATTGCCATGAGTTTGAGGTTAGCATGGGTTAGATAGTGAGTTCAAGTTCAGCTTGGGATACATCATTAAAACAAACAAACCAAAACAGATTTTTTTCATATCTTGGTAGACACACACACACGCATCTATATTCCTTTTGAAACAAGTTACAAATTAATTATATATGCTACTCTTTAAAAAAAATGATTATTCCAGAAGATATGGACAATGTGTCTTTCTGGGAAAAATGAATTTTAAACAACCAGAAGACTAGGAGAAGTGACATCCTGTCAGCTGGATATTCATTTCTACTTTATATCATGTTCATCTTCTTAAAATAATTTCAAAAATGGGAAAAGAAAATTCTAATGACTCAAGACGTAGGAATTTATGAAGCAATAAAAGTTGAAACGGGTAATACGGCTCTGTACCCCTTTATTTCATTAGGCCAAATGACAGCTGCAGTAATTTTGCTAAAAGCAAAGCACAAATAAGAATGTATGGAGTCTGCAGCGCTGATAAAACTGATGTCAGGCAGCGTGTACTGTCTGAAGTTCTTGGGTTTTTAACAAAATCAGCCAGCCTCTTTTCCTTCCTATTTTGCTAAAGAAGAACAACATTTCAGAGATAGTAATTCAAACCACCAAGGCTTTTCTGTGCTAATGTCTCCTTTTTGCCATCAAATATTATCCTGCCTTTTTTAGCAAATAGTGTATTTTCTATCATTGAAAACGGTGACGGAAAAACAATATCGTCTGAGCACAGTAGAAGCTGAAGAGAGGCCTTGCGCTTTTCTTTGGACTTTTTGGTAAAACCCAGGACGAAGGTTATTTTTTGACACCTTCTTTTCTTCTTACTTTTTAAAATTCTCATGCATTAATTGTTTAAAGTAGTGTATTCATTGTGACATTTCCATACTGTATGTAATACAAAGTCGTCATGTTTACCAACCCCTTACCCCCGTCCTGCTCCCCTTTACTCTTGTAAAATCTTACAACTTTCTCCTTTAGCTTCCTGTCCACAGTTTGTTCCCAAAATTTCATGTTTGAGAAAAAGCAAGCAACATGTTTGTAAGTAAGTCTGGTTTATTTTTATCACACTTGGGAAACTTCCCCTCTGTGCATACCAAAGACTTTGTCGGTAGTAGTCCAGATTTTATATTAAGGGTTTATGATGATTTTAGTAATAGAAAAAAATGATTCTTTGATACTTTCATAAGTTTACATAAGGAATTTAGTTCTTCTCATCTCCTGTGTCCCTAGCTCCTCATTGTGCCTTCTTCTTTATTTATTTAAACCTTTTAAAAAAAAGAGACAATGTCTCATTATGTAGCCTTGACTTGCCTGGAACTCCCTATGTGGACCAGGCTGGGGGTGGGTAGGGGGGCATGGGACATCGCTTAGATATCCATCTGCCACTACATCCGCAGTGTGGGGGATTAAAGGCATGTGTCATTACAGCTAGCTCCCCAGCACCTTATTTTAGCTCAAGAACATACACCTCTTCCCAAATATTCTCAGCACCTTAATCTGTCACTTACAAGTCTTTCACTTATTTGCCATTTGTACCTCTTTGACTATGTGATCTAAAATCCCATTTAAAAAATTATGTTTCTTGCACGTGGGAAAAGTATATATGAAGCATTGTGTCAAAGGAGGTCAAAGGAAAACTAGGGGGAATTAGTTCTCTCTGTCCAAGATTTGAGTGCCAGGGACTGAATTTGCATTACCATCCCATATTTTTCTATGCATCTGTCTAACCTCTGTTTCTTTATTTTATGGCTTTTGTCACTGAGACAGACGCTGATTTGAAAGGACTATACTGGGGCGCTAATTAGGAGGACGTCTCTTCTTATATTGACGATTGTGTCAGCTGAGACTTCATCAAGATTGCTTGGATTTACACTGTCATCACTTTAGTTGTAGATTGCTTCATTTTCTAAATGGCTGCTTTATAAATCAGAAATTACTATGTGCCTCTTGTGTTTTATGAACAATGGAATAGGTTGGTCATTCTCTCTGGAAATGTCCTGTTGTTTAAATTACCAATTTTCTGTTATCAATGAGTGATAAATCCTTAATAGAAAGTTCATTCACTGTGTTATCAACTTTTGCATGTCAGAATCTAGAAAATGCATATCATCTCAGATATTGCATAATCTGTATTTCCCAAATATTCTTGAGTGAAAACATTTGACCACTATGTGGTTACTTAATTCTATCATTATTAGCATGCACACACACACACACACACACACACACACACACACACACACACACATATATTGGACTGAAAGTATTTTAATTGGGTAGTTTATACATCACCTTAAACACCAATAGTGCTAGCACCGGATTATTTCATTATACAGGAATATAATAGTGATTTCCTGCACTAATCCATCTGTTTCGGTAGTTTAATACAATCCTTGCCTTAGAGTTTCCATCATATATGTTGTATTGTTTTGATCTAAACTAACTTTCCTGGTATTATGTCCATCATGAGCCCCTCAACAAGCTCCCCAGTATTTGCAAGGCTTTATTCTACCTAGAAAGTAATTTGTTACAATTTATTCAAAAATAATTCAGAAGATTAAAAAAAAAAGGTAAGCTAGAAAGTTGGCAGCTGTAGTTACTCTAAAACACTGGTATTTGCTATTTTATGAGGTGCTGGTTGTACCACTGGTCGAAAACCCAGGGAGGTGGGGAAATTGAGAGGACATCATGGGGAGCACAATGAGTGAGCCATCTCTGCCTGTGACCTCGTCTTCGGGGAGAGATGTCCCAGCAGCAGCCTGTAAAGGCAGTACCGGTTCTCCAAGGCACTTCTCCCTTTCTGTCTGAAATGAAAGCAGGAATCTGCTTTGTTCCTTGGGAGACTGGACACAGAATGGAGAAGTATTCTAGCAGTGCGACTGGTCTCCTATTTTCTGGTATTTTGCAGGCAAGCAGTTGAGGACTGTTTTGTTCTGGGCTCTTAAACCTTCAAGGATCATAATGTAAAGGTTCCAGCCCTAGGCATCGTGTGGACACACATGCTGGCATTTACTCGTTCCTCAAGCATAAGAACAAGTTGAAGGAAATGTGTTCAATTTAAGGACTATAATATGTAAATACATTTTGTATGGAAGTTGGCTTTGAATTTTCTTTTAAAAATTCATCAGTATGTACAAATACACTCATTTCTTAGGGAATGCAATTAACTAATAATAAAATATTTGAAAATTATATTCTAATAAAAATATCATAAGATTAGAATTCACTTTTCCCCATTGGTGCCTATATATATGTATATATACATACATACATATATATATATGTGTGTGTGTGTGTGTGTATGAATGTATGTTTATATATTCCCAGAAGGAAATAGAATTATTCTGCAAATAAAATCATCAGTGATTGAACATCATATAAATTCAACTATCTTGTGTCGTGGGAAGGGAAATGAGAAGATTAAATGTCTGCTAGAAGGAAAGCTTGATTCTAGCACAACATTTGGAACCTGCTAGAGGATCTGAAGTTACTGCAAGTCTGGGTATACATCCTGGTGCAACTCATCTCTGGGAAGACATCTGTATCCATTGGAGACCTTTACAGTGCATGTATTTGCCGGGTCCCACCCAAACACTGCTCTAGAGTATGCCCGAGCTTCTCAGGAGCTCATCCAAAATAGGGCCAAGGTCTCTGCTTAACCAAAACAAGTCCCATGGAGCAACAGAGAAAATATCGCTGTACAAAACAACCTGGGCTCTTGACCTTGAGTTCTCCCTGGCCTCGAGTGTCCTCCATTGTTTTCAGGGGGTTCATTCTTTGTTCTTCAGTCTTAAGAACAAACCAGCTGATATTCTGTAGCCTCAATCTTTGAAGCAGGATATCTTCTTCACGCAGCCCTCCCCCATCTCAGGCTGAGCTTTTGGCTCCTGCGGGTTTTATGCATGCTCTCTGAAGAACTATTGTCAGTTTGCTTCAGGGTTGAGACCTCTGCTATGCTCCAGCAGATGGTTCTCGGCACGTACTGACAACCTTGTGTGGACTGGGTCAGTTTAAGAAGGAACATAAAGTCACTCAGTTGGTTTAAGAAGAGACTTCAAGTTGTAGAAGAAGGGTTGGGAGTATGGGAGGAGAGAGCTGGAAGGAAGTAGGGCTGGATTTGATCAAAACACATTACATGCATGAATGAAATTCTCAAATAAGAAAAGTTTAAAAAGTCCCCTCAAGCCCCTGGAAACACTGGACTTGCTCTGTCCCAGCACCTGTCCTTTGCTTCAGCATCACCAACACTTCGCTATTTTTGGGTTTCCCAAATCGAAAGTATTTCACGGGCATGGATGGTAGTTTATTACATCTGCATTCATTATTGAGCATCATGCTTTGTATTTATGAGACAAAACAAATGTATTAATCAATGGTTAACAACAAGGAAACTGTTAAGCAATGCAACCCACTGTCTCTATATTCTTCTACGCTGTGCTTCATCCCTCCTAGCTCCTGCTTACTAGTTGGTCCATTTGTTTTCTCTAAAACTCTGGGACAAATTTTTAGTTCAAAGGAAATTCTTCTCCTGCCCTGTTCTCAGTTCTGTCTCCTTCCCATTCTTACATAGGCAGAACTTCTCCAGTCTAGTTCCATTACATTCAGTGAATGTCTTTCTTCATAAACGACAAAGAACAAACTTGATCATAACTGCATCAAACCCTTGCTGCATCGTCTGTCTTTGAGTTTATCTGCTGGTCCTTATGTTCTTTCAAAGAAGAACTATACTTGCAATTCAGTCCCAGAATAATGTTATTTTAAGCCCTTAAAAATATTTTTTGACTTCTAAGGGCTTAGATATTTTTCTGAGTGAACTGTGAGTCTTTGAGGTCTTTCAGTAGCATAGGGAGCACTTTGCATAAGTGTGTTTATTAGACCTCCTCCAGCTCTTATACCAGAGAAGCTGCAATTCATTCCCAAAGCTGTGCCATTCTCTTGCAGGTGAAGCCTGCCTTTAGAATTGATAGTCTCCCCTGCCCCACACACTGAACCAAATTCAGTGAGATTCTTACTCTTTCGGAAACAAATTGCACATCTTTATCTAGTTTTCTCCACCATCATTAAAGCGAAGGCTCAGTTCAACATTTGAATATGAAAAGAAAAAATAGCAAGCACCCTTAATAGGTAATAGGTTGGGGTTTGAAATGAGAAAGCAGGGTATGACCTCCTCGTCCCTTTGCATTCTCGTCTGTGCTCTCTCAGCTGCTGTCTCAGAATGGACTTAGATAGTTCCTCTACGGTGTGCAGCTGCTAGGGACGGGCCCCACCCTTGACTTTCTGAGTGTGCAATTTGTTGCTTTTTTTCTCCCACTTCTGAAACCTTTGGAATGGAAGGATGTAGAGCTTGAAACCTGTAGGCACAGCTTCCACATCCACTCTGAGGGGGTTCTCTGATAAGTTGCCCACCAAGCTCTCTGTCTGTTTCCATTCCATTGGTGGCCACCATGGACCTGATGATTTGACTGTTCTGGGACCAGTTGCTCTTAAGTGAACTCTAATTTCAATAATAGGTTTTTTACTATTCTTCCACTCTAATCACTTTGCTTGTGCTGGGCAGAGGAGCACAGCTTCTTTAAAAATGCGTGCTTTGAGACTATTTTATGTAGGAATTCACACAGCAGCAGCACATACACACGGATTTATAACTTGCACTAATTTTTTTGAGGGTGAATTGGCAAAGCCTTTCTCTGTTTCTAAGAGAAGAATGTAATGAGTTCATATTAGTAAAGACAAAACGTCAGGAAAAGAGGTCAGGGAAGAAAAAGGGAAGGAAGTGGAAGGGGAATGAATATTAAGAGAAGAAACTCTGGAGAGAGCTCTTGATATGTGGATGAGAGAGAACAGGGCGCTAAAAGCAGGGAGGGGAACATAGATAAGTAGGCTATTATTATTCACACATGAGTGTCTGTACAATAGCACACTCAAGGTCTCCAGGGCACAACACAAAGCTCACTTCTCAGTCACCTATCCAGTTGTTTCTGAAAGGTAAAGGACCCACTGATGCATCTCTGAGAGACTGTGATGAGGAACCTACAGCCAAAGCAGAAACCCTGGAGTCACAACACCAATGTCCCCTGAACACCAAAGTCCATCTTCATCTGGGAGCTGTATACTCCCTGACTGCCCTAGAAGGGCAGTGAACAGTGTAGGGTCTTTCCCCATCCCCATGACTTCCTTACCATTTCTCCTTCTCAGATTTTTCTTTTTATCCTTCTAATGAAGATAGAAACCAATGAAAGATAAGGTTTCCCTTCCCCCCCATCTGGACATTTTCAAAGCCACCAGGTCAAAAGAACAAGGATCCTGGCCTAGCTGCTTCTGACAGGAATGAGGTGAATGCCAGAAAACACCACTGCTTGATCACCGAATATCTTCTCTGACCTGCTCCAAGATGGGATCCTCTTGATTTCCCTTCCAGCTGACTCAAACCCAGCACAGCAAAAATGTACTGCTCATGAAAATTTGCCAAATTCTTCTTCAGAAACAGAAAGTAAAGTTTAAATGACACCAGTGTAAGCCATCTTGAAATGTGTTCCTTAATCAAAACAACCACAGCAAGCAATTGGAATTTATCCAAATTACATGGTCAACTGATAAAATTCACTAATTGGTGTTGTAAGAGCTGTGGGCTGCGTTCTGGCCGCCCCAACTCCTGGTCGCCTGGCTAGCTTATGCCCCGAAATAACAATACACAAACTTGCTTGGCCCATTATATCTAGCCTCTTCTTGGCTAATTCTCGCACCTGGACTAGCCCATTTCTAATAATGTGTGTAGCACCCCAAGGTGCGCTTACTGGGAAGATTCTAGCCTACGTCCATCCTGGGTCGGAGCTGAATCGCGTCTGCCCGGGAGAGGGCAGCACGGCCTCTGTCTGAGGCATCTTATCTCACTTCCTCTTCCTCCCAGCATTCTGTTCTGTTTACTCCGCCTATCTAAATTCTGCCCTATTAGATGGGCCAAGGCAGTTTTTTTTATCAACCAATGACCTTCCTCCATCAAATTGGATTAAATTGATGTATAGCATGTCAAATTTTCTTAGTGATTTGAATTGAAAATATTTGGATTGATAAACTGTTTAACTAATTAGTGGTATAGGTTTAATATAGTGTGGATCCCGACAAGAAAAAGTATGTTATTCGTTAAACAAAGGTACAAAGACATCATAATATTTTATTATTTTGCTGAGCTATGTAGCACATCTACTATGTTCAATTTGAGAAAACAAATATAAATAAAGCTGCTAACTGCCTGAGAGATGAACAGACTTTCTATGCTTTATGGAGAGATGTGGCCCCGACACTTGTCCTGTGCCTTTGTCACATCCATATGTCTTCCTTTGCCCACTCTCCATTTGTTATAGATCTTAGCTCATTTTTTCAGATATCTCTAAAGAATAGCCACCACCACCAACAAAAAAAAAAAACCAAAAAAAAAACAAAGGAAAAACGATAATCTAATGTTTTCACAATATGAAAGATGCCATTGCCTCGCAAGCAGGTAGATCCATCTTCTCTCTCTCTGACTAGCTTGTTTATCGGTTTGTTGAATGTTTTCAGTTCATGTGTGGGGGCACTGAACCATTAAGTCAACAATTTGCCAAACTGCCTGCTGACCCTTTCACCAGTAGTGAACTCATGGGTCTCCAGGTTACTAGAGCTATTTCTGGAAAAAGTACAATAACAAGGCAACAACAACAAAATGTTGTGAGTGATTTTTCTGTTAATAAAAGTGGGCTGCATCCAAAGACACACTGGCAGGATACAGGCAGCCATTGTCACCCATATTCTCCTCCCCTGAGGGAGTTCTTGCTCGCTAGACTGGCTGTCAGACCCACAGTGAAGTGGAACGCTCATTCTGTGTCGATAGGAGCAACCAGACACAGACAAAGCACCCTCCTCCTCCTTGGGTGCTGCAGAGACGTGGATGAGGGAACATCTCCCACCTTCCTTGAACAGTGTGCCCTAGAGCTACCCCCAGATGGCTTCAACTGCAGCTTCCAAAAGAGGCTTCTCCAGTGGTTGCTGAGGGGTCAGCGGAAAGGGAGGTCATGGCTCAGCTGCCCATCCACACCTTCTGGTAAATTTGAGTTAAGGTGATAACAATAAAAAGAAAATAACTTTCATAGGATTCCATTTTTCTGTCTCCTGGCTATATTGATCTCTTACTTCAGTTCACATTTTAAAGAAATCCTCTTAGGAAATAACAATGGAGCCACAGGCGAAGGGATTTGGGTTGGGGTGAATGTGTTTGCAGTTCCCATTTCTTTAACAATAAAGGACAATATTAGGATGTTCTGATAATGGGAACATTAGGGCACTAGTAATCTTAAAACCCTCTAAGAAGAGAGGAAGTGAGGAAGTAGATGATGTGGGGGAGACTTCCCATCTCCTGTTGCTACCGATAAGCCCACAGACATCTATTTTATCTATTGGTAATGGAGGATTCAGAAACTAGATCTATTTCCAATCTGGGCTTCCTGTTGCTATCTATATGCTTTAATCTTAGGTCAGAGTGAAGTATTTTTTTCTTGATGACTAAGAGCTGGCATTTCCCCTTAAACAGTACATTTATATTAAAGTTCATCTTGCAAACAGCTCAGAGAAGGGGAAAAAGAGTACATAAAAAGGAAAGCAAAGAAAACCAAAGAATTAAAGAGGCTATGGATTAATTCTTTCTCTTTCCTCTCACTTAAAAGCCACAGCTGATATTCTAATGTCATTCTACAGATTGGAACACATTTTATATTTGGATGCAATGACTCTTCTTCCCTGCTCAACACAGTTTGCAGATGAAGTGAACTGTCCTTTTCTCTTTTCTGCTTCTACCAGGTGATAATAAAATAAGAAGGCCATCATCAAGCAACAGTATCTGGATGGTAGCCTTCCTGGACTCCAAACTATGGGAAGTTAATGTTTACTGATTATAAAATAGTACTTAGTGCTATTCTGCTTTAACAGCACAAAATGGACTAGGATCCGTGTTCTGTTGCTTCTGCCAATTTGTATCACCCAACTCAGGTATATTTTGATGGGTAAGATGCAGAGGGAACGTACAAGAAGACTTCTGCCAGTTTATTCTTCTATTGAAGTTTTATCCACTACTAGAGAAATCATAAATACCCAGGCCGAGAGTCAGAGACAAAGGCTAGATACGTTCTAAGGCAACAAAGAAATATCAAGTGGAAGCATCAAAGGAATAGGTAAAATACTATTTTCATCATATTATCATCACTTGCAAAAGCATAATTTACAAAGCCTGAATTTTTTTTAATGTATCAAAATGACAGAAACACAAAATATCATAATATGTGAAGGAAGCCATCAGGATTTTTTTAAGAAGAAATTAACAGGAAAGGTGAGAGCTTTTTTTCACAAAAGGAGTTGTTGCGAGTTAAAGAAAACATGGATGTTTAATAATAGTCTCTGGTAGCCAGATGGAAATGGAGACCAGCAAAGCGAGAGGAGAAACTGTGAAAATGGTGTATCCTGGGGTCTCTCTACCTGTGAAAACAATTAACATCCAACTAAATGAAAATTACCCCCGAGATCAAGACCTGTTCTATTTAAGTTAATGTTCAAAGAAAAGGGGGAAACAATTGAAGCAGTTAGCGAGAAAACTATTTGTGAAATGAGAGTCTAGCTAAAGCTCTTTTCTATGGAATAAATATATAGTACCTTTCCAGAATTTATAAAACTTGGCTCTGTAAAGATTCAAATACACCACCAGTTATTATTACATGCCAGAATGTTACAAAGTATTCATTCATAGTTTTACCCAATACAAATTGTCTTCTTTAACCAGGGCTTTCAATTAACAATTGTATATTCTTGAATGGAGGGATTGCATAAGGTCGAAGGAAAGAGCGTGAAGTGCTAAGTAAGAACAGCAGGAACTGAGCCCCTGATGGCACCTTTTCAGCCCTCTCCTGGCGTCACAGACATCACCCATTCCACCTTCTACACATTCAATTTCTAAATTTCATTTGTATCCTAGAACTTTTATTCTTCGAGTTGGACTAATCTCTAAATCTACCTACCACATAGCTCTCAAAGATTGCTCTGAGTCAACCCCGAAAGCAATCTTCAGTGTCCAGGGTGCTGCTCAGCAGGGGACGACACTACCTTTGACTAGAAAGAAGAGATGGAAGGACTCCTAGAAGCTTAGCTCTCCGATGGCCTCTGGATGATGGAGTTGTAGCCTTCCACATTGCAGTATATTAGTTCGTAGTGACTCAGCAGAAGGCATAATGAGTGCTCCCCATATCTAAGTATCCTTTCCTTTTGGCCATCATCTGGTGCTTCTTATGGGTTGATTGCTATTGATCCGCTGGAAGAAGGAATGCTCACAAGTAGTCTACTCTGTCTAGACTCTTCTAGTCTACCCTGTCTAGACTCTTCTAGTCTACCCTGTCTAGACTCTTCTAGTCTACCCTGTCT
The DNA here is from genome assembly GCF_000317375.1 of Microtus ochrogaster. Classification (NCBI taxonomy): domain Eukaryota; kingdom Metazoa; phylum Chordata; class Mammalia; order Rodentia; family Cricetidae; genus Microtus; species Microtus ochrogaster. The sequence goes on along the minus strand of NW_004949102.1, from coordinate 13,106,636 downwards.
AGACTCTTCCATGCACACCAGGCACAGCAGAAGAGCAGTAGTGAACTAGACCCCAAACATTTCTTTTCTACTGATGTTAACCTTTCCCCCGTAGTTTAGTTATCTTATAAAATAGAAGATTGTTTGTAATTCCATGAGCTCACAGTTCACGGAAATGAAAAACAGAGAGGACTTCAGAAAAAGAAAACAGCCAATATGAAGAGGGAAAGAGGCCAGGGTCAAAACTAGACACTGAGTTAATAGGTTCAGATAGCATAAATTCAGGGGAGCCATGCAGAAAGACAGGTAACATGGAGGGGGGAACTGATGTGATTATGGAACAAATGACATCATTTGACCCTAAATATGAGACATGCAAAAAGGCAATTACAAAAGGCACTTCACATAATGCTAAACATGTGCACCTGTTTCAATACTCCTAGAAAATGGGTCACCAAAGTTTTAGTGATGATGTCTCTCATTATTTAATAGAGAGATCATATTGCTACTCTTGGATCACATCCCTCTGGTAGCTTATTAAAGTGCCTGCATGATCTGTACTGACTCAAAGAAACAATGCTAATCTGACTGATATAAGCAACTGAACTCTGGAAGCTCCTTCTGGGGAAGAAAAGGTCATTTCTCCACTAAGATTTATTGCTTGTTATGTAGTTAACTAGCTCAGTTCTGATACAAGCTCCCTCACATTCGAGTGGGAGAGCCAAAAAAAAAAAAAAAAAAAGCACAGAACAGGGAAATGGGCCAGAAAGTACATACTGTTTTGAGTCATCCTTCCCTCTATATCAATTTCTAGTCTCTACTATCATCTGCCTTTCTGATGCATCTACCTCAAGAAGGACTACTTGAAAACAAAAAAAATAAAATAAAAAGGAAAAGGGAAAGAAAATGACAACAAAAGACCCAACATTCACTAGAGCATCTCCAGTGCTACCATGCTTTCTCTGAGTTTGATTTGTCTGCCTTTAAATGTGTGGTTCATTCTGGAAATTAAGACAAAAGACACATGCTCTAGTACAGAATTTAAACTTTTGGTTGGCATGTCTATTTCAGCCACTGCCTACAATGAGGCATACAGCATAAGTAAATGATAAAAGATTTTTACTAAATGTTAGTCTCAATGACAGGCAAAGCAAATGAAACTTCCTGTACAATTCAGGTGTTTGTGACCTTGGGAAGAAATCACAATAAACGAATTTGCCCGAGAAGGGATCGGCACATTTTTGTGTACATGTGTTTCATAGGTTGTTGCAGAGAACTACTGATCAACTCTGCTGGGTTCTCTGTGAGGTCTGCTTGGCAGGACCACAGAGATGGCGAAATGGGTGGAGGCAAAGAGAGTGGAACACAGAGATGCTCAGTGTCAGGACAGCCAAAGGACGCTTAAGTTTACTGAATTGAAAAAGGCTACTCCGAAGTCTGTCAAATGATTTCCAAGGGGCGTTTCTCTATAACTGAATTCTGGCCACAATAAATGAAGATGAACAGCATAGACATCAGAAGACCAGAGCTTTACAGTTTCAGAAGCAAACTGAACAGTGCTCCAGGTCCCCCATTCCTCTCATAAAGTGGAGGGCTAGATTAGCTCTTTAGTGAAATCTGTACATCATCAGAGTAAATACACAAGTATCAGCAGAATGAAGGAAAGAGAAAAGAGAAAAAAAATGTAGAAGAGAAATTAGCCTATTGTCTTTAGCTCACTATTTTGAATTCAATAATGGTAGGACATGACACAGTTATGTTTATTTTATATTGTCACATTGGAGACAAAAATCCATTCTTCATGTGTCAAATATTAGACAGATCTGATTGGATGTGTTCTTGATGCTCTCGTCCTGCTCCCATTTCAAGCCTCCCACCCCCTCCCCACGTATGACACTAATCTATTTCGGCTCGTTTCTCGCAATCACCCCCCCCACACACACACACACACACACGCGCGCGCGCGCTCCAGGGTTCTTCTCATAGGACACATTTTGCACTCTGCTTCAGTCGCATTCAACACTTATGATTTCAGCTCAGTGCCTGTTTAATATAAGAACAGTGCAAAGGATGAAAATCCAGGAACAAGAAGGAGAGATGCACTGCAGAACCTCAGAGGCTGGGAGCGCAAAGAAAGGCCAAACCTGCCTACAGGTAACAGCGGGCCACTTGGAGGTTCAGAAACACCCCCTCACATTACTCAAGGGTTCCCTACTTAGGCTGATGAGAGAGGGGAAAGGAAAGAAGAAAGAAGGGGGATTCATGTATTCACTGAATATCAGTAGTTGAGCGTTTTTTTTTTTCCGTCCCATCCCAAATCCCAAGCAACTCTTATTAATTAATAAAGCAGATCATCTCCTCCTGCCCTCTCTGCCACTCCCATCCCCCATTCCCTCTTTCCTCACATGTGGTTAAAGGAGGAATAACACAAGGCCCTGCGTGCTAATGCTCTTCAGTAGTAAACCTCCCCCGGTTGAATAGACTGCCGGCCTCTCTAGCAGCATTTCCCATTTTATTACTCTTGGTTCAAGCGCCATTCTCCTTCTTGTGCCACTTATCATACATGAGGTTTCAAATCAAATTACACCCACCCTTCCTTTCCCCACGCTGCATTCTCTGTGCTGTTTTTTCCTTTACCAATATTTCCATTCCGTATCTCATCATAGTAGACAAGATTCTCTTGGAATTGGTATACACCGCCTATTTTTGCTTCATTTCTTTTTAGAAAAAATGAGAGTGTACTAATAAGATCTGCTCTGTCTGGAAACTACATGGCCCTGTGCAAATGGCTCCACCCGCCTCTGTTTGAGGATGAGGGATTGTGGGAGAAAGGCTATCACAGCGCCCTGAATACCCTCCTGATCCCTGTGTGCCTAGCACGGTCTCTTTTGTCACTTTCCCAGGTGAAAATACTGTCGTTTTTCTTTGTGCCCCTTTGAGGCAAGTGCTCCATTTACAAAAATGAGGCTGTCCTGATTGAGAAGAGCACTCCATCAACCCAGTCCAAACGTGTGTGAATGCAAGAAAAGCGTAAACAGATGCTTCATAGGTCAGGAGACATGGCCAGCGGATCAACGGAGAGATGCTTAACCTCATTAGTAATCAGATTAGTGATCAGACAAACACAAAGGGAGGTCAGAGGCCTTTCAATTGCACTGCAGAGACTACAGCAAAGGAATGTCACAGTGGGAAGTGAGGACAAGCACAGGAACGACCTCTTTACAGCAGACAGGGCCACAGATGCTTCCCCTTGTAGAAAATGATTTGTCCTATAAACACGAATACGTCTTTCTAGATTTAATGACTCATAATATAGGCATATATAATGGGAAGCCTTTACATTTAAAGTTAGTGGAGAAATTGAGTATGTCTGTTTCCTCATATTTAGAGATTAAGGATGAAATAAACACTCATAAAAGAGGTAATAGATGCTCTTTGTTTTAAATGTTGATAGCAAATTGTTTCTACAAGCGGCACTTGATCTTTCTCTCGCCGTGTGTGTGTGTGTGTGTGTGTGTGTGTGTGTGTGCACGCTCATTCACAATAGGCAATAAGTGCATACAGAAAATTGTCTCAGTGAGAAGATAGCCTTGGATGTTAACCCCCACCTTTCACTTGTTTGAGATGAGATCTCTTGTAGACCACCACTGTGTAACACCAGGCTAGCCGGCCTCCGAGTTGTGGAGGATCTCCTGCCTTGGCTTCTGATTTCACTATTGGATCATGAAGATGATAGACATGCTACTAGATCTGCTTTCATGTTGTTTCTGCAGGTTTGAAGGCAAGTTCTTCATCCACTGGACCATCTCCCTGGCTTCAGTTGATCATTTATAAAGTGAAACAGTCTTAGACAACAGTGATATGGTGAAATTGTATTTCAATTTGTTTGTGCAGGGTCTGTGTTGTTTGTTTGCTTTTGTTTTGTTTTCTTGAGATAAGGTTTCTCTGAGTAGCCCTGGTTGTCCTGGAACTCGCTTGTAGACCAGGCTAATCTCGACCTCACTGAAATCCACCTGCCTCTGCCTCCAGAGTGTTGGGATTAAAGGCACATGAATCACTACCCAACATTCTTTTATTTTAAGTGTCTCACGTAGCCCAGGCTGGCTCTAGTCAAAGCTGCCCTGACTCCTGCTCTTCCTGTCTTTACCAGTATGAATTTACAGGCATTTACCACCGCACTCAGCATAAAGTTTTTTGTTTTTGAGATAAAGAACTAGAGAAGTAAGGAGTTTATTGACTCGTTAACTAAATCACTAATTGTGACTCAGAGTTCAATATTAATTATCTTAAAATGATGTAAGACAAGAAGGTTTGGACACATGTGGGGCTGGCTTCTGCAACGAGCACTGCATTAACAGGCATGGAAGAAGGATTACACCTCTCTGGGTTTCTGTCATCTCAAAAAAAAATGAATATAATTATGTCCACATTCTGGTGTTATTTGGATGACTAAACGACATGATTCACCTACACTGTGATATATCGGTTTCTGACTCCTTTCCTCTCTAATTGGCTTTCTTGTGATGGGCCACAGACAGAAAGAGAGCTCCTTTCTGAGGACGCTGCTGCCCTGTGTCTCTGCATGATTAAACACAGGAGTCCTTCAAGTCGTACTTGAGATGGGTGATTCTGTCTTGCTGTTTCTTCTTGGCATCCTTCACCATTCTACAGCCTGACTCCCTCTGCTTATGGTCCTCCTTAGTCCTCCCTGATGGTCTTCAATAGCTGTCATGTACGCCTTCCCCTACGGCTCTGCTGACTGGATTGCCTCTTCTCTACCTGTCGGAGACAGCTCATCCTCTCATTTTCTGGACAAGAAAAATCTATGGTAGAAGAGAGGATCCATTTCCTTTTCATTGTTCAAAGCAATCTTTTCTTTTCTTTTTTTGTTTTTGTTTTTGTTTTTTCGAGACAGGGTTTCTCCATAGTTCTTGGTTCCTGTCCTGGAACTAGCTCTTGTAGACCAGGCTGGCCTCAAATTCACAGAGATCCGCCTGCCTCTGCCTCCCGAGTGCTGGAATTAAAGGCGTGCACCACCACCACCTATTTTGCCAAATAAGAGCCAGGTGATGATATTCTTTCCATTAAATACTAGACTATCTGCCACTTCTTCAATTCTATTGTCTCTCGTCCACTTTTAGAATGTTGTGACTCTTGAGATATTTGTCAGCACTTCTGATCACACTACCTACTGACCTGTTCACTCCTTCACTGCTCAAAACTATCATCTTCAGAGATTCTGTGACTCCATCTGTTCTCACTTCCACTTGCTTTCTGTGCCCATCCCTACTTAACAAGATTGACCTATTAGTAAATCAGAGTTATTTCTTCCTTGGGGGCTACAGAGATGGCTCAGTGGATAAAGTGCTTGCTGTACAAATACAAGGAACCATTTTCAGATCTTCAATACCTGCACAAAAAGCTGGGTATGGTAAAGGCAGTTATAATTCCAACACTGAGAGGATTGTGGTACCCTGAGAATTCCCAGTTAACCACCCTAGTTAGCCAGAAAAATATAGGTTCAATGAGAGAACCTGACTCAACGAAAAAAATATATATGTGTGTGGGTGTATGTGGAGGAGAGATAGAAGAAGACATCTAACATTGACTACTAGCCTATATATTTACATGGGCAGTGCATGGTCACATATGTCCACACTTACATGTGAATACATAATCCACCCTCTCTCTCATACACACACACACACAAAAACCAGAGTTATTTCTTCCTTGAAGGGTTGAACTTTGATCATTCCTTCTAACTACAGCTTAGTACTCCAGCTCTCTATTTTTTGTTCATAATACGGTTACATCTTCACTGAAGAAAATACCCTATTGGAACTCCTAACTGTATTTTCATATTCCCATTCCTGTAACAAGCAGTAACCCAGTATATTGCTTTTCTTCTTGGTGAGCTCACACCCCATGCTCCTCTCCATCATACAGAATCATCCATATTGTACATATTGAAGGAGTCTACTTCAACTGTTGGAGTATAGATTTAACTCAGTCTACCACTGCCCAGGCAACTAATCACAAGACCTGGAACCAGAAACAAGATGAGAGCCCAACCCCGACCAGATCCTCCATAGTTATCTCTTTGTAGACTTCAACTAGCTTTTCAAGCCTCCACTGATCGATCTCTTAAACGTCCTCTGTTATCACAGTGTCTCTTGTCCCCCTCACTGTATGTAAATAGATGATCTCGAAACAGAAATCTCTGCTCATTCTTCTTTGCAACATATCAACTTCTCACCAAGTGGCCCTAATCTTTTCTCTTAACTGCATTTAACTATCTGACCCTTCGACTCTAGCTTCTAGGTCATTAATCCTTTTCTATTTGCCTGCAAGTTATAATTAATAATCTTATTAATGGAAGAAATAATTCTATCCAAACAAGCAGAGCTACTTAGCAGAAACTCCAGGAAGGAGGAATTTCTTTCTGATTAACATGTAGCTGACATAACCAAGGAGGCCTTCTGGGCAGGTGGCCAAGCCCATGATGATATAAGAGCTACAACAAATTCTCTACAATGTGGACCATGTCATTACTTAGATAAAAATCTATAATAATCACTTTACTGAATATCTGCATTAATCTTTTTGACAAAATGGGAAAATTCCATATACCACAATTATCAGATTTTTATGTTTTCATCCTATCTGTAACATTATCTTTATCCTTTTAAACCGCTTCTTACGTCTAGATCCTTAAAAAAAATGGGAGCACATAAGGAAAGGGGGTCCATATGTGCTTTCTATATCAAATGTCTTTCAGTTTTCTCATTTTTTAACGTAGATTCTTATCTGAAAAAGAGTAGGAAAAAACACTCAAAAAAAAAAAAGAATTAAGAGCAAATATTTTCAAGGTATTCTGAAGTAATACTGCCTATGAACATAAGATTTGTCATGTCCTTCCTTGTCTTCTGAGACAGTCATGGTTTCACAGATATTCTTACAAGGGATGGGAAAGAAAGGCTGTCTGGGTACAGAAAAACAGGAGCATCTTGCTGGGATGGAACTTTAGTGGATGAATGCAGCGTTAGACTTCTTACGCCCTTGGATGGTGGTCCACCAGGGAACCTAGTCTCCCAGCTACCATTTTCCTAGGCGGTAGCCAACCAAAGGGCTTCTAGAGTAAGACTACTACCAGGTTGAAAACTATTTTTCTTGTTATTTCACCCTCTGAGGACGAAAGTGCTTCATCTAGAAATGTTTCCATGTCTCTGATCCTAAGAAGATCCACATTGTCACGTGGACTTTTTCTGCGAGTTATGTATGCCTCTCTCTATCTGGGTGACTTACAAAGAAAGCATCATTCAATTTGTAGTATGACTATAACAGAGCACAAGGAATGAAGCTACTATGAGAAACCAAATATTTTAATGACAGTGAATACAAAATCAGACCAAACCTCAAATCTCAATTTCATCTCCTATGAGTTCAGCCATAGGAAATCTATGAAGAAACATGTGCCCTTCAACACATAAGTGTATGCTGAAAACATTAGTGTATATCTGAAACTCAACAGGACCAATAAAAACATTAGATTACAAAGTTATTGAAAAGAGAAATGCTATCTTATAGATCTTATCTTTTATTATTCTGTATGTTATCTAATTTATATTCTACTCATGAATGATTTCCAAATTAAGCACTTAGTATTTTATCAACATCTATTTCAATATTGTTTTCTATTTCAGATTCCTGAAAGTTTCTCAGCCTCCCTGCTCCACATGCCCTGGATTTATATATTCCCATAATTTTGATATACATCATATAATTTGATATAGTAATAGCAGTGATGCTTATATCCCCATTTGAGAGCTGACACATCTGAGTCCATAGGGAACCATGTGACCAGCTTGCTGTGACCATACCTAAGATGGAATATGGGGAAGGAATCTCTGCCCTGAAATTCTCTGGCCAGTCAGTTCTTTTTCATTTCCAATGCTTTGGTTGTTATTTTTCATTCCATGCAATACAATCTATGGACAATAATAAGAACTAGGCTGATAATTGGAGCTCATTTGGGTGAATATAAAGAATCACTGTGCGGTCTCATAGGATGGAACTTACAGTCTTTGATCTTTTGCTTAGCTGAGTTGAATCTGGAAATATCAGCAGTGTAATCTTGAACTTCTATTTTAGCTTTCTTATCTGGCCTTACTGTTCACTAATAAAACAGTAACATATCTACTTTCTCAGGTTGTGAGGATTAACAGAGAAGCATGTACTGTTTTGACAAAGACACCGTAGGTGCCTAATAAATGATTGGTGAGACATAATAAATTACTCTTTGTACAACATAGGAAAATGTGTTCTTACAGATTGAGGGTGTAAGTCACTTGAAGATTTTCCACATTGTATATATAGTAGAAGATGGTGTATATGAAGCTTTGCTTCCCCTTTCCTTTAGCTCCCCAGTCCCTTGCTGTACTTGAGATCTATCTTACTAAGAGTTCCCAGACCACCCACTCACCGTTCATTACCGACTGCCTTTTGGACCCCAGGATCTTCCTTTTTGAGCTTTTCTTTCTGTATCAGTACCTAGATCCTGACACCTGCAGATGATTCCCAGGCTTCTTGGTAGCCTGGTGAATGTAAGCCTTCTACATTACTACTCTTTCCTCTCTGCTTTTCTACCTGATTTCAGGTAAAAACCAACGGAGGGTCAGGCTAGTGTGTGTGTGTGTGTGTGTGTGTGTGTGTGTGTGTGTGTGTGTGTGTATAACAGTTCGAATATAACAGTTCGAATGCAGTCTATCACTCAAGGTCTCCTCTAGTTCTTCTGAATAAGCACGTTCTCTTATTGTGTGGCATTTATTTTAAAATACTTAGTGTTTTATTGAAGAAACTTATAGGCTATCTGAATCTTGATTTCATTTTCTTGTTGAGCTCTCTTTATATGATCTGATACATTTTCAGCTTGCAACACTATCCTTTCTTGAACGTCTTCCTGCATTTTATCCTTAATCTTTTAAAGGAACTCATCAAAATGTGGTTAGAAGACAATACCAAGCAAAACACATCACCAACCCATGAAAAGACTTTCGGTCAACAAATTATTACCCTGACCACCATTAAAAACCCAACCAGAATACACTGTGTCATAGGGGTAAAAAATTAAAATAATTGAAGAATTACTATGATCATGTAAAGATTTTTGTTTCTATTGGTCTCTTTATTTTTAACTCTGGAGGAAAAAAAATAGTTGCAAGCTTGTTGTCAACCAGAAATTTAAAAAAACAAAACGGGAAACTAGGGACAGTTAATGTGTAGTATAAAAAGAGTCCATGCAAAGTTATAAACATTTCTCCGAGACTATAGCTCTATCCAGCTCAGCTCCAGAGACAGCCTTGGGAATAGTTAGGCATCACAAAGAGACAAATCAAGGGAAAGGACCCAAATGATGAGGATAATCCCACATGGAGATGGGCTGTGCTCAACCCAGGGAGTTTTCTAACATTTAAACACCAAAGAAAATAGAAAAATGGCTGCCTGTCACATCCAATAAAGACAGATTTCTGAGAGCAGGGCTCCCTGATCTCCAGGTCCCTGCAGTCCTCAGGGGACACGATGAGAGCGAGAATCTGAACCTATAGTAACTCTCAGCCTGGAACAAAGATCAAGGGGAAATAGAAAAGATCTCCTGACAAAACTGGGAACATGTGGATGGGGGGAGTAGGGAGGATGAAAGGGAGAGACCAGGGGAGAAGGGGAGGGGAGAAGAGAACTTGAGGGAACTAGATAGTCAAGATGGAGGAAGGACAGAGATGAGAGCGAGGAAAGAGATATCTTGATTGAGGAAGCTATTATGGGGCTAGCAAGAAACCTGGCACTAGAGAAAGTCCCAGAAACCCATAAGGATGACCCCAGCTAAGACCCTAAGCAATAGAGGACAGAGTGCCTGAACTGGCCTTGTCCTGTCGTCAGACTGATGAATATCTTAAATATCACCACAGCACCTTCATCCTACAACTGATGGAAACAGAGGCAGAAATCCATAGTGGACCACTGGCCTGAACTCCCAAAGTCCAGTCAAAGAATGTGAGGAGTAAGAATATGAGTAAAACGGTCAAGACCATGATGGGGACACCCACTGAATAAGTTTACCTCAGCTAAGGGGAGCTCACCAACTCCAGCTGGACAGGGAAGGGAAGAGCATAGGTCCAAACTTGTCCCTCTGAATGTGGGTGACAGTTGTATGGCTGGGGCAGACTGCTGGGCCACTGGCAGTGGGACCAGAATTTATCCCTACTGCTTGGACTGGCTTTTTGGAACCTATTTTCTTTGGATGGATACCTTGCTCAGCCTAGATATAGTAGGGAGAGCCTTGGACTTTCCCCAAAGCAATGTGCCTTGCCCTCTTTGAGGAGTGGATGGGGGTGCAGGGTTAGGTAGAGGGTATGGGAGGAGGGGAGGGTGTGGGAACTGGGATTGGTATGCAAAACAAAAAAGATATTTTTTCTTTTTAAAAAAATTAAAAAAAGAAAAAATATTATTATATCTGTTACAACAAGAAAAGAAAGAAAGAAAGAAAGAAAGAAAGAAAGAAAGAAAGAAAGAAAGAAAGAAAGAAAATTGAGTGAAGACATGAAAGAAAGCAACAAATTGTGAAGGGTGATAAAAAGAGCAAAGGACTAAATTTAAAAACGAAAAGGTTCTCTGGAGCACTGCCTGTGGTCATCCTAGTGAGTGCTGAAAACCCGGGCTAGTCGGAGTAGAAGCAAGAAAAAAAAAAAAAAAAAAACAAAAACAAAAACCAACCAAGGAAAAAGAAGACAAGTACTAAAATTCTCTCTGCACAGAGGCTGATGAGGAAATGGCCTGCTCTGGGGAGACTCTTCCCTGAGAGTGAAGGTGAGTCACTATCAAGGAATGATGTGATCAATGAAAGGACAAAGGGACAAAAGGAGAACTAAAAGTTCCAGATGTTACAGAGAAAAGGGACGAGTTTCTGAAAGAATGAGGGAACACAAAAGCGTGTTTTATCTTTCAGTGTTGGCATGCTGAAAGTGAGTCCCACACAGTGACCCTGTTTGCTGTTACATTTTAATAACAGGATCAACAAAGTCCTAAGAACAAATGGTCAAGAGTGTATTTCCAAGGGAGAGAAGCATATATTTTTAGGAAGCTTACAATAGCCCAAATCCTGAAGTCTCCTGTACATACATACATACATACATATATATATATATATATATATATATATATATATATATATATAAAACAAGAGTGTGGAAAATGGTTGCAGTGATGTGCTTGAATAGGAACCTCCTCATGGAACCTTCTAACCGCTGTAAAGGTAAGGTCCCTTCAGGGAGATAGTGAGGTAATAAAACCTATGTACTCTAGGTTTTTTTTTTTTTTTAATGCATGTATCCTACAAGGTTCATATGCAAAATTCTGTACTAAAATTCAAAATATGACTGTCCTAGTAACTTACCTCTTCTGGGACCTGATGTAACCCCCAAGTTTCTTGATAGGGTTGTACTATTATTTCCATTAAATCTCCTCAGTGTCTAAATGTAAAATAGGATGGGCCATAGTTAGTCCTTTGGAAACCGAGGCGTGGAGAAGAGTCTATTTGATGCTGAGGTTACACAGCTGGACACGGTGAGAGCTGAAGACTTACATTGGGCTGCTAAACCTGGAACTTGTTCTTCTCTGTCTGCAGAGTAAACCATGAACACATTGTAGCAATTGAGAAGATATACTTCCTACCATGGAGAGACCTTCTGTAGGGCTTTCAATGAAGGATAACCCTCCAAAGAGCATGGCAAAGGGCACTGGCAAGCTCTAGACAGTGATATTCACAATAGTAGCCCTTCCCTTGGCTTAGCCTGTCATTACACATGTTTTTTTTTTCAACAAACCAGTCCAGATATATTTACAGTTTCAAAGGAAAAAACTACTAACTACAGAGTGCAAAACTCTACACCTCCCTTGGGTTGGTGGGAACACTAGCCTACCCATGTAATCCAGGACACCATACTTGGCCTTGTTTCAGCCATCAGTCATGATTGGAACACTTTGTCTATGTCAGTGCTAGAGAGACCAGGGCATGTGTTCACACCCCTTGGCTGCTAGCTGACAGTGTTGATCAAACATGGGAGGGATCTTTCCAAGCCTTGCCTTGTTATCTGATAATGGTTGATTACGTAGGCCTACACTGTGTTCCAGATACCTTCAGATCCTACAAGGAAGGACCCCCGATGTTGGCTGCCACCAAGCCATGGAAGTCTGAAGGCTATGGAATTTATCCTGAAAACCACTGAGGCCACGCTGAGAAGATTTTGGTTGGAGGCTGATGCAGCAGTGATGGTGCTTTCAGGACATTAATCTCGTCACAGGATGCAGGATGAATGGTGCTAAGAAAAGCTTGGTGGTAAGAAGTTCAGATAAGAGGTTAATGCAATAAACTCAGGCCTGAGCAGATAAGGGGATGAACTGCTGCCCCGTTCTGGTAACTTTATATAGGACTGCACTATTAGCTGGGCAGGGTCAGAGCCCTGGTGTACTTGACAGTCCTTCAAATGGGAGGGAACATTACGCTTGCTCTTGGTCAGTGCTTGCCTATGTTAAATGAAGTTTTTGTCAACTGGCCCTTAAAAAACTGTTCCTTCATTGGAAATGGCATTTTAAAAACAAGCAAAATTCGATCGCATAGTTGGTTCATTTCCTTCACATGAGATATCAAAGCAACAGTACCGAATGCCCAAAGGTATTAAGCAAATGATCTATAGATACTATTAAATGGGGCGGGACTCCATATGTGTTCTGTAAGCAGCTGTGCATCCCTGTTTAACGCCATCTTATCTGGCTTCCCTGGAAATACTCCAGCTTGGTTGCTTGTCTCAGTTTGTGGTTAGTGATACCAACAGAGAAAACCCTCTGATGACTGCGGAGACTAGCTGGTGGTAGGCCAGGTGGCATCTTTAACATCTAGCAAGGACTGGAAATCTCATAACAACCCTGTAACTCATATGCTCCTGCTAATTCCACTCATAAAACATAACAGTATGTGATGAGCAAGTGATAAAAAAAAGGTCCCCAAATTCCCATAATGAGAAGAAAATGATAAAGCCCCTACTTAACTCTACAGTAACCCCTACATAAGGTTTCTTCTGTGGGAGCAGTTTGCCACAGAACGGGCACTGTTACTGCATCCTAGTCTGGCTACTATCAATGATGGTATATCTGCTTTTATGCTATCCGAATCACACCTTTGACACATTAGTTGTGCTCTTAATGTAAATAACTTGAATATGAAATTTATCTCTTTTTTATCATCTAACAGTCCTTTAGATTTGTATAATGAGCTTTAGTCTTCCAGACTCTCCGTTTCCCTCCCCAGTTCTTGCTCCTCTCCTTCTCAACAAGCCTTTCCTCCTACTTTCTTGCCTTCCTTTTGTGTGTGGTCCATTGAGTTTAATTAGCATCTCTTGACTGAGCATGCGTGGGAGACAATTATGAATTAAGGGCAACTTCTCAGTGGTTGAACTATCGAAGAACTTGATGTTCCTGCCCTAACAGCTGCCCCTTTGGGAGGGGTGGACCTCATGGGTGCCTCCTCTACCCATGACGGAATGTTGATAGGCACAGTCTTATACTGGTATTGTGCACATGTCCTTAGCTCTCGTGAGTTCATGAGGGCAAGGGTACTATATCAAATCCAGAAGGCATATTTTTGCTACACATCTCCCTATTTTCTGGCTCTCACAGTCTTTCCATTTCCTCTTCTGCAACATCCCTCAAGTTTTGGAGGAAGTGAAGCAGTTGTTCTATTTAGGGCCCAGCACTCCACACTTCTCGGCACTTTGGCCTCTTATGAACTTCAGTTTGGTCACAGTCTGGTCCCCCATCGGAAGTCAGAGAGCCTGCCCATCCTTCAACTCTAACTGGAGGTTAAGGAATGAATGTCAGCCCTTGCCCTAGGGTTCCTTCCTAGGTCAGGGGGTCACTAGAGGGGGGTCTGGCCCCACATAGTCTCCACCAGGCTTTCTTTCCCTCTATAGATCTTCCTCATTTCTATAATGCCCAAGGTTAATGCAGCAGGCCACATCAATTCCTCTCCATAATATAAACTTTTATTTTCTCTTCCTATTTGATTTCTTTCTTTTCAAATCACGCATCATACAGCATGTATTATTTAAGCATCTCTTAGCTATTTTTGACTTATTATTTAAACTCACTGACGTTATTTACATTCTAAAGTCCTATGCCACTCAGCTATTACTATCTACAGTTTTTTAATTATTAGTTTGTATATTTCATTTGAGTCTCTAAACCAAGTACAGGATAAATCACAGCTAGCAATGTATCCTTGACCAGCACTGACACACTAGCAATGCACCCTAGACCACACTGACACACTAGCA
>NW_004949102.1:13088550-13091870 GCF_000317375.1 Microtus ochrogaster | reverse complement strand
ACCAGCACTGACACACTAGCAATGCACCCTAGACCAGCACTGACACACTAGCAAGGTTTATTTTGAGGCACTTTTTTTACACTGGCTATAAAGTCATTCCTATGAGCTCTGTTCTATTTTGCAACATTTAATTTTCTATCCAAAGCCATTTTTGTCCTGTGAAATGTTATCTAGTGATAATCTAAGGATTTTATTTAGTTACAGTGTGTGTGCACACGCGCATGCACACCACAGTGCACATATGGAATTCAGCAGACAATTTTGTGGAGACAATTCTCACCTTTCATCCTTCTGTGAAAATGGAACTCGGGTCTCCAGGGTTGTACACCACGTGTTTTACCAATTGAGTCATCCCACAGGTACCCTGACCATTTAAAATAGTCTAGAACTAGCTGGGCGATGGTGGCGTATGCCTTTAATCCCAGCACTTGGGAGGCAGAGGCAGGCGGATCTCTGTGAGTTCGAGACCAGCCTGGTCTACAAGAGCTAGTTCCAGGACAGGCTCCAAAGCTACAGAGAAACCCTGTCTCAAAAATCCAAGAAAAAAAAAAGTCGAAAACTGGGGTTTTATTCCTTTCACCGCGCCATGGATATGGCCTTTCTTAATTATTTCATTTCCATGAAGCCCTTTTTCTTTGCTTGGAAAACATAGATACTACAATCTGCTATTTTTATTTTAATTAGGCTTCTTGGAGTCAAATTATTGAACTTCTAAGATTATTCACTTATTATTTCAATCTCCTAATCCTGTTTGAAAGAGGAAAGTTGACAACATTTGCTTAGGTTGCTAAAACGACAAGTCTTCGGGTGTGTTTTTTTTTTGTCATTTATCTTCTATAGTGTATGGCTTGAGAAAACACAGGGCTAGTAAAACTGTAGCTCTCCCCCAAAGCCACCTAGTTTAAAGAATTCATTGCTAGATGGAGAATTTGAGTCAGATTTGTTTAACTCAAGTCTGTGTTACTGTTACTAAATCCAATAAAGCTGAGAAAGATACTTCAAGGTAAATGGCTCCACACTTACCTGACTCCACAAAAGGAGATAAAAAATAGCAATTCTTTCTACAGCCAAGGAAAACCACTCTTAGAGAAAAAGCGTTAACAGATTTGCATGCCTTCAAGGGGTTCCCACTGGTAGCTTCCTTCTGTGCTGCTCTCTTATGGGGACAAGCTAGTTGGTGGCTGTGATGGCCCAGCTAGATCTAAGTTAGCAGAGGCCTTCTAAATGCAACTGGAAAAGGAGGCCAAGTTTCCTAAGCAAAAGTCAGAAATTGATCAACTCTAATTACCTTGATAGAGAAGGAACTGTAACTACGCTATCAGGTCATCTGCGATTTCTATGCATGGGTTGTTCTAGAGTTGGAATCTGGGTGCTTAGAGACCAGCAAAAGGAAGAGATGGGGACTAGGCTACCTCTTTCCTTTCTACCTAGTCTGCCCATTCCAAACCCTGGAAATACCCTCCACGCTCTTGTACAACTGAAGCCTAGGGATCCAGTGGCATTCACAGTCCTGCTGGGTCTACTGACATTTTGGGTGTATTTCTGTTGGAAGCTGGCCATCTTGAGTCTGTGTTATATCTGGTTCAAATTCTCAGGACACACTCTCCTACGATAAGCAAGCTATAACACATGGACTGTGTGATGAGAGAGGATTCCAGCTCCACTCTGCCTTCCTAAGGGAGATCAGCCAGCATGTTTGATGGCCAAAGCATGGAAATCTTTCCAGACCTGACTGTCAAATTTTCAAGCCTGTTGCATATATTTGTGTCAATAAAGGAAAATTCTTTATGCTTCTCCATTTGGATAAGTGCATGGATCTTGCTTTCTCACCAGCTCACTTGAAAACCTAATTATACTGAACCAGATGCCATGTTTAACACCAATTGATGTGGCAAGCAGTTGTTTTTTGGCAGTGACGTGATATCAATTCATACTTCTCACGCCCTCTCTTATTTTTAGCTTACTAAATAACATGACAACCAAGTGGTAAACTTACACTCGACTATCAGTACTGTGAACCTATGTGCAAGAGAAAGCTGAGAAAATACACTAATAGTTAAGAAAAAGACAAAATTGATAAAGGCATCTACATAATAGAACCCCTGATTGTCAAATTAATCCTTACATTCAATTTGGTTTATTCACCCATAACATTAAATAAAGAAAGGTAGTATAGTAGTTGGGATTCTCTGTAACTCTGAAAGCTATTATACCTATCCCCAACATGATGTTTTTTAAGTCACAAAGTTATCAGATTTCATGCAGTCACTGAAAGCTATGGTCATTTGGTTGATCCCAGTGTGAATCAGCAAAAAGAAAAGTTATGGAAATCTACTCATTTCCATTTCAGTTAAAGAACCTCTCTCATTAGGTCTAGAGGTAGAAAAGGCCAAGTCTGGTGATTTGGACGAGGATGGCCCCATAGACTTTCATATTTGAATGCTTACTCCCCAGTTGGTAGAACTATTTGGGAAGGATTGGAGGAGGTGAGTCACTGGGCTTGGGCTTTGAGGTCTGAAAAGACTCGAATCATCTCCAGTGTGCTATCTCTGCCTCAAGATGCAATCTCTCAAATAGTGCTCCGGTGCCATGCCTGCCAGCAAACCTGCTGCCATGCTCCCTGTCGTGATGACAAGGACACCTACCCTCTGAAACTGGAAGCCCCAAATAAACTTTCTTCTGTAAGTTGCCATGTTCATGGTGTCTTATCGCAATAGAAAAGTAGCTAAGACACGGAGTGTATTAGTATTCAGAATGCAGCGGGGCACAGTGCACTCCTGGTTTAAATCACTGTGCTTATAAGAAAGGCTATTGATGTTGAGTAGTTGATAGAAATGATTTATCCTAAGGCTTGAAGGCTTGTGTGACCTTGATCTATTTGAAATAGAGCTGATTATTGGAGAGCAGTAATCCAGACTCTGCAGCTACAGACAGACACACTGAATTCAAACACTTCTACCTACAGAGAAAGCAAGCAAGGGCAGAAGAGCTAATGCAGAGGAAAATGTTATCTATAGCCCCATTATTATCTATACCTTATATTAAAACACTGAAAAATTATAATTTATTTTGCTTCTGACTACTAGGCAATGCAAACATATCTGTAGAAAATTCAGGGAACAAAGTAAGAAAGAAAACAAAACAACAGAAAAAATACAGGGTAGAAATTATGTTTTTACTTAAGGAGTGTATTACTTGAGTCCCCTCCCCATTTTTGTATAGAACTCAGTCATAAACACCCTCACATCCTCACTCACACAAAATACAGTGTTAAATCATTTCTGTGTAATTGATCCTGCTGTGTTACAGCAATCTGCTTC
>NW_004949102.1:13076491-13088450 GCF_000317375.1 Microtus ochrogaster | reverse complement strand
CGAAAAAAAAAAAAAAAAAAAAAAAAAAAAAAAAAAGAAAAAGAAAAAGAAAAAGAAATACTTATTTCAATCTGCAGTATATAAAAGACAAAAACACCATTTTGATTTCCAATAGTCATAGTAGCTAACCACTGGTTAGGAGAAAACACAAGATTAGAAAATTCCCTGTGTCCAATATTTTGGAATATTAGGGAGCCATGTTATGTGATCTGGCTAAATTGATAGAAAAAAATTCAGCTTGCCCCAACATAAATGTGACTATTAAACTTAAGTTTTCTGTTTAGTCCCACATGTGTTGTCTGTGAAAGATCTTAACCACTCAAATCAGGAACCACTTACTCAAAGATAAAGGACAGATGGTAGAAGAGTGAAAACCTGGAGCTAAATTCAGTCTTTCTTACCAGGAAGGCTAGGTTTTCCCAGGAACTGATGCTTATGTCAAGAGAAAATAGTTAATAATTGACATGGAGTTTTCATAGTCTCAGAGCAGAAGAGCAGTTCTGTGAAATCTATTATTTTCCTATCCAATGAAAGTTATAATAGAAGTAATATGTTTGAAGACGCCTCTCTGCCTTCAACATATCTAGAAAGATATAATTTCAGAATGCGTTCATTGGGACAAATAGTACAAGGTGGGGTTATCTTAGCATGCAGATAGCAAGATGCAGTCTAAAACAGCTTTCAAAGACCGGCTCCCTGAGAGAACTCAGAGTTCAAGAAAAACATGCACATTTTAGTATCAGTAGTTGAAAGTGTTCTCTTACCCTTATTTAAGCTTCACCAGTAGGTTTTTCATTAATATCTAATTAAAAAGATGTAGTTCAGATTTAAGTCATCAAATCTACTGCTTCCAAACAGAGCACCATTTCCTCATTCCAATTCTAGTGTCTTTTTTAGTTTTTTATATTATCCAATTTCTTTCATAATTTACGCTTCTCACTGTTTATAGACAATAATTTTTACTAAACACAGAACTGTTTCTAAAGTCTGTTTTCACCAATGTGTCTATTCCTGCATAAAAATAATAATGAATATATTACTTGATAAAACTTCATAATTGTCCTAATTTTTAATAGAAAAGCAAGCTCTGTTTCCCCGACCTGTTAGTCCTTCACAAAATGTTAGAACTTGCCTGGAGGTCTATAAAAATTCCTACTAGAGGTTATAAAGATCCATCCTGACCTAGCAGTAATCATTTTAGAGTCTAATCATCAACTGCTCTGGAGTAAGCCTGGGCAATCTCCTTGCATAATTTTCTAGCAGATTGTAAATAAATAAAATCATTGGAGTAGTGTGGAATTTAATGACCAGATGCTGACATCATCAGTCCCCAGGAATGTGACTGATACCATTGGCATTAGTTTGAGATAAACCTGGTACAGTTAGGATGGAGTCGCTTTTATCCTCAATATTTTACAAGCCAGGGCATTCTTGATCCATTTGTAATTGAATTTTGTGGAAGGAAGAGGTAAAGATCTTGCTTTGTTATTCTACATGCGGTTATCCCATTGAACCAGTACCATTTGTTGAAGATACTCTCTTTATTACAATGTGCTTTTTTTTGTCTCTTTGTCAAAAATCACCTGTATGTAGGATTGTGGACTTATATCTTGGTTTTCAATTTTATTTAATTGGTCAATATGTCCATTTTTATGGTAATACCATTTTGATTTTATTACTATAGTTCCCTGGTTTAACTTGTAATGAAGTATATTGATATGTCCAGCATGTTTTTATTGTTCAAAATTATCTTGTATATATTGTGACTTTAGTGCTTTCATATGAATTTTGAGACTATACTTTCAATTTCTATGATGAATTGAGTTGGACTTTTGATGGGCATTTTATTGATTGTGTAGATTGCTTTTAGTAAAGTGGTTATTTTTACAAGATTAATCCTGCCAGTTCATGAGCATGGGCAATCTTTCCGTTTTTTGATATTTTCTTCAATTTCTTTCTTCAGTGTCTTAGAACTGCCATCATACAAATAGTTCAATTTCTTGGTTAGATTGTTTTTGTTTTTTTTACAAATCATTTTATTTTTTTAGATGTTTTAATTGAGGTTGGTTCCCTGATTTCTTTCTCTGGGTAGTTAGAATATAGGGAGGTACTAATTTTTGTGTATTGGTTTTTATCCTACTACTTTGCTTAATGTGTTTTTAAGCTATAGGAGTTTTCTGGTGGAGTCCTAAGGGTCTTTTGTGTATAGAATCATATCATCTTCACATGCAGATACTTTGTCTTATTTTCCTATTTGTGCCACTTTGTCTTCTTCAGTTGTCTCATGACTTTAGCTAAGACTTCAAGTACTATGCTGAATAGGAGGGAGGTGAGCAGATATCCTTGTCTTGTTTCTGATTTTTATGCAAATGCTTTGAGTCTTCTCAATTTAGGATGATATTGGCTACATGCTTTTTACATATTGTCTTTATTATGTCGAGATGTATCCTGTGCATTTCTATTTTTTCAGGATTTTTATTATGTATAAGTGTTGGATTTTGAGAAAAGCCTTTTATCCATCTAATGAGATGATGAGGTAGTGTCTATCCTTGAGTTTATTTATGCAGTGGTTTGCAATCTTTATCGGTTTATATATGTTGAATCATCCTTAATCTCTGGCATGAAGCCTAATAGATTGTATGTGATGATATTTTTGATATGTTTTTAAATTCAGTTTGCAAATATGGCATTTAAAAATTTGTTTGTCCTTTGTTTTTAAATGCCTTTGATATCAAAGTATTAATGGTTTCTTAAAAGTAATTTATAAGTGTTTTTTTTCTTTTTTCTTTTAGCAAATAATTTGAGGAGTATTTATATTCTTCAGACAAAAGTTATTCTTTCCAGTATTTCTTATAGAGCTGACTTAAAGGACATAAACTCTTTTAGTCTGTTTTCATCATGGAAGGTTTTATTTCTCCTTCAATTTTAATAAAAAAATTTATTGGCTATAATAGTGTGAGTTGGCAGTTATAGTTTTTCAGAACTTGAAATACACTTTTCCAGGTGCTTCTGACCTTAAATTTTTCTGTTGGATAATGAGGTGTTCTGGTAGTTTTGCATTTGCAACTGACTCGACGCCTGATCTTTCTCTCTTTTAGCTTTTAGTACCCTTTATTTATTCTGTGTTTTTAATATTTTAAATATGATTTGCCTTGGACAGATTCTTTTCTGTTCCTGCTTATTTGGAATTCTGTAGGACTGCTGTACTTAGATATTCATCTCTTTCCTTGGGAATGGAAACTTTTCTCCTATGATTTTACTGAAAATACATTCTCTGTTTTTGGTATGTATTCTCCTTCTTCTACACTAAAAATCAAAAACTTGGGTCTTTATATGGTGTCCCTACACTCTCCTATGTTCTGTTCATGGATTTATAAAAATTAATAACTGACTCTTACTGAGTAATACAATTCCTCTATTTGGCTTCATACTCTATTGACCACACGATTTATCCTACTAGTGAGGTTGTTCTTTTAAAATTTTTATTTAGTTTATTGAAAATTTCACTTCTAGGATAGTTTGAATTTGGTGTTTCTTCTGTGATTTTATATCTTCATTGAAATCTATTTTCATATCCTGCCTATTTTATTTATCTTATCATGCCTATTTTGTTTATCTTTTTGTTTTTATCATCGTTGAGTAGTTTAGATTCAGTTATAAACATTTTTTGGATTAGTTGCCTTGAAGCTAATTGAGGTCATTCTCATTAGAATTAATTGCTATGGGATTAGTACTTTTAGGAGTAGGAGGTATATTTTCTTGGATTTGCATGCTTCTGTTTTGCACTGAGATTTGGAATTTGGGATTACTTGGCTTGAGTGAGAATGTGGGACCGAGGCTCATGATCTAAGAATGCTTATCTGTTAACTGTATGAGATAGGAAATCAATAAAGTGTGGGCAAAAGTTTCAACATCAGAGACACCTGGTCAGCCCCATCATCTAGGTGGATAAGTAGCATAAGCTGAGTGGTCTGTGACTGGGTGGTGTGGGAAGTCCTTCTGTGTGATGTACTTTTATTGGTTAATGAATAATGAAACTGCTTTGGCCTGTGATAGGGCTGAATAGTGCTAGGTGGGAAAACTAAACTGAATGCTGGGAGAAAATAGGCAGAATCAGTGAGATGCCATGTAGCTACCAGAGAGGAAAGATGCAAGCCACCAGCTGGAAACTTGCTGGTAGGCCATGAACCTCGTGATAAAATATAAAATAGTAGAAATGGGTTATTTTAAGATGTATGAGCTAGCCAGACATACAATTAAACTATTGGCCAAACAGTATTGCAATTAATATAGTTTCAGTGTGATTATTTCAAGTCTGGGCAAACAGGAAGCAAATGAGCAGCCTCCCCCAAAAGCTAGCAAGCTATTATCAATGGGAGATAGAAGCTAGATGGTATATTTAATCAAAAAATTTTATTTTTTACTTTTCTTTTAGCATTCATTATACCTTATTTAAGAAATAACTACCTAAGTCAAAATATTCAAACATATTCCTTTGGGTTTGAAGAACTTGAACTTCCACATTTAGTCTATGATCAAAATATCCTATAAGAAATCAAAGAGGGTATATGTAATAAAGATCATTCTGAGCATTTAATTTTAACTCTGATAAAGCCCTTATTATTTTAATTACAGAATTAATATGTCAGTCAAAATAAAAATCTCTGGAAATAAAAATCTTTCAGAGAAGAGTTTGTCAAATTTTAATGAGCAAATACATCAGCCTAGGATCATGTCATACTGAGACTACAAGTCAGTGAGGCTGGGACCCAAGTGCCTACATTTCCAACAGAATTCTAGAGCAGCTAGAAACAGTAAGAGTACGGCTAAAGTCCATGCTTCTGCTATTCATATGACAACATAGCACACAGTTACCAAAATTTGTTTTCTTATTAAACACAAAAAGAAAATTTTAAAATTATAGTCCTAAAGTTAAAGTTAAAGATGATAGAAAAAGTAGCAATTGCCTAGAATTTTAATTACTCATTACATAATGCCCTCTTTCAATCAAATCTCTTTGAGTGTCTTAATATAATTTAGGATATTTTCAAGTACTAGTGATTTGGCAAAAGAGGAACTGAACTGAAACATCAAGACCAATACATGGAAGGAGCTAGTTTTCAGAGAAATACTAGAAGCTTTCCCTGACCTTTGCTGCATCTAACTGACCCAGTATGTGCAGGAATAAAGGTCCTGAAATACAGATAATTTTTTATAGAGGACAATTTATTATGTAGCTAGATGCTCTTAGACTCTCTCCTCAGCTCACTACCTCACTTCCTTTCTTGGGGGTACTTTTCTCTCCTTAATAAGCTGTCTCTATTTCTATTTCTAATCAGGGGTTCTTGGTACTTTTTTGGGGGGAGAACACAGAGCTTGAGATTGGATGCCCTCTTGGTTTTTATCTGTGGCTCCATGCTCTTAAGCATGCTTCCCTGATACTCTTGTATTTATTACTATCTCTCTGACCTCCATGATTTAACTTTTAAGGCAAAGATTTATCTTCATCTCCTTCCTCTTAACAATTGCAAAGATGCTCAGACAAATGGATGGAACTAGTTCCAGGAAAGACACCAAAGCTACAGAGAAACCCCTTTCTTGAAACAAACAAAACAAAAATACTGTAAATGCATCATGCAAATTTTGAAGCATATAATTCAGAACACTTTTATGCAAGCCGAAGGTTATATGTTTTTCAATATACAGTATCTGAGCGGAATGAGTTTTTAAGAAATTGTACTTCACCTCAATTCCCATGCAACTCTAATCTCTTTTCTTTTTATAAAACTTTCTGTATTTACTGTAGTTATTTTTCATTCATTGATATATTAACCTATTTTTAGATATTACCCAACAATCTCTGTCATTTATAGAACATTTAGTCCATTCATGTTTAGTGTAATGACTAAAAGAGTTGGTATCAATACCTTTGTCTTCTACTTGTTCTTCTTTGTGGATTCTGCCTTATTTTTTACATGATCAAGGTTTTGCTATTCAAAGTTTTTTCTTCATTATTTTGGAGTTACATTACCCCTCTCACAGTAGTGATTCTCCTTTCTTCCAGACAAACAGGCATACACTCCTTCTGTTATCTGTCCCCCACCTCCACCCCTGCCAAAAAAAATGCCAAGCATTCCATTCTTTTTCCTGTATGCTTTTTTCCTTTCTTCCATAATCATTTGCATTTTCTGAGACTGTTCTTCTGTGTGATTGGTATTTCTGTGTTTATTTAACCCACAGGTTGTCATTTGCACTCCCCTAAGCTCTTCTGTGTTATCTGTTGTTTGGCAGATCTAATCTGGGAAGAGTAGGTGTCAGAGGTAAGAAGACAGGAAATAATGATACTAGACAGAGGGAGAGCAGTAAGAAAGGCATGCCTCTTCCTCCCTGTCTCTGAACCTTCTAAAGAAGGGAATGTTGTAACTAATAGGAAGGTGAGGAGGTAGTATGTACAGTGTCTATCTCCTCCAGCACCTGTGGGTTGTTAGAAAATCTTTGGAGACAAAACTCATAATCCTCTTCCATGATGAATAGATCTATCCACTAAAGTTGGTTATCAAATATATTTCTTTTCCTTACTCTCAAAAAACTTTGAAAGAGTAAAAAGTGACAAAATTTTTAATTCAGTCAAAAATTAAGACATCTGGATAATCCAATTAGCAAAGTTAGAGCTGGTTTAAAAGAGAACAAGTGGGGGATGGAATGACACAGAGATGTTCTTCTCATATTTCAGGCACACAGAAGTACCCAAGAGGCAATACATTATTTCTTGTGGTCTTGGGTCAACAGCCATAACCAACATCTACTTTCACAGTGCTGTACACCCTTAAAAATGCATGCATGATTGTTTTCTTATTCATCCTTTGGTACAGTGCTGTTTTTATTTCTATTTCCATCTCACTTTACATATTCTCAAAGGTTAAATGCTTTACCCCTGAAACAGAAGCCTATAAGCGGTTCAGTTAGTATTCAGACAAGATATCTGATTCAAAATCATGGACCCTTTCCAACATATAACGCTATCAAGAATGGCAGAGCTGCAGCAACAGTGTTGAAATCATGAGTGAATTCTTCTCCAAAGAATATTTACTAAATAATCTCACTTGGAAAAAAATAGCAGCTGGAATAGCTGCACTGCTAACAAAATCAGTCCCATTATTTACAATGAATACAAGCAAAGTGGATGAATATTAAAATCATTGTTCCTTCTGCCGTTTTGGAGAGCTACAAAGCACATGACTGTGTTCTAGGATCAACATAGTATATGATACACAAGCTTCTCCTTCAACATTCAGAAAATAGTCACTACAAATTACTGAACATTCACTATTCTCCAATATCTACACTAGAAACTTTCAAGATTTCATTCACTTTAAAAGCTAATAAACACGATGTTTTTGTCTGTTTGTTTATTTTATACTTCAACCTTCTCCTGGGAACCTCGAGGCTCACAGGAGATAAATAATCTATGCAAAGTCACAGAGGGGAAAAAATTGCGATTTGACCCAAGGTTCAACCATTATAGCATTTTTTTCTTCCCCTTTCTCCTCTGTCTCTTTCTCTTAATTATGTTTTTTTCTCTGTTTTATGGAGTTATATTTCCAAACCACAAGATTCAAGTGATACTTCCTTTATAACATCAAGATTCAAGAAACAATTTTTATTTTTTGAAATGAGCTGAGATAATATAAACCCAGGTTTCCATTCAGAAGATCAGGAAACACAAAAATCATTGAGTATTAGGGGCATCACTCTCAACTTACTAATTGTGCTTGCAGGGTTTACCTCATGAGCCTGCTCTTCAAGGGTGGTAACCCTGAGTATCACTGATCCATGAAGAATCTCATCCTCTGATGCAATGTCTGTCATGATTTTGACATGATGAAATTCTCTTCACACAATGTAATGATTCTCACTCGAATATTATTCTGGAAATTCCATACACAGGCCCTCCTTTATAAAGTCATTCATAAAATAATTTGTACTGGCTTGTAGGTGTTATATAAGTACTCCTATAGTAATCCTTTAAGTGTTTCGAGTACATTAAGAATATAATACTATTTCAGTTATTTTTTTGTAAATGTATTTTGTGAGGACTGACCAGATGATAATATTGATGACCACTTTTAGTGCTAAAAGACTCTGTGTGAGTGCAAACAATGTACCACACATATATTCAGTTTTACACACAAAGGAGCAGATGCCTAGCAAAGTTCCATTCTACCCATGGCTGCATCATTAAATGACCATATAGTTTCGTGCATCTTGGTCTTGTAAACAAGGCTTTCAGAAAAAAACTCTCTGGTCTTATACTCTGCTTTTTTCTATGAACAGGAGGTAAACTAATAATAAAATTATAAATGGCAATAATATACAAGGAGGGCTAGCCATGCACCTAGATAGTTTTATATGATGTAACCTAATCACTCCATGTTAACATTGAACGGTAGAGACTACTAACTTCATTTTGTTATTGAAGTTGTTGATAAACTGAAGATATGATTTCTGAATAGAATTTGATTTGGACCTAGATTATGTGACATCGTAAGCTACAATCCAATCTGTCACATCTAAGTATAATCCAAGTTATTGGTAACTTCAAAGGCAAACATAACATGTGAATTGTAGATGCTGTCTCTGAAATGGTAAAGACTTCAAGAAGGGGACCCACTGAATATGGGAGTTTTGACAGCATAGCTTGGTTTTCTAAGTTTATCCTTGGGTATAAATAGAATTTCATCAATTAAGTCTCTCCCATCTGACAGCTGCAGCAGGAGCACCATGAGGGGGCTTTGCAAGCACAATGACTGTCTTCCTCCTGGATGCTCACAGCACAGTGCAAACGTGAATGTGCAGAGGAATGCAGACAGATCCCACAGACCCCTGGAAGAGCTCATGCCTCTTCCACAAACATATAATTTCCTTCATATAGCTCATTTGATCACCCCCTCCTCCACACTGCTGCACGCAATGCAACTGCTGCAAGGTACTTGAACCCCACTGCCTCCATTATGAGACATGGAATAGTGAAAGTATTTCTATTTCCTTGATATTTTGCCTTAATATCTTGATAGAAGAACTCAAATGTGAAAAATCACATTGTGAAGGGGTGGGATGCATGGTTTGGTAAATGGGATCAAGCATTGGTCTTTACCCCACACACTGGTACTGACATATAAA
The DNA here is from genome assembly GCF_000317375.1 of Microtus ochrogaster. NCBI lineage: Eukaryota > Metazoa > Chordata > Mammalia > Rodentia > Cricetidae > Microtus > Microtus ochrogaster. The sequence continues at coordinate 13,079,270 of NW_004949102.1, read as the reverse complement.
TGGCTTTCAATGTTCAAAAGCAGTGTTCTTTTCCTTCCAGCCACATTGCTGGTGTTCCAAAAACACAAGTTGAGTAATAATATGTCTGAGTTCAATTATGAGAACCAGATCAAAGCCCAGGACTAGAATTTAATGACTACAGACACTTTCCAGTAGGGAAACAGAAGATAAATTCTCCTGTATCCAGAAGTTTCAAGTCCAGACAAGTTAGGTGTGCCATTAGTGGAGAACAAAGAGGTACAGAGAGTAAAAGACAAAAGTAACTGAAAGGAAATTGAGAGGCATCCTAAATAAAAAGCCCTGAAAGCATCTGTAGACACCGGAGATGCCAATCATTAGCTCCCCAATACTTAGTACATTGAGTAGGACTCTGCCATTCTCAGGAGGTATCAAAGAATCATGAGTGCCTATATATCAACATCTGTATTTGTATTATCGACCTGTTATCAAGTGATTTTTATTCTTATGTTTTTGAAGAAAGTATGAGGCATAAATTACTGTACTTGCTGAGAAGTTAGACTCCATTACTAGTTAATTGTTCTCTGTAGGTTCATCCATTTTACAACTTTCTAAGCCTTCGGTATCCATGATAATATGGTGTTGGTAATACTTGGGTACCGAGGAAGAAAGACAGAAAGCCCATGTAGTTCAACTGTCTGAGGGCCTGTGAGTGTTTTCACTTGGCCAGCAACCTGATATCTCAAACAGTATAAGCAATGCAAAGGCAGCCTCCATCAGCAGAAATGAGCTCAGGTGGGAAAGAGCCAGCCTCTTATCCCTGTTGAATTGTGTAGACCACATTCTGAATATCATTTCTATTTAAACTGATATGTTTTTAGAAAAGGATATTTAGTTTAGAATTCTCTAAACTAAGAAGCCGATTCGTTTTCAATAACTTCTTAGTTGCTTGATGAACAACATAGTTTCACAGTTAAATTGTCCCATAGATCTGTATAGAGTGAGGAGACACCTTTCTGGAAGAGTGTACGAGTGTCCCATACCATGCTATTCTCTTTGGTGAGAAGAACACAAATTCTGGCTTAGAAATTTTACATGTTAGTATCCATTGTAGGAAAGAACTGTTTATGTATCAATTCTTATTTATTCATTCAGTGGGTCAATACACCGAGGCTTACAGGACTCTAAGTGTGTATGGGGGAATTACTTTCTCTCAGCCTTTTGTAAAGATTATTTACTGCTAACAAAAGCCAAATCTTGTATCAGACTATGTAACATCATAAAAAGACAAGGAACAAAACCACCAACAATTTAACATGCAGAACCTTTGGTAATGAGATGAGAGTGTCAGTAAGACTTTCTAATTGCTCTCAGTGTGTGAGGAAGGAGTCAGGAGTTGCTTCCCAGCGGAATCCCATCCAGCTCAACCATTGCAAAATCAATTGTACTTATCCAGGTATATTGAGAAGAATAGCAGCCCCGGGTTGCAGTTGAAAGTAGAATATGGTATGGGTAGAGTTCATAAAAGGCAGCGATTGTGAAACTGTAGATGCAGAGTATGTGCAGATGTCTAGAGTGTGGAAAGTCAGAAACTGGGGTAATGATCTGTGGCAGAAGGGTGTTATATAAAGGACTGGCTTTTTTCCCCTAAGAAGTATGAGAGGAACATCTTTAGTTAGTGTCCAGAGTTTCAGCTTCCAAGACACCATGCTATACCGGGTACAAATGAACAGGTTCAAAGAAACAGTCTAATGCGCGCATGCGTGTGTGTGCATGTGTGTATGTGTGTGTTTTTGAAAGACTGGGGGGAGGGAGCGGGACAGGAAGAGGGAGAGACAGAAAGCATCATCTGAGGAGGAGAGGTGTGACTCAACAGGAGCAGTAGCTGTGTAATGCAGAAGAATTTGAGAAATGTTAGTTAGGTAAAATTGACAGGATTTCTGAGTTGCATGAAGGAAGCAGAGTGTAGGTGGTGGTGGGGAGAGCAAGGTTGCTGCCTCAGTAAGTAAGTGTTCCCTCCTTAGGGAGGGAACAAATGACAGTTCTGACTGAGGAGAATCTCCTACGGCCAGTTGGGGCTGGAGACCATGGCTTGAATGTGTCTACTTTGCATGGATGGACACTCAGCAGTCATACTTAGTCTAGGCAAAGGCACTTCCTTAATCAAGGTCACTAGCAGACAGTTGGAGAACTGATTTGAAGCAATGAAGAGGAGGGCTTGATGTGTGTTAGCATTTAAACCTGGGTAAGAAGGAAGTGTAAATGAAAGAAGCTGTCCAATGAAGGGGCAGGGGTAGGGAAGGTCTGTACACTGTTGAAGGACGCAGGCAACTAGAAAAAAAGAGATAGAAAAATGGGAGGTTGTGGGTAGGAGTTACAACATTTAAATTCAGGATTTCAACAAGTCCTGGAGCTATTCCTGGTTATAACCTTCATCCGGGTTTGGAGGTCTAAAGTGAAGCAAAGATATACTTCATCATAGACAAGAAAGAACATGAACCATGTAACCGAAGTCCTAGGATGGGGGGGGCATTAAAACCACCTAAATGTTGGGAGGATTAACAATGCAGATGTGGAGGGGGCACCAGGCATGGAAATATTCACGTAGGGAGAGGAATGCCAAGGAGTTTGACAGGTGAGGGAACAGAGGTTTAGTGCCACTGGGTCACAACTCAGAAGCATCTTCTGGGGGAGGTGCAAGATTCTAGCTCCTGCCTCTGGAGGTTCCTGGGAAGCTTCCATTGAGATCTCTGTTTGGAAAGTGGTACCCAGGAGGAAGTAAAGACTTAGCTAAGATTGAGCAGTAGAGGGAGACACAGGT
>NW_004949102.1:13068806-13076251 GCF_000317375.1 Microtus ochrogaster | reverse complement strand
ACCACTTGGGAATTCAAGAGTGCAACAGGGCATGACACAGCAGAACATCAGAATCTGGAGCAGCGCCTCTCTTCTCCCAGAGCTGTCTGAACACACAGCTTCTAAATTCCATTAAGAGTTTCACATGGGGTCAAGACAGATTTGCAGTGAGGAGCAGATGAGCTCCTCTCCTCCCAGTGACAAGGAGCACGCTGTTTTCAACCTCAGCAAATGAATGAGATCTCCTTTCAGACTAAGACATGAGCCACTTGAAATATGAGTGGACATCTCCAGCCCTGTGCTATAATTCTCAATTCACTGGTACCTTCAAGGTGAAGACTCTGGGAGACGAGGATGTCACCGTCTTAACTGAAAGGCTGTACACTGCTTTGTCAGGGAGAACCGACGAGAGTCTGGCTAAAATGGAAAAGCTGAAGAAAAGCACATACAAATAAGTTTGAAAATCTACGACTGTGGGAATAGCTGACATGCAGTCTGCATCGACTGGGCACTTCAGCATGGTGTACTCACTGACCCTGGCAGCACATAGGAGACAGTGTAAATCCCAGTTCCTGAGAAACTGGTTAATACAGGGATGCAGAATATCAAAGTATATGTGATTTCCCCACATCCCCACATTAGACCAGAGGAAAGGACAAGAAAACTAACAATATGATGACTAATGATGAGTAGATAAACTGCTTAAAGAGCTAGAAGAGAAGGGAGGAAAGGTTTATGTGTATGGGCAAGCAAACAGGTAACAGCTGTCACAGCCTAACAGAGGGACAGAGCAAGAACAGTGCGGAGTGAGAATGAACTGAATATGGAAGTCATTGCATTCTCTTAAGCTTGTAACACATCTATTTCCAAAAAAATGAGTTGGTAAATCAATCAACCAGGCATGGTGGCACATGCCTATTGTCTCATCACTTGGCAGAAGGATCGGAAGTTCATCTATCTTCCTCAGCTACACAGCAAAGCTCAAGACAAGACTAAAACACAAAAATAAAAATTACAAAAATGACAAAAAAATAAATAAAAGCATGGGGTATGACCTCAACAGAAGGCCCAGGACAACAGGAGTCCCCAAAACAATAAAAGAATAACCGTACAACAGAAAAAAAATTGGAAAAATTTGAGAAATGTAAAATAGAAAACTTCTGGAAGTAAGTTCAAAACTGGGCTGAATTTGAACTTCCTGATTGTGCATTCATTCACCCAAGGTGGAAGGAGTAATGGCTGTGGAGGTTGGGGGAGGGGCAAGGAGAGGGATGGAGTGAGTGAGCGAAGAGAACGGATCATAGACTGAGAGAGGAAAGGAAACACTGAATTAGAAATCTTCCATGAGTCTGAATTATGAAAGGAATTGCAGTTTTGTATCTTTATATGAAGAACATATCATACAGTCTCACACAGAGATAGACAGACAGACAGACAGACACACACATATTATCCTTTAATGTCAAAAATGGTTGGGGAATGATAAAAGATGAGCATATAAGGAGAAAGAGGCTAACTAAATAAAACATTATGAATACACTTTAAAGCAGAATGTGAAGATGAATAAAAACCGATAAATAATGTGAAAACACAAAATGCAGCAAAGTTGTTTAGAGATAATAGAAAGATGGAAGGCATAAAATAAAAGGGGTGGGGGGATCTTTAACTGAACTGATAGTAGTATACATTGGAGTCCATATCATGAGGTTATCTTATATGAGATATAATTTATCTAAAATGAGATCCTTAAATACAATAAAGAGAAATATGTTCTTCATTGAAGGCCAAGCCAGACCTATGAAGACTCCAGTAGCGCAGAGAGTGTCCTGGAGAGGCCAGAAATTCACATGCAAGAGAAAGTTCTGCCCCGTTTTTTTTTTTTTGTTTGTTTGTTTGTTTGTTTGTTTTGGTCTGATCAGCAAGTACCTTTGCCTAATGGCTGTATGTGAAGCAAAGAGGAGAAACCTGGACTGGACAGTTCCTCCCCATCCCTATACCTCACTCTGGCAAAGTTCCTGTGAAAAGGCTTCAGACTACTAGCTCTGGGGTGCCCTTTTTCTTCGGACCCCCTCCTGCTACAAAGGAACTTACAATCTCACCCTCTCTCCATTGTTCCCTCCCTCCTCTTCCTTCCTCCAACTCCTTTATCTCCCCTTAAAGTCCTACATATGATTCTATAGTAAAATTCCCTCATAAAATTATCTTCTCAAGACCATGAATTTCATTCTTGGAATTCATTGCACAAGAACCCTAAAACCATTGACTTGGAGAAGCTTTGGTAGCCATGGCCATACAGTTTCCAGAGCCCTTCCTCCACAAGAAAGAGTTTTTTCTTTTCATAGTATGGTATATGAAACAAGGATTAAATGTGTTCATTTTTGTCTTTATTTTTCTAACATGAAATTTGGTTTCAAAATTGTGTATCTCTTTCAAAAACTGAGGGACTAATGAAGTCAGACTATATTTAATTTATGTGTGTTACAACTTATCAAGATGCTGATGTGGAAATCAAAATAGTAATTTTAACTATTATAGAAGAATAGTATATGGAATGTGTGCACCTACAAAGAGGAAGAGTCCTATGAAGTCCTGAGCAGGATGCAGTCTTTAGTTCTGAAAGCAGAGTACACACCAGCAAATTGAATCATCCTCTGACCTGCTATTTCAACATCAATAAACAAGTATGTACATCTAGAAGGCCTGGCAAGGAATAAAAAATAACATATGTGACATCTAATACTAATGGCACCTGTTTCTTTTTATTTTAAATTGAAAATAGATTCTTTTCTCATATAATAAATCCCAACCACAGTTCCTCCTCCCTCCACTCCTCTTAGCTCCTCCAACCTCTCCTCTCCCCCAGTGCACCCCTTCACTGTTTTCTCTTCAGAAGAGAGCAGGCCTCCAAGAGACAGTAGCCTAACAGGACAAAACAAGATATCACAAAACAAGCAAAAGCCTTCAAATTGAAGCTGGGCAAGGAAACACAAAAGGAGAAAAAGAGTCTCAAGAGCAGGTAAGAGTCAGAGATATTCCCATTCCCACTGTTAGGAGTCCCACAGAAACAGCAAGCTAACAGCCATAACATATTCTAAACAGACAGACCTGAAATAGACCTATGCAGGTCCCATGCTTGCTGCTTCAATCTCTGTGGGCGTATGTGAGTCCCGCTTAGTTGAATCAGTGGCCATGTTCTGCTGGTGTCCTCCATCCCTTCTGACTCCTGTAGTCTTTCCTCCCCATTCTGAGCAGGTTCCTCCATTTTTAAGTGGACAGACCCCCTGCTAAGGACAATGTCCACGCATTTCCTTGAATGTAGAGAGGTGGAGCACGTGCCTGTATGGAGCCTTCATCCTTAGGCTCTAGTTTCCTTGGTGCAAGAGGATACTCTGCAGACAATGGAAGAAGAAACTTGGACACCAATACAACTACAAATAAAGCCTCAATCTACAATCTGTCCTGCCAGAAAGATGTGCTGGTACAATGGTGGCCCAGAGTTTGTGGAAGTGGCCAACTGATGCTTGTTTTAACTTGAGGTCCACGACATGAGAGGCCCATGTGATATACTGACTGGATAGCTGGGAACCAGAGACTGGATAGTCCAGAAACCTAGGCTAGAACTAAATATGAGTGGATAAAGAGTCAATGAAGTGATTCCTATAATGCTCTGCTGTACTCGTAGCTGGTGCATTGCCCAGCTCTCAGAAGACGGGAGTGGGTGCAAAGACCCACAGACAGACATTATGCAGAGAGAGTCTGAATTGGGATCTCTAAAAGATCCAGAGGATCTGAAGTGGGATCCTCTAAAAGTCATTTTATACTAGTTGAAAGAAGGATAGAAGGAAGGAGGAGGGCAGAGGAGAGAAGGGGGCAGAGGAGAGAAGGGGACAGAGGAGAGAAGGGGTCAGAAGAGAGAAGAGACGAGATTGAATTACTTGTTTTCATCTGATTTTCCTCTCTTGTTTTCTATCCCACATTCTCTAGTTCTCTGTCACAGTGAACCAAGTTACCCAAGATTAACAGGGTGGCAAGAACAGAACAGAATCTCTGCCACAAAGAAGATGGTAGGCATTTCCCAGTCAACCTTCTTCCCAGAATCCCTGAGATTCCTGCTTGTTTCCACATACACGCCCTCTCTTGTGCCGGCCATTTCGGCAGGAGCTGAACTACCTGACAAGCACAGGCTTAGAGGATAGTCCAGTTGAGAGAGTGTGCAACACCTCAGGTTCCCTATAAAGAAAAATATATTCTGGCTCTTAGCAATATCAATATATTAAGATGGGATTAATAGTCTCAAGTTACAGATCCCTTCATAACTATCAGTCAGTTCAAGGGCAGCAAATTAGTCACTCATTATTGTCTATGCAATTGAAAATTGACTAGGCTTGCTCGAACTATTCAGCCAATTAATCTGATGGTGTTAATACACAGTCTTAGTTCATTAATTTTCTTCCGCCTGAGATTGATGGTTCATGACTGGACTTCATGACTTTAAACAAGATAATTAATTTTACCATTTCTTCCCTTAAACTCCCAACATGATTCCCACCATAGCTGTGCCTCTCTTTTGCTAAATACACAGCTTGGCCTCGAAAGCACATGTATTTCAAGAAAGATGTCAACATAGTAGTAGGAGATAGTCCATTAATTAGTGCTGTTAGCAGTCCCCCCCAAATTGGTAAATCAAAGTCTACAGAGTGTGGGCACCTTGGTGAGAGTGTTGATGACTCCCTCAGATCCACTAGGGGTATCAGATCACAATTCTTTTTGTGCACAAAAGAAATCAGCAGGTATGAAAAGGAATCAACACCCTACTTTAAAAAATAAAATCATCCAAGGACTCACAAGTCACTCTCTCAGAAATGCTCTTTTCATTAGAATACACACATTTGTATGTAATTTATATGATCCTCTGTTTTTTTCCTTCAGTAAGGTATATTTGACTAATATTTCTATTTAATACATAAGGACATCATGGTTTAAAAACTCCACTGTGTTTTAAACTATTCAATAAATCGTGAAGGTTGTGGTTGTATGAGGAAATATGTTCCTTTTCTCTCCCATAAATTCTATACAGTCTTCTCCAGGAGCAGGTCAGGATTCTTCTACACATTGCTCCAAAAAGAGAAGAGTGAAATAGATTTTAGGTGGACAGATGATGTGAATGCCCCATGGCAACTCACAACGAGCCCAGCTCTTCTTTTCCAAAATAAGCTGACTGAAGTGTATGTCCCTATAATATGCAACAATGAAAGAAAGCTATAATTGTTTTTCTTTCAAATATTCTCTTTTTTCAGATGTTTTATGAATCTTTGCAATCAACTGGAAAGTGCGTAAGTCTGAAGTTGCCACTTCAGTGATTGCATAATCAATTGAGAAACAGTGCATGAACCAGGAAAGGAAGCTAACAATTGGAACAACAATAACGTGAAATAAAAGGAAGCAAAGGTAAGCAATTGCGTGTATATTTTTAGAATCCTGATGTAAAGCAGGAGAATGAGTTAGGCAGCCAAGCAAAGGGGGTAAAGTTGGATTTCACCTGTCATGTTTGTGGATCTTTCAAAGTAAGTACAGACATTCAATTCTGAGTGTGAAAGTGATAGTTGATGATGGCCAGCGGTAGCACAGTGAATTGCCAGTGCCAACCAGCATCGCTCTGACATTTGGAAATGGTATTTGGGAAGCAATCCTGACGTGCGGGGCAGTCAGACTCATGCCCTGCATGGAAACGGAGAAGTATTCCATTGTAATGGACAAAGAAAGGCATAAAAGAGTCAGACTCTTGTGGTCTGCTACCTACATAGTCAGTCCTTTCTCTAAATCACATCAGAGAATTGTGTTGATAATGAAATGTCATCAACCTGAAAAGCACCAGCAGATATACAGATGTTCAGTCAAGTGATCTTGTAGATCCCAAACCTCTGGAGAGAGAGAGAGCATGATGCCCTGTGTATACTGGGCATCTACTGAGAAGGCATATCTCCATAACAATGGTGGAAATGTGTTTTCAAGACTCCCAGAGACAGAGCTTGCTTGGGCAAGGTCTCCAAAGAGATTTTGCTTCTGAGAGTGGATTCCCTTGAATAACTTCTTCCTATAGAAAGTTGGAATTCTACTACCTTGGAAAATAAAAAGGCAAACTTATAGTGTATTTTATTATTCTATCTTTTTTCAATCTGAAAGATGCCAGCAACAAAGAGGATTTTCAAACACATTTATCATGAAAATTAATAGACTAGTCTGCTTTAAGTTATAGACATTTTAGGTAGACATAAACTGCTCATTAAAACAGACATTTGGCAGGAGATTAACAAATATTTGAATTTATTTTTATGAATTTATTTTTTGTGTAGCAGATATAAAAAGTATTTTTTCCTCTGAAAGTCTGGGTTTCTCTCCATCTTTTCTAATCTATATAAGGAACAAAATAGCTGTTTTAGCACACCTACTCCAGTGCAGGTGACATTATTGCCTCATTTCGAGAAGATGATATTAAAGCTTCAATAATTTAATTCTGTTTAGCATTGTGTTTATTTAAAGTTCAGTAGCAGCTTAGTAATAGTAATGACGCTTAACTGTGGGTTTTAGTTATCATAATAAATTTCCAGTGTGTATCAAAAACCTTACCGTCTAATAAGTTATATAAGAGTCAGAAGTTCTGGGCTCCGAGGCAGCTCTGCTTCAGAATAGAGACGCAGTGATCAGCATGCTTGAACATGAAGTAGAGGTGACAGGCCCAACAAGGGTGATAACAAGTGTTACTAAGAAAGAGCGTCCAAGTTTGCTCAGGACATGGGATAGAACCTTTTTTTGTTATTCTATGACACACACTCGGGTATAGTTGAAAATTAATGAGCAATATTTATGCTTTTTCTCATTGATATGAATATAATAAATTATAAGAAAATAAAATTAAAGTCCTAAATATAGAACAAATGATATATATTTATTATATATGCATATGTATTTGTGTGTGTATTATAGATTTTAGTGTCTTGCAATATGTTTTCAACTATCAATATAGCACATTATTACATCACATATATTAGGCCTATCTATCAATGGCCATAGATATATGAAGAGATCAAACATTAATACTTATCCATAACATTACTGAAATCCAGTTCTTAGCTGACTGGGGCAAAACAATTTATAATATGTAATTTAGGATCCCTTCACTGTAAGACTCTGGCTTTTGTTTCTTCTCATGAATAAAGGCTATTGGAATGTAATTGAGTAGTAATAGATAAAGGTGTCACTAGAAGTGACAGAAACCACACAAAATCTGCTCTGCTGTGCAGGCGCAGAATTAAAATATTGTGACAATTAAATTATGAAGTAATTAAAAACACATCATTTTGAATGAAAATCGAATGACTTTTTGAATGATTTAAATTAGAATCAAATTTCATTCCTCACTATTCTCTCTCTCTCTCTCTCTCTCTCTCTCTCTCTCTCTCTCTCTC
>NW_004949102.1:13038696-13068706 GCF_000317375.1 Microtus ochrogaster | reverse complement strand
CTCTCTCTCTCTCTCTCTCTCTCTCTCTCTCTCACACACACACACACACACACACACACACACAAATACATGCACACATATCTTAGTTTGGACTAACCCGTTGAAGTCTAAGATTTCTGAATTCTTAAGTGAGTTAATAGTCTTCATCAGCAAAACATTAGTAGCACAGAAATGAGTAGCAGTCATGAGACAGGCAGATCCCAGCATGCTGCTGGAATGTGAGCACAATGAGAGTCTGAGTTGTAGGTGAAGAACTTCAAGTATCCTCCCACCTCCAATCATGTTTCTCTTCATTTACTGCCTTAGTAAGCAGGGGAGGCTTTATTTTGAGACTCTCTGGGATGAAAAGAGACTCACAGTATTTCTATCTTACAGTAGTGACAGGTGTAGTAACAGATCCAATACAGCTTTTGATGCTTTCATATCAGGACCTTAAAGTTCTGAAGGCTGATTCAAAATTCCCATCAAAGCATTTATCTTATTAAAGCAATAATTACATGGATTCTGCTCAAACACTCAGATGAAAGGGAAACAGGAAGGTCAGGCATATAATAGAACGTTGCTAATTTACTACACAAAACAAAATCATAGGTAATTAATATCTGCTTAGTACTTAGCAAGTAACATCACTATATACAAGGGACTGGGCAGTGCTTTAATATTAGAGTAGAATAATTACAGAGGCATCTTTATGGTTTGATCAAATTGCTTCAGTTACTTGAAGATAATATTGTCCGTGCTTCTTCCAACTTAGACTTTTTTTTGCTAGTTCTAGCTGCAATCAAACACCATAACTTGACTAAAAGGCACACTTAGCATTACTTAGCTATATTGAATATGTTAAATATCCTCTGTAAGTATGGAGAAATTTATTTACATATAAAAGATACTGAAGCACTACAGTCCCTTTTCTCTGCTTCCTGAATACTCAGATGAGAACAGTTCCCTTTGCCATGCCTTTCCTGCACTGATGAGTCCATCCTGTCTAACTGTGCTGCATACACAGCCCTTCTTCTAAGTGGCGTCTTTAAAGGTGTTTCTTTATCTTATCTGTGGAAAACATATCAACACAGAACATGGTTACTGAGAAATGACGTCATTGCTGAGAAAATCCTGACTGCGTGGTTTTTAGGCCTTACGAACTGGATTGTGAGAGGTATTTGGGGAAACTGTGAAGCTGGAGGCTCTTGGATCCCTAGAATTCTATAAGCAGAGCTTACCGGCTCATTCTGGTGGGAGCCATTACAGAAAGGAAGAAAAGTGATAATAGAAAAAGAAATAGGGAAGAGGCAGAAAGATCCAGTGCTGGGTCAGAGACTGTGGCAGCCTGTATCCCTTTGCACGAGCTCTGAGAGAACTTTTAAAATCAGGAGTGATGGAACTTCTGGGAGAGGCAAAGTGGGGCATTTTCAGTTTTATGTTAGAAATGATCTCTCCTGGATATAAAAATGGAGTTGGGATGGAACGTGGAAACAAAGATGCTGAGTGCATACACGAGAGCACCCTGATGCCCAGTGTCAGCTGCGTGAAAAGCCAAGGACGTTTTCAATTCACATCTGTGGGCTGAATGACGGCTTCTTATGTTCTCTCTGGATGAACCATGTCAGAGAGACAAACAGCTAATTCTGAATCCACCTTCATTGGCTGCACTCATAATATCTAGAGCCACAAATGTAAAAGCAGGATTCAAGAGCTTTAGTCATTGAACCTGTTCTTACGTGAAGGATAGATAAAGACAAAAAGTATGCATTGGCTTGGGAAACTGGAAGTTCAATAAAACTAAGTATTAAAATCATTTACAAGAAGTTGAATCAGAATAAAAGAACTTAGAGATAGATCCTTTCATATAAAGCTGTGTAGTCCCGGATCTAGTGCCTCAAGGAGCAATAGAGGTGTTACTCCACGGTACAGCTAACTGAAAATACTCTGATCCAGGAAAGCGTGTATACACACGGATATCAAAATGAAAGATTTAGAAGCAAACAGTTGACTAAATTACCATAATATGTCAGCAAATATCTGAAAGTGAGTGTGAAAGAAATAAAAAACACCTCATGCAAAGATAATTTTCATCATTGTCAGAAAATTACAAAGATGGTATACAGATCTGTTGTAAAATTAAAAACTACATTTTTAGATTATAAATACTCTTCACTAATTTGATAAAGAGAGGCAGAAGATAGTGGAGATATATCATAAAAGAAGTATAAAAATGAGAAATAAAGAATCAGGAGGAAGAAAACTCACAGGAAATTAAAAATTAAAAACAGGGGAAGGAATATAATAAAATATATTGTATATAAAAATCTTAAAGTATTTTACACACCAATCAGACATGCTAGAAGGAGAGACATACAGGCAATAAGGTTGATATTGGATATATTGGTATTATCAGGAATGTGGACTTGATATCAGTGAGAGCAATAGTAAAAATTAATTATCTGTAAAATTCAAAATATCTTTAAAGGATAGAATTTGATTATATTTTGTCCCAAATACAGTAGGTGTTAAAAATGAGAATACAGATACAAATCAGAAGGATGTCACAAGGCAAGTGGAAAAGGAATGAATACTATAAGGATTTAGGAATGAAAATAAAATATGCATAGTTTGCCTTTACATGTGTGTATCTGTATGCATACAATTTTGTCCTCATCATTGACAACAAAAACACAATTTTCAGTAGTCCGAGTACCTGAAAAATCAAGAAATTTCCAATGGAAAGACATTTTAAGCCACATTCTCTGTAAAAAAATGTAATAAAGTGTAAAATGTATGCTTATGCATGAGAAAAAATTTAAAAGAACATTCAAAGTAACAAAATCCCAGAATTTTAAATTTTAAAGTTCAAATAATTTGTCAAAATAAATTCCCTATTTTCATTTATAAAAACATTCTTATTTGTGTTAAACATTTGACTTTGCTGTTATTATACTATGTGATTACAGATATATTCTGTCGTTAATTTCACAAATAACTATAAGGCAACTATTTCACTATAAATAGCAACTGAAGAATTCTAGTGAAGTACAATCCCTTGAATATCACCTGTTGTATTCCAGTCTTGCAGTTCAATGAACTGTTCTATAGTTTGAATGAGAACAGAGACTATCAAAACTGAAACCATAACTCTAATGTTTTAAATATCATTTACGAAGAATTGAAACAAAGAAAAACAGAAGAAAGATGATAGCTAGGAGAAGGAACGACGGGAAGAGAGGGAGGAAGGGAACGAAAAGAACAGAGGGAGGGAGAGGTCACCAACTGAAGATGCTAGGAAGAGAAATAGAAATCTTTGGGGCATTATAAAAGGAAATGCATAAGTAATGCATTTTATCATATTATATCAACATTAAAATGATTACAAATGTTGAAAGTCACAAAATTATGCCAAAACATATCAAAAATGGATGAGTAAAACAAATAAGATTAGGGAAGACAACAAAGTCAGCTTGGGAAATAATTAGTACAATTATGTATATAACAAATATTCTGATAAAAGTGCATTCTCATTATGTAGATGATCAACATGAAATCTATAATTTGCCCAAATATGCATAAAATATGAATATTCAAATTAGTTAGAAAAATACTACTACAAAGACTTAAATTCTTCTTTTTCATGTACATGTGTGTTATGCATACATGTAGGCATGTTCACATATGTAAAGGAACGTGAGCATATGTAAGTGTGTGGATGTGCAAGCCAGAGACCGATGTCATTACTCCTCCTTGATTGTTCTTAAGCCTTATTCTTGGAGGCCTGGTCTCTCAACTAAACCCACAGCTTGCTGATAGGACTTGTCCCACCAGCCAAATTGCTGAGGGGTCCCTGTATCTGCCTTCTGATGCTGGAATCAGCCGGGACTCACCATCTTTACCTGGCTCTTACGTTGGTGCTGGGGACCTGAACTCTGGTTCTCATCCTTGGATGGCAAATACTTTACCAATAAGCAGTCTTCCCAGGATAATGTTTATATTTTTTCATAGGTGATAGTTGTTGCTTTATAACAGAAATAATTACAATAAAGTCATTGGAACAGGTACTGCAGCAGTGATTTTCTTTCTATATAAACTCTTTAAAGCTGTAAGGAAGGGACAGGCAGCGATTCATTTCATATATTCAATGACTTTTATATAAGTATGGGCTAAGATTTTATTCAAAAAGTTATTTTTATTATTAAAAATGATTAAAATCATTATTGAGTAAAAGTATTCAAAAATTTTCTAAAACCTTTAACTTAATTTGTGCATGAGGCTTTAGTAAAATAGCAGCAAATCGAATTCAACCACATATTAAATGGCATCATGATGACTGCAGAGCAGTGTTTTATTAATATGGCACTGCATAAAGGTCTCAATAAAAACACAGGCATGATTCACTGGACACATGAAAAATAAAACATTTCATAAAAATCAATTGAGTAAGATCACACACAACACCTATAGTAAAGCAAATCCCAATGCCATGCTAAGGCTGAGAGAAAAGTGGAATTCTTATGAAACTCCATCGGGATGTCTGTTTCAATCTAACTAACTATTACAGTATTTCCCCTTCATCCACAGCTTCATTTTCAAAACTTGCAGGTCTTTGTAGACAACCATGTTCCAAAAATATTAAATAGAAAATTCTAAAATAAACAATTTGTAAGTTTTAAGTAAGTTTTTTTTTCTATTTTTGCCTAACACAATGCTATACTGATTCTGTTTTATTATTAATCTTTGTTGTGAATCAACTACTATAGCTAATTTATAAGCTGGACTTTGTCATTGGTATTCATAAGTAGGAAAAGAGAGTTTGGTGTTATCTGCAGTTTTAGGGCTCCTTAGAGTGTCTTAGATTGTGGTATCCATACAGAAGAGGGAACTACTGTATTATAAAGCATCCAGAAAAAGCATTCAAAAATATGTAGAAATATAAAAATTACGTGTATTCAAAATGAAACAAAATCCATTTTTCATTAATAGCGAATAGCATGCTGTTATGACATGTTCAGATGTTCAATAACTTTAAATTTTAGCAAAAAATAATAGTTGCTTTAGGTACCAGACTCATCCATTACTAGAATTCATTTTAGACATAATTGAAATTCACAATTAAGATTGCAATTATACTTTTCTCAGTTTTTGAAAAGATCACCATTTAACACTTACTTTTATCCCAAATAGTACTTTGTGACAATAGGTTAAACCATTTTCACAAAATAGCACGTTTGATGCAGAAATGTGATATCTGTCTTCACTCCTGGACGAGGAAGAATGAGGATCTCCGGCGAAGGAGATTTGCATGAAAACGCTACGGAAGACTCCAGTTCCGCTGCTTGTGAACAGCTCAACAGCATGGAGTCCTCCAGGTTGGTGTATCTCTAAACGTGACCCACCTGGAGATCCATGGTGTCGAACAATGAACTTTCCAAGCCAGCCAGGCTTCCGTAAAGTGTGGGGTGCTCCTCTTCACCACCGATGCTCCAAGAATCCACAACCCGCACCTATCTAGCCCCGAACAGTTCCATCACTTTCTTCTATCATTGCGTTCTATTTACACAATACTGTCTAAGCTTCTGGCCGTTATGTGCATTTCCAACATTTCCAGAATAATAACCTTAGGCGTGAACATTTTGGCTTTAATAATAAAAACAAAAACGAGCAAGGGAATCAACAAGCATTTGCAAGTAGTGTTGGTCATATCAAAAAAAAAAAAAACCCTAGGGAGTACCAAACAAATTTTATTCTGTATAGCTGCAATGTAATAAATATGTTAAACTATTTACAATAGTTCCAAGTTGTGGTAAAATTTCAAAGTTTGGAGTCTACTCTTCGGATTGTCATTGTTTATTTCTGCACAGTTGAGCATGGATGTCCTGCTAGCATTCTTGTGAAAATCTGACTTGGACTTGTGGTCACGACATCTTATAATAACCTTGTTGACCTGTCCTTTGCCTTCCAGGTTTTCCTAAACTTCACCCAAATCCAAGAAGCTCAACTCTTGTGTTTGCAATTAGGGCTTCTGGGAGATGTATTTGGAGAATCTTGGAGGTCTTCTGCTACTGTCTACTTCAACTACACTCCTTCACTACACATACAAGGGTCCAGTGGCTTCTACAGTGTCTAAAATTACAGTCAAAGTCCCTAGGCGAAAGTATAGTCAAATAAAGTACCTGTTATGAGTTAGCAAGACATAGCAAGGACTATTTTTATTACCCATATCCCTCCTGTGCCTGATGATCAGGTGCACATAGCTATAGATGAATATCAGTTTTTAATTAAAGACTGAGGCAAGACTTAAGATGAGTATATTCTTAAAAGGCATTATGAATTATATTGTTACTGTTGACCAAATCATTCTTTTCAATCCAAACTCTTCTGAAACTTACACCAAATATTTATTTTGAAAATTATTCTGATGATTTTAATAGCCGGTAAGTGACTGAGATGTTAGACAGACAGATGGAATATTGGTAATGAATGCTGAGTGTAGATAAGTAAGTTTTAAAGAACAGTAGACAGGTCATAGTAAGGATCTAAGTACTAAATGCCTGTATTAGTGTTTTCATCTGAGATTAAGTTTCCACAGGATAGAAAAGCCACAACGAACAAACAGGTAAACAAGCAGCATCACTGACCCATGATAGGGGAGTGGAGGGCTAAAGCCAACTCTTTAAAGACTGGTCAGAAGTCACTCATTCTTTTTCCTGCATGATTAGGACACTCCTATCATTGGGTACCTGGATTTAGGTTACATATTGATTCTCTAGCAATTAACACCAGCTGCCTCTCGGCAAGTTATTTTGTCTCCAAGCCCATATTTATTCAAGTATTAAATGGGAAAAAATGAAAGGGTTTTCTTGAAGTATAACATGTAAAAAAGTCTTTGTAAACTTGTAAAACTGCATGGTGGAGAAATTATTAATAAAATTATTTTAATTAATACATCTAACTAATAGCAAGAAGGTTATACTCTCCAACAATGAAAAAGTATTTTAGATGTTGCTAAAGAGAGCAATTAAAAGAAAAGGAAATATGATAATTTGAGTGGCAGGTGGGATGGGTGGGAGCTGAAGGCCATTGATCTTTGTACCACAGAGCACAGCTTGCGTGAGCAGCAGTCTGATTCACTGTAGTACTAGTCATATATGGTTATGTGCTAAGTAACTATGTCCAGCATGCATTAAGGCCCTATTTGTTTCTCATTTGAATAGTATTTAAAGGGTTCATGTTTAAATCAGATTGGAAGGCAAAACCACTGGGATATTGGCAACCTGTTCTCAAGGGTCTATGACTCTGAATTGCTTCAGTCCACTTCCATCTGGAGTGCAGATGTAAACCCATGGTACCATCTATTGTTAGAAGAACCCAGGGGACAGGAAAAGCTATCAATTAAATGCCTTTTTGCATTTAAAATATCTTAAGAAGTTAGGATTTTTCATGACAAGAAGTCACATCTATTCCTGGCAGCACCAATTACTTCAAGAGGTAGATGGGCATCAAAGAGGCTCCTTATGGAGTTGGTTAGCCATTTGTGAATGAAACTGCTCTTGCCTGGACTGCTTAACTGGACATGTAGGGCCTGTAGAGAAATGGCTACTAAACTTGCCTAAAGGTGAGATGATCCTTCGGGGTTCCTGCTACATGAAAGAGTCTGCCAGACATTCTGCAGGACACACACACACACACACACACACACAAAAATGTGATGGACAAACTGCCAGTATGGGTGAAACTGTCTTTGAAATTTCCTGCTTTGTGAAAAAGTCTGCTGGGTACTATGGACCTGTAGGCTGAAGATGGATGTTCCAATGTTACAGAAGAATTTTGGGTGACTGTCCAGGCAGTGAGATGTCTCTGTCATTTCTAGAGTTTTCAAAGTTGCTTACAATGAACTTTCTGTTTACTTAGGTAATATTATATACTTCTGGAGTCTTTGATGAAGTCGGAGAATAGGTACAGGTTTCTTTAGTTATGATAAAAGATAAAATAGATATAAATATTGTAACTGTAATTCTTGCTTGATAACTAGTTTGTTGTAAGTAATTTTACTATGTTAAAGATAAAGCATTTTTGTTTAAACAGAAAAGGGAAAATAATGTGGGAGGTCCTTCTGTTTATGTGTTACTTTTATTGGTTAATGCATAAAGAAACTGCTTTGGACCTATAGCAGGGCAGAACTTAGGTAGGCAGGGAAGACAGAACTGAATGCTGGGTGGAAGAAGGAAGAGACAGAGAGAAGCCATGGAGCCACCAGAGTCAGACATGTCAAATCTTTGTCAGTAGGCCACTGCCACATGGTGATATACAGATAAATAGAAATGAGTTAAATTAATATAAGAGTTAGCCAGTAAGAAGTTAGGCAGTGATTTTATTTAATACAGTTTCTGTGTGGTTATTTTGGTTCTGGACTGCTGGGACAAACAAGAGGCTCCTCCTCCAATATTTTGCTTTCAACATAGTGAGACAGGGTCTCCCTAGGTAGTCCAGAATATACTAAAAACTCTAATTCTCCTGCCTCTGAGATTATAGATTCAGCTATGTCTAGATCTTCAAAGAGGGGATTTTAGTTTTTCTCTCTCCAAGGGCACTGGGCTAATAAGAAATAATGAAAAGCACTGTTCTTAAGAGCTTTGATCTTGTTTTTGAAATTTGCATAAATCAGGAATTTCATATACATCTCTATATATTTTGAATAAATATCTATCCACAAGTCAAGATTCAAGATATTGTGCTGAGGGACAATTTGCTTTCCTAGTGTGCCTGAGGCTCTAGAGTTGACCTGTACAATAACAAAACAAAAGAAACAATACAAAATAAAGCATTATAGTGAAGAGACAGTCTGTAGCTGACATCCTCCACAGACCTTTCAGCCTGTACCACTGCGGTCATTCATGGTTTCTTGAAGATACCATGTGGCAGTTGCTACTTCTCAAAGTGCAGTAGCTTTTACAACATAAGGAGGTCTGCTCTTCCCACCACTAATGGAAACTAGAAACGCCTGCAAGATTTATAACTCTAGAAGCAGATTCTTTCAAATAATAATTATTTGTGCATTTGGCAAGATAATTACAAAGCTGGTGATTTTTAAACCATATATTAGAATTTCTCCTGTTTTTAAGCTCTGTCACTTCTAGTTTTGTACAAACCCCTTTTCCAGATGCCTTCCCTTTCCTCTCTTATGTTCCCTCCTCTTTACAAGGCTCCTATAACACCTCTCAAATGATTGTGCTTCTAGGAAAGTCAGTGTAGAGAGGTGTGAAGTAAAAGTCATTCACACACTGCTGCGTCAAACATCATCCCTGCTTTTCTGCTTTTCAGGACAGCCTGCTCATAGTCACTCACTAACCCTCTGTGCAGTCTTAGTTTTCCCTGTGGCTAACTGTGGCTACATTGTGGCCACACTGCGGGCCAAGAACAGGACACCGGTGGTACTAGCAGCTGTCCAAAGATTCTTTTCCCTTCCACAGTGTCTACATTTTCTGCTCTGGACCACTGTCGGGTTCTGAGTCACAGGTGGGGCAAGTCCTACTGGAATGAACCAAGCTGTGTGTTTTGGTGCATCCGTTGTTATGTTAATCTGTGAAGACACAATGATGCTTGGTAGAGGTCTGTGTCTGTGTTTGTTTATTTCACAGTCTTCAAAGACTCCCGGGAAACTAAAATAAAAAATAATGGCAATAATAAAAATTAAGAACTTCTTATTAGAGAAGAGTATTCTTGGTTTTTCTCCTTTTAAAATTTATTCATGTGTCTTTCACACCATGCATCTCCATCCCATTCATTTTCTATCCAGCTTCTGCTCTTGCAACACCCCCCACCATAAATAAAATAAAATTTAAGAGAAAAGAGGAGAGAAGGAAATAGTCAATCTCCTCATGAAAGTGAGACTATTCTTGATCAGATAATTTTCCCAAATTGACTTTGCTGTAAGAATTTGCCAGATTATTTGCAGGAACACAAACGTTTCCAGGCACAAAGTACACCCACAACTACTACACACTGCCTAATCCACAAGGTTTTTGGTTGTGCCTCCCATATATTAATTCTAAAAAAAACCTCTTCTCTTTAAAAAGCAGGCTATTGAACCCAAGAACGGAATTCAGGAAAACAAGCTAGAGAGATAGGTCATTCTCTGTTTTACAATGCGCAGAAACACAGAGGAATACAGGTGATATTATCTACGTGTTGACTAAATTGTTTCTATAGTGATTAATGAAACGTGACACAACTAAATTAATGCCTCCTTAATTTCTTTTTTTGAATGAATGCATGATTCTGATTCAAGAGTCATAGGTTATAGACTTCAACATTGTAACATCATGCTTTGTCCAACAAGCATGTGATGATTTGACAGTTTAGAGAGTTTTCCATATTGCACGTTTCATTCGGGTGGTAGAAAGGTGAAACAGGTGCATACAAACTCTTGGATGGCCTCTCCACAGAGACCTACTGGGTCTAGGGTCAGATGCTGGGATTCTTCAAGGAGGGAAGCCTGTTTTTTTTTTCCCATTGCTACATTGATGATATAATTAACACTGTACCACTGCAGAATGCAGAACAACCCTTGGGGTATCAAGTTGTGGGACATTTTTAGTTTTCTAAAGGATGAAATTTTAAACTAGAATTAGGAATTCTTGCTAAATAATTTACAAGAGTGACATATGTCTAAGAAACACTTCAAAATGAAATTGTTCCTTTCTGAAGACTATGCCCATTATACTTGTTGATATTATGTAGATGACAGGGTACCAGAGATTTCATGGAACAGAATCAAAACATTGAATATCAGAAATACATAACAATCCTTAAAAGAAAGTTTCCTGAGATTGTCAATAATTGCACAACTTGGATTTACATAGCACTGTGAATTCACAGTAAGCCACACATCTGTTAACTCAGTGTGGAGTATTTAAAATCTGTTCCACATATAAAGTTTTAAATTCATTAACTCTTTAAGATTTTCTGTTCTTGGATGACTATAAACATATGGTTCGGGCTAACAACTAGATCTTTTAGATGTTTTGTTAAGTGTTCATCTTGATGGTTTCTTTAAGAAAATGTTTATTGTATCTGTTTAACTTTTTATTCTGGGTGGCCATTGTTGCATCATTTCTCTTCTTTCAAAATCTACTTCCTTCAATAGATATTGAAAATTTTTTATAATATGTTACCATGTTTACTGGTTTGAATGAGGATGCCGTCATAGGCTCATAAATTGGCATACTTGGTCCTGAGTTAGTGAAACTTTTTGGAAAGGATAAGTGGGTGTGGCTTTGATGAAGGAGGAGTATCTCTGGGAGTAGGCATTGGCGTTTCAAAAGGCCCACTCCATTCTCTCTCTCTCTCTCTCTCTCTCTCTCTCTTTCTCTGCCTTCTAATTGTTGTTCAGATGTAAGATTTCAGTCCTTGCTCCAGTGCCATGTCTGTCTGCATTCTGCTGTGCTCCCCACTATGATGTCAATGGACTCATACTCTGAAATTATAAGCCCTGATAATCTCTTTCTTCTGTAAGTTGCCTTTGTCATGGTCTGCTTCTTTCCCTGTAGAGTTTCTTTATCTTTTCTCTAATAAAATGACAGGAAAGTCATTTTATAATCCTTAACTAAACACACACACACACACACACACACACACACACACAGAGTTAGTTTTAGAAACTAAACACTAGAGAACCAACTACATAAATGATAAAAGTAAGTCTACCAAAAATCAGTTTCTGATTTTGTTTATACAATCTCTTTTATCTGTATTTATTTATTAACATTTGGGATAATTTATTATTCAGTTAAGAACATTTACTAGATTTGGCACTTCAATAAGAGGCAAAGGAATGCTCTTTTGATTGCAATTTAATATCCACATAATGCTACCATGAACTTATTAGGTAAGCATTCCATAACGCAAGGATGTAGACTACAAAAAGCACATAAACCTCAAGAAAAACATTCATAATCTTTGTTGGTAATTTGAAGTGAGGTTTTTGTATTTCTATTAATTTGACTTTCAGTCCTTCAGCTATAATATACAATCACCATAATATGATAGCTGAGAATTGTTATTGCCATTATACTGAGACCTTGAGGACAAGAGTAATTGTAGCAAGGTACTTAGAGGAATGTACAACTCCATATAAGTCAGCTAAGGTTTTGCAGCTACAGAGACATCCATAAAAATAAAATAGTTGTAACATTTGAAATTTCTTTTGATAAGCGTTTAAAATATATAAAACTCCTATAGGATCACGCTGAGAAGGACATAAATGAAGGGCCAGAAGTGAGCAAGCACATTGTTGGGACCAACACAGACAGGAACAGGAAGTCACACAGATATGCACATGAGCTCTCTTCTTGTAAGCCCAAAGCCTGGACTGTTTTACTTTTCATGACTCCTTTTAATGCTTTCTAAAAATGGCTCTAATAAGAGCATAATCCACCATTATACTGTTTAATTATACTTTGAATTATATCTGCAGTATTCAAAAGGCAAAGACAGAAAACAAGAAGCAGGAAAATGAATAAATGATAAACTGTTTTCAATTAAGGAAAGAGACCTAATATGGCTTTCCACTTTAGGAGCGCATTTGTCACACACGTGCTTGTTTGCTCCTACCTGGCAACTGTACCTCCTAAAGGGACCCAGTGTGAGTGCTGTTGAGAACAAGCATGCACATGTCTCTGTGTTTCTATGCAGTGTTGCAGTTTTCCATTAATAGACAGTTGGTTCTTCATAGTCACAGATTCTACCAACTTCAGTTGAGTATTGTTTTTAAAACTCATCTATGCTTCACATGAACAAATATTTGTTTTTGTCATCAGTCACTGAATAATATGATATCATAATAATTTTCATGTTTTTTACCTTGTAGAAATGACGTAAAGTATATAGTGAGGTATGTAGTTTTATCCAAATGCTAATGTATTCTATAGAAAGAAAGGTCTTTAGTATCCAAAGATTTGAGTACCTAGACTTTGAGTATCATCTGTTTAGATATTTAAAGATGTAAAACTTGACTGTAATTCTCCTCTTAGATACACATTGGTATCCTCAAAATCATCTATTCATAAGTGAACTAATTATTTTTCATACATAACCTTCAGTATCCCTACCTGTCCAATAGCTAACCCTGGAAGCCTGACTGCTCCTCGGGTCCAATCTACCACCACTAACTACCAATATTCCCAATCACACAGCCAGTCTGTTCTCCTCTTTTCTATTTCCCTACTTTGTTGCCTCCTCACCACATGCCCTGACATTAACTTCTTTTGGAAGCCACCAACCTATATAATGACAGTTTTTCACTTCCCTCCCTTCTTTCCTCCCTGCCTCCCTCCCTCCCTTGCTCCCTCCCTCTCTTCTTCCCTCCCTCTTTTCTTTCTTTCCTTCTTTTTCCTCGTTATTATTTTGTCATACAAAATACATCTTCTCCTTCCTCCTCTTCTCCCAGTCCTTCCCAACTTTCCTTTTCCCCAGATCCACAGCTCCTCTCTTTTCCTTATGAAAAGAGCATGTCTTTCAGCCTCAAAACACCACATAACAAGATGCAATAAAACCAGGGGCAAACTCTCATATCAAGGTTGGATGAGGCAACCCAGTAGGAGGAAATGAGTTCCAAGAGCTGACAAAATAGTCAGAGACAGTCCCATTCTCACTGTTAGGAGTCCCACGTACATCCAAACTAAACACCATAACGCATATGCAGTTGCTCATCTACAGCTCTCCTTTTGGTCTTTCTACTTTCTAAATTGTATAGCAGTCATAAAACATGGTCATTTGGCATAATCGTCATTCAGTCATATGTTTGTCTGGTTTAGCCTTTTAGTGATGCTCCGCTAACCCAAACTCAACCTTGCTAAGGTTTTATTTGAGACTCTAAGTAACCTGTCATTGCCAACATAGGCGATCATCATCCTCTAGTAGAATCTGACTCACCTCTGTAACTCGAGAGCCCCTTTCTGTGGTGCTCCCCTGAGATTGCATGACCTTAAGGACATTCGTGTGTACTTCCCCTTTTACCAACAATTGCTATGACTGCCCTAATTCAATTACACCTGTGAACAGACACACACACCATGCAAGGTAGAGTCACTTCACTGAAAGTAATGGGACTTTCTTTCTCTTTGATTTGAATAGGCTCACACTGCAGTGAAGGATTACAGCTTAGACAGTACTGCATTCTGCCTCGAAAGTTCATCCTCAAGAGTAAGGGAGCTGTTGCCCACGACACATTGGAAAAATTCATTAAGATCCTAAATCATACGTTTTTTAAAGGTTTTCTAGCATAATTCTCTAGTGTTCATTTGAATATGTCATCTCTTTGAACACATTTACTATTGTATTTGGTGGCAATTTTGCTATTGTTTGAGTGGTAGCATTTATTTCTTCCTTTATCTATAAGGTGGCTCTGCATTCATTTTATTATTGAAATCCTTGCTTATAGTAAATACAGAATATGTATTAGAAGTACTATGTTCTACAAAGTCAGGAATGATAGAACCTATAATCCCAGATTCAAGATGTTGAGGCAGAAGTATTATGTCACTGAGACCAGTGTGGGCTACATTAGAAGTTAATAGCCAGTATGGGCAGGATATATATATAATGTACATATAATATGAATACATGCATACACATACTTAAGAAGGCCTCTTTAGACAAACGCCATCTTATGGTGCTTGTTAGAGAAAATTAATCTTTTTAAACATATATTCTCAATCCATGTATCTAACAAGGCAAAGAAGATAAATGACATTAAATTACATAATATCTAACAACTCATAATGATTTAGACAAAAAGTGGATATTTATAAATAGAAATTATCACCAGAAATAATTCAGAGTACATGTCTTTTCCTTCAGTTTTCAAGTTCAATCCTTGTTTTTCTTCTATTGATTTATTCCTTCAATCAATATTACTACCTATCCTGTGCCAGACACTAGTCCCCATTGGTAAAGTAGCTGTTGTTCCTACCTTCTCTGTGGATAACAAAACAAACTGAAAATCAATAAAGGACTGCAAAACTTCTAAGAAGGAAGCAAAGTGCCAAGACACAAGCCAATCCCATTAAAAAGTACATTTTAATTTTTTTGGATTTCATATAATGTGTTTTGACCATATTTACCCTCTGACTTCTCCCAGATCTACCCCACCTCACCTCCCCCAACTTTATTTGATCATTATTTTCTTTTATAAAGTAAATCATCCACTCCATTTAATGCTGCCCATGTACTGCTGGGTATAGAGGCATGCACTGGAGTGATCACCCTAACAAGAGCCACGCCCTTAAATAAAACCAATTCTCCCTCCATCCAGAGTCATCAATTGTCTATAGCTTCTCCAGTTTGGGATAGGGTCTCTTTAAACCCTTCCTATTCCATGCTAGACTATTTACTAGGCCAACCCCATTCCATCAGGGAATGTTTCACATCAATGGTTCTCAACCTGTGGGTTCCAAGCCTTTTGTGTCTTAGTCTTTACACAGTGGTAGTCTAAGATCATTGGAAGTCATATATTTACATTATAATTCATAATTAGTAAAATTAGAGTTTTATGATGTAGTAGTGAAAGTAATCTTATGATTGGAGGTCACCACAACCTGAGGAAGTGTATTAAAGGGTCACAGTTTTGGGAAGGTTGAGAACCATGCCTACACATGAAAGCGAATGCAATGTGTACACTATGAAAGCCTCTAAATAGAAGAGAGCAGAAAAGGCTTGTCTAAGAACAGTTAAAGCAAATAAGTGTGGCTGGAATCACATTGAAGCTGCAGCAACACAAGATATCTAACATGAGGTGTGAGAAATTCACTGCCGTCCTCAGAGGGCCGTGGTAGAGAATGTGATGAGAGAAGGCAGGGAAGAGTCCTATGTGAGCCACAGCAGACAAGCCCTCACACAGGGGGTCAGTTCAACACCATTCGTGACGATCCACATGGCTCTACCTTCCGACAACCACAGACTAACCATGGTAAAACCAGCAGACCAACCAAGACTAAAAGGCTTGCTGTGAAATGTCTGGCTAGTAAACCTCAAAGCTGTCAAAGTCATCTAAAATGTCTGCCATCATGAACTACCACAATGTCCAGGAGAAAGAAAAAACAATTATATTTGTTTGGGTACCTGGATATGATTACTAGTCAAAAAAAGGACATTGAGTAAGAACTCTAAGTTCAATGATGCAACACTTCAGTTGATCGCGTTTCAGTCAGTGGTGATTAGTTAGTGTCCAGTGCCACATAGCAGAGTCCTCCCAGAAGGAAGTGTGTGAAGGAGCATGGAGACTTTCCATGCAGTCTTTGCTGTGTCTCTAAAGCTGTCCTAAGATCAGTTAGTAGATGGCAATGTGTGTGTGTGTGTGTGTGTGTGTGTGTGTGTGTGTGTGTGTGTGTGTTTGTGGGCGTGCACATGTGAGCTGTTTAATATGTACTTTATAACAGGGAGTTTAGCTCCTACAAACTATACCTTTGCATAGAACCATCCCATCTTGGCTGAAGTCCAGGAAGCCAGTCCTGCATCCTCTTCTATCCAGAAGCCTATTCTTCATTATTATTGTTGTTGTTGTTGTTGTTTTTATTGAACTATACATTTTTCTCTACTCCCTTCCCTTCAGAAGTGTGTTCTATTACTCACTTGATTATAGCTCTCAGTTTCTGGCTGCTGGGATGAAGACAGTCTTCTGGAGTTTCTCCCTAGAATACCCCTGGTAAGCTGACTGCTTCTATTCATGCTGTTGTTGCCTCTGAGTCACAGGTTCTCACTATTGCAGAACATTGTGATTTTCTTTCGCGTATTGACACTCGCTCTTTGGAGCTTTTGCAAAGGAAAAGTACTTGATCTGAAAGGTAGCCAACGGCCACAGAATACTCTCTGTTCAAATACTTTCCCCAAGAAAATATGTTCAGTATATTAGTTATTTTTAGCTACCCACACACTCACGTGCACACACACACACACCACACACACACACACACACACACACACACACACACCAGAAAAGTCTGTCAAGGTCACATGATGGTTCTGTAACTTGCATTCACCCCTTTCCTTATATTGCAATTCAGTTACTCCCTTCCCAGTCTAAGATATGAGCCAACACATACGTAAAATTATATTCTAGATGCTACTTAACTCTATTAAGAATTAAGAAAATACTGTCTTCATTTTAAAGAAAGCCCTTTGAAAATTTACTTAAAACTTCAACCTATATCCCCTGGTTGGAAAAAAATACAGAAAAAATAATTGGAGGTTATAAAGCCATAGTGACAAACTATGTATGATCAGATCTGCTGCATAGATTTTGCTCTACATGGGGGATTCAGGCTAACATATCTTCCAGGAAGCCTAGATGTCTAGTCTTTATGTATCATTTCAAATTTCCCTAGCTCTAAATGGAATAAAAAATAAATCCAGCAAGCACATAATTTTAAGTGTGTTTAACAGAAATAAAATCACATTTCTGTAAAAATCAGCATATCCAAGTAAACCAGAAAACATAGTAGGAGGTTCTATCTGAATCCAAGTCATTGCAAATGGTATTTGTAATTTCAGTATACTCCGTGAGTATAGCATCTCAACTTATGAAATGAATCCAAAATGTCAATGTAATGATTTCAATCATGAATCACCTTATGTGATAGTTAGTTCAAATTGTCAGATTGACACAACCTAGACTTCCCTATGAAGAGTCTCAATGGGGCATTGTCTAGATCAACTTGACCCATGAACATGTCTCTGGCAGATTGTTTTGACTGTCTGAATTGACGTGGTAAGACCTAGCATGAATGTGGATGGCACTTTTCCCTGGGCTTGGGCTCTGGACTGTAACAAACCAAAGAAAGCTTACTGAGCATTAAGCCCAATTACTTTCAATGGATATAATTGAATCAATATTTATTTGGAAGTTTCTGAATCATTTTACTAACAAGATATGGCCAAAATAAAACAGGTTATATCACATGTTAAATAAAAGGAAACTGAGGCACTTATCTTGTCAAAGTCTGAGTAGAAAGTGATAATACCTCATTTCTCAAAAAATTTCCCCTACCATGGAGATCTTTTCCCTAGAAGGTTGAAAACTGATGATTGGTGAACCTGAAAAATGTCAATTCTACTCACTTATAATAGTCCTTGCTTAGAATATTTTTCACAGAATCCCAACAGCTTCTAATACCAATATCAACTGCCCTACTTCAGGCAGATGGAAAGGCTAAAGAGAAAAATCTGAGCATTATTGCCTCTACCTCATGCAGAGATGGGAAGGAATCCCATCTGTAGCTTCAGTAGACATGGAAAAGAAGGGAGATGAACTTCTTCCTTTTCTGGGACAGTCTTTCTTGGGGTTCTTACTAGGCACCCATTGGCTAAGCACAGTTAGGAGAAGCAGGACCAGAATAAAAAGAGAATGGCCTTGAGAAAAGTGGAGTCTACTGGAAGTTTCAGAGAGATCCCTTATGATGGATAGGAGACAGTTCTTGAGGCAACTCCTCTTTATCTTTGCATTCCCAAAGATGTCCAAGCTGGCGTTACTTCAGTGAAAGAAGGATAGAGAAAGTCATCAGGCACCTTCTAGGACAGAGAAAGTTTCTTGTCATTGTCTGTTTTTCCAAATGAAAATTTGAACTCAAGATTTTGTTCAAATAAAATAATAATAGTAGTAATACATATAAATTATAATAGTAATATTAGTAATAAGTGCTAAAGTTCTAAGTGCCCCCAGAAGAAGAATTACTTCACAGAAATCAAATAATAAACACTTGTTCTCTTCTTCTAACTGAACATTTGGTTTTCTCAGGAGATTGCAAATAATTACGATGAGGCATGATCCATGAAATTTTGAGGTTACCAACAAAGTTTTATGCTTTTTGAGATTTGGGTGACTCAACAGAAAGGTTCAAACTCATCACTACTAATTTACTTCTCCATAACTCACCCAGGGATTTATTGTAGATGAGTGAGCTGGGGGACACTTCAGGAAATGACACAGTGCAATTGCTAGACGGAAACATCTAGATGGAATAGGAGTTGAACACACTCTGTTCTCAGTCAGGTCATCCCATCTGGGATAAGTAATCCTAAATTAGTAGTTCTATGTTTCCTCAATTTGTTATTAACACCCTTAAAAAGGCAAATTAAGATAGTGGATATATTAATTCATTTCAGACTGTAAATGCTTCTTTTAGAAAATGTATACAAGTCATAATTAGCCCACAAATAGAACATTTACAGAGAATGAAAACATGCAGCACAAAAGAAAATGGTAGACTTGTTGCATCACCCGACCTGTATTATCCAATTTAGTAGCTGCTTGAGAGGAAAAGAGTTGTAGGATTCACTCATTAAGGCAAGGTGATTTGGACAAATTATGTTTCCCTCACCTTGTTTTACTCAACAAGAGATTACTTATAAAGTGTCAAGCATCTGTGAACCTATGAAGACAAAACAAAAACAACGAGCTACTTTTCTGTTTCCTGCAGTAACTGGCTGAACTGGCTTTAATATAAACAATGAAATCGTCTTAGTGCTTTATCTGATGCCCAGATTATTTGAGGGTGTGGAAGGGGAAATTCAAGAATAGAGAACTGTTATTTCAAGTTTACATGGGTTTACTCTTTCCTAGCACGGCTAATTTAACCTCCTCCACAATGATTTATCTAATTTCCTATAATCCTACTATGAGACTTTCAAATGAAATAGAATTGGTGATAGATTCCGCACACGGTAATGAATCAGGTAAGCTTTGAAACTGCTAGCTGACTCTTCACAACCTTGGCGTGTACCATCCTTATTCTTTGGTACCTGTTCTACACTATTTAAGAGATCCTTATTCCTTCTGTTTAAGCCATAGAAACCCCATTGGCCCTTTAATCCTCCATTAAACCAAGCCTCAGATGAGTTAATCACTGCCTCCCCTGTGATTTCAGGAGTCCTATAGTCTCCAGTGTAACACCCGTATTTTATGGTTTCTCTTTTCTCACCTTATCTCCTATGGCACACTGAAAGGATTAGAATTACAATGTACCCTCTATGCAGGCTAAATATCTAGCCCAGAATCCAGATGCACCTAGTTTTCTTTTTAGCAATATGTGTTGAAGAGCAAATGAGTCATCAGTATTTCTGGTTTAAGAGTCGTTATCCTGTACAGAGAACCTGCATCTGTTTTCTCTACAATAGATGGATGGATGCTGGTGGGAGACAGGAAGAAAACTTTCAAAAAAAACTGACATGAGAGATGGGTGTTTTTCTGGGGTACAGGTAGACGACTTGTGGGTAGCATTCAGTTTGTGTGCAGATTTATTTGCTGCCTCCAAGATTTAGGTCATTTTTGAGGTAAAGGAGGAGTCGAAGGGAGCTTCTACCACCTACTTGTCTTTACAAGAAGCCTGTCCCAATTTTCTAAATGTCTTGGGGCTTTCACTGAGCAAGAATTCAAACTCTGGGGCCTTATTTGCCTCTCCACTGATCCGTTGTCCTCCAACCAAGGCAAAATGGTCATTCTTATCCAAATTCTTTTCCCTCTGGGCCTATATGAAGATAAACGAACCATTTTTTTCTAAGGAGGTGGAGGCAAATTAGTTTCCAGCCTCTTCAAATACAACATCTCGTCTGTCCTCCAGTGCATTCCCGGTACCAACCAATGGCACCAGCCTGGAAGTTGGGATAAGTCATATAAGAAAGACACAAAGCAAGCAAACAAAAGCAGAACTCCCGTCATTGGGTGAAACATTTCAATTTTAATTTGCACACTCTATTTAGGACGGAATTTCACGAGGTGGAGATAAGCAGCTTTGTGCCTTGGCAAGACATCCTTTTTTGATTTTGCCACTGAGTAACCCCTGAAGAGAATACAGTATTTACAAACTAGGCTTTCTGGCATGCTCTCCTACACTGCTCTGTCCTCTGTCTGTTCCAAACGCCTCTTAAAATAGCTTTGCAAGTGCCTTCCCAGCATTCTTCAGGAGCACATCACGTTCCCACTGAGAATGACAGCGGCCTGTGACTACCTCATTCTGGCCCCTCCTTTTGAGCTGCTCAGGTCCATGAGACATTCAGGGTGCCAGACAACACCAGCTCCACAGCTCACCACCAATTGTGTCTCCTCTCTCTTTCCCCTAATAAAAACAAGGCAAAACGTCAACCAAAAAAATAATAATAAAACAAAAATAATAAAATGCCTGGTACCTTCTCTCAAAAAGATTTATGGCAAACTGATTACATGTACAGGTTTGGAACTTCAGGACGAAGCAACACTATTTGGAAGGAAAATCCTTTGGCATAATGAGGAGAGACAGTATTAAAATGTGGCTTTTCAATTCATCCCTTACTCACTTTAAAGATCCTGCATGGACAGTTTTGTAAACTTGGCAACAGAGTGTCCTGATGACCTTATGAAATGAGAAAGCAAGAAGTGGAATTTGGTGTAGTTTCACTAAAAAGTTCATATATCTTTTTGATTGTAAATTTAGCCTTTAATGATTGAGTGTACACACCTTTAATCCCAGCACTCGGGAGGCAGAGGCAGGCAGATCTCTGAGTGTATGGACAGCCTGGTCTACAGAGCAAGTTTCAGTGTAGCCAAGGCTACACAGAAAAAGACGATCCTACTGCACGTACTGGCTTTGTGGGAGCCTAGGCAGTTTGGATGCTCACCTTACTAGACCTGGATGGAGGTGGGGGTTCCTTGGACTTCCCACAGGGCAGGGAACCCTGGTTGCTCTTAGGGCTGATGAGGGAGGGGGACTTTATTGGGGGAGGGGAGGGAAATGGGAGGCGGTGGCGGGGAAGAGACAGAAATCTTTAATAAATAAATAAATTAAAAAAAAAGAAAAAAGACTTATCTCAAACAACAACAAAACTAGATATTTATCATGCTACCACCTGCTTTCTGAAGTTGTACATTCTTAGAGACTAAACATCAGTACAATGTCTAATTCCATTTCAATTATATGATGTTAGAAGGTTAAGTTTGTATCTTTATATATGTATTGACTTACACAAAGCATTGTAAGTAAGTACTCCAGAAAAAAAAAATGTCCTTAGTTATTTGTATTACTGTTAAGAATAAAATAGTGGAAGCCAGGCATGGTGGTGCACGCCTTTAATCCCAGCACTTGGGCGGCAGAGGCAGGTGGATCTCTGTGAGTTCGAGGTCAGTTTGGCCTACAAACTGAGTTGCAGGACAGCCGTGGCTGTTACACAGAGAAACCCTGTCTCTAAAAACAAAAAACAAAACAAACAAAGAAGTGAATAGTGTTCACAAAAACTCTTTAAAAAAAATAAGAAAGCTGTTACTATCAAAATTAGAGCAACAACTCATTGACCTAGGGTTGATGTTCAGTGACGGAGATCAACAATATAACAACCAACACAGGTTCTGAGGGGTTGGCAGCCTTTCTTATCTGTCATTAAAGTTTTGAAACCACTGATTAACTCATGTCTTGCCAACAAAAATAGCACTTTGAAATCATGGGATGCTTGCTAAGCTATTGTGGAGCGGGAGAGAGTAATAAGAAAGAGAATAATAAGATCTAGTCAAATAAGGAAGTAAAACAAGGGGTTTTTATGGAGCAAGAGCTTTCTTAGAAGGAGCTGATGTCTAAGATTAAAAATCAAATAGCATCACATTTCATGAAGGTAGTTGGAGCAACAATAATTGCTAATATTGTTGATATTAATGATATCGATATCATTAATTGATAATGGGTTGGATTGATAATGGGTTGGAGGCAGGAGGTTCAGACTCTAAGCTTGGTTCAAATTACCACCGAAGATAAGTTATAAATCCACTACTGCTTCTTGGAAAAATAAGTTTAACTGTGAAATAAACTTATCAGATTTGATTATAATGAACACTCCACTGATTTCCTGAATGTATATAATGGGAGGAAAAAGTAAGTTTTGACAGAAACACATGAGGCAGCTGTCTTTTACCACTAATTTACTCTGTCTGAGGCTTATCTGGCTCATAAGTCAAAGAAAGATGCTTGAATCTTCTCTTTCTGAGTTCCTAGTGTCTACTGAGGATCCCTACCAGCCAACACAACCCTTCTGCAGGTACAGAGGGTTACAGAAAGACTGATACAGATAAATGTAAAGTTTCCCATTATAGAGTGGAAGTGGGGATTTAAGTTTCTTCCCCTGTGGATATATGAAGATAGAGTGGAGGTCTGAAGGTCGGGTCTTAGAAATTATCTGTGGAATGAACACAGTTTCATAAACAAAATTTATTTATCAATTATTCGTTAAATACAAGCAAAAATAAATGAACACCCCAATTTTAATAGAACCTAGCATAACAAATGGTTACATGATTAAGATTGCTGTTTGTTTTATTGCTCATATATCCATTAGATAAAGTCAAGTAAAAAGAAAAAAATGATATTAAACCTATCCCTAGTTCTGTAGGGATATGTGTGCCATTTCAAATACATGTGATGTTTAATGCAGTATACAAATACTGAGAAGTTCTGTCCTGTTACAGGTTCATGTGTTTGAGATAGAATCTCAATTAAGCTTAAAAAAATGATGCCATCATATACCTTCAAGGGCAGTCTAAAAAAACTTCTGCCAAAGCTTGAATGGAGTGTTGGTTTACAATGTGGGAAATGTATTCAGAGGGAATTCTTTTCCCAATGGGAAGTTTTACAGAGTCTCCTATGTTATTTCAGAAGATAGAGAAGCAGCAGATGTATACCTGGCTAGTAGGATACTTGGATCTTTTGGTAGACTAAAGTACAAAATCATCATTGGATAATATTTATTGGGTTTATCTCTGTGCTAAGATTAGAGATAGATACTAGAATCAATGCTGAAAAGAAGGAAAAAAATAAAATGATATTTAAAAGAAAGGAAAAACATCACTTCTGCCCTTATTCAGTAGGTTTCTTCTAACAAAACCAGAAAATATCAGTGAAAATTTTCCTGTATGTATCATGAATACAAATTCAAGTAGCATAAAGAATAGGGCCCAGTGTGGTGCTAAAAGTCAAGTTAAAGTTAGTGGATATCATTAGTTCTCTGGTACAAAACCCATGTCCATTAGCTGGACTGAATACACCAAAGTATCAAATTACATCAACCTGCCTAATGTCTGAGAATAAAGCAAAGGGCACAGTCCAAAGAAATGCTAAATGATCCCTTAGGACTCCTCTTGCTTCTGAACTAGAACTGGGGATACCAATCAGCCAAATTCAAATTCATGGTCTTTCTAGGGGTCATAAGTCTTTCAAAGCTCCAGCTTTCATTGAAGTGTTTAGCCTTTTTTATTGAACCGTGGCATTATCACGGCTGCTGAGTCTTGGGAAATCAGTTGATAAAGAGAAATAAAAAAGACATAGCTCTGTGATGTCCTTTCTTCCCTGCTCCTTAGCTAGACTCCAGGGGGCAGAAGAGCCAACAGAACCAGATAAACACATTTTTGTTTGAATTATTAATATCATATCCTGTAAAATATAATAGTGGAGAAATAGTTAATAAAATCCACACAGTGGTAAGAAACAGTGTCAGATCCTTTTTAAGCATTGAAATGGGTATAAGTTACTTACAGAAAGAGTAACAGAATTATAACATTTACACTATGAGATCTGTGGTTATGATTAGAAAGTTCCAGAATTAAAGAGTATAGAAATAAAAGATTAGAGAAAATCTAGCATAAGCATAAAATAATGTATTACTTATGGCGAGAGGAGAATATTTCTATAATGTTTAGCTAAAAAAACATTATTGAAGGGACAAGGAAAAAAGCTCTAAGTCCCAGAGAAACCCGGCACAGCAGAATCTTATTCAGGTCTGAAAACAAATGGCTACCTAATAGTGAAACGTGGTGGACGAAAATGTGAACACCTACTGCGAGGTAAAGGAAGCTATTGAAGGGTCCCGCTGATCCGATGTTCTGGAAAAGGCAAAACTGTGGGGACAGAAAGAACAGCAAATGAGTGATGACCAGCAGTCGGGAACAGAGTTTGGCAGATTTTCATAGGAATGGAAGCGTTCTTCGTGATATTGTCTCACTGTGCACGCATCAGTATCTGCGTGTTCAAGTGCATACAATAAACACCACCAAGAAGGATGTCTAATGTAAGCGATTGGCCCAGTCAGATGATAATGCTCTCACTCTCCAGAGTATGTTTGCTGTGTGGAGAACCCTTGGGCATATAGGGTTGGAAATCTGGGAGAACACTATGTATTTTTTCACTCTAGGTTCATGAACTCAAACTGTTTTAAACATAATGTCATGCAGAAAACCTAAAGGAGAAAGAAGAAGATTCTACACTGTAAGGGGAGAAGAACAATTTGAGTTTTAGATGACTGACTTGTTGGGTTTTGGTCTCGTTTCAATTATACTAGAAAAATAAAGTAAGACCATGTAGATTTGGGATGAATAGTTATTTATAAATGTCGTTAAGTAAGTGTTTGCTGCGAGCGAAAGAAATAAATCATGGCAAGTTAATAAAAAGAAACAATTGGGATCCTATCACCTTTAGAAAACTTAACCAGTATATAGTACGGGGATTTCACGGATTCTGAGGATTTAGGGAAACTGTCTCATGGATTTAGAATCACCATCACTTGTTTCTGAAGCCAGCACCAAGGAGCGCCAATTCCAAGGTGCAGGAGCGATATCTATTAAGGAATAGGGCAACAGGGGTGCCAATTACAAAGTATAATCTAGATCTCATGTCTACAGAAATCATGGTACCACACCAACCCCGAACCCCTAATAAACCTCATATACTGTTGTAGAAGAAATCTACTAGCTGAGCATCGCAGAACAGAAAACAGATCCAAGAAGAAAGGACCATGGATACATACATTGTGATAAAGAAACTGAACAAGACATCAAAGGAGAGATGTCTGACAACTTCTCTCTGTTATGGAAACAAGCTGTGAGATTTAACGCAGACACTCCAACAATGGAAATATGCCATTTTATTTGTTTACATAAGAAAACTCACTGGAGAACAAATATGACCATTTCTACTATTAAAAAATAAAATTAATTAAAATTAAAACCCCTTACAGAGATAGAAGTTGAATCTTCATGAAGTGGGAGCATTTAAAGAGAAATGCTGAGACCGTGAGTTTCCTGCAGAATGTGTTACATAACCAACAAGCTGCAAGGGAAAGGGGAGCAATTATCACTTTAATTAATTAGGGCCCTGTTGGCAGTTCCTTGTGAAAGATAATCCTTGATTAGAGGTGTCAGTACGTAAAAATATTGACAGGTATGGAAATAGGAGAGTGTGAAATTTCAATTAATTGTACCAAAAACTAGCTAGTATTAACATTTGCCAATAGGCAGTAATGATTCTCAGGAGTCTTAGGATGTATAAATAGATAAGAATTAACAATGGATGCATAAACAAGGAGAAAATTTGTCTATTGATTATTTTTACTCCTCCCAACAATGAGTTCCTTTGGCCTTTTGTTTGTGTATATGCAATGCAGAAGTCAACATTAAATAAGAGCAATGGCTTAATACTGAAAGACTGCGGGAGTGGTTGTATGACATAGACAGAAATAAAGAATAGCATCGCCACACTGCCTGATTTTACCACACACCTTTGATAAACAGCCGTGAACTATTTCGTGCCTAAAGACTTCTATACCCAAAACTTTTCTCAGAAATATCTCTCACCTCCGTGCCTCAAAAGAGCTCCCGAGGGTTTTTTCATGCTCCACCACTTCCAGATAGGAGGTGGACAAATTGGCCTCCTCCAGGCTACTGGCCAACAGTGGTTCTGAGTCTCACCTCGCACTCACCCCCCTAAGGAGAGAGAGCTCCATCTTTTCCATAAGTTAATTTCCTGAGTGGTGATTGCAAGAGAGGCTTACCTCTGCATTTTTTTCTTCTCTTTCTCTTGGTCCCTGTTTTTATCAGGTGCCAAATTCTTGAATGGGATGGCCTCCTTTAAAAGGCTCCTGCTGCATAGCTGAGCAAAGCAAACAAGGCTTTGGAGTTCATGTTTTCTCTTAGCTGTGGTGTTGATGAAAATAACCTCAGATTCAGACTTAAACCAAGTTGTTCAGTGTCAAAATATTCCCAGTTCCTATTAAGTTTATAAAGAAAATGTAAGAAGCACGTACTACAAAGGGTAGATCTGAGGCATAGGAACGATATACCCAAAGCAATGGCAAAAATTGTAGAGTTTTGTAGAAGCATGGCACAGAAATTCTCACTTCAGGTTTTGCTCTGCTTTCTTTGGTATGGGGGAGCTGGTCATTATCGTTGTCACAGAGGAATGTCTCGCTCACAAATCAGAATCATTCAATAGTATATAAGCACTTAGTCACAGAAAACAATCATGGTGACTTAAAAAGGGAACTGCACTGGGACTTCGTATCTACCCACTTGTGACTACAGGATTTAAGCCTTTGTTGTCCATGGCCCCCCTCCTTCAGTACCCTCAGGACTCAGTATACAGGAGAAGAGATCTATGTTACTAAGGTTTACACATAAATACATAGCTGCTAACTTCATTGACAGAGTTCGGGGGAAAAGTAAATTTAAGGACAAAGCAAACAAGGGATCTATCTGGAAAGCATACTTTGGCCCCTTGAGGCTACTCTTTTTCTTCTTGATAAAATAAAACCAAATATTTAGGTCCAAAGAATTCATTTAGGGAACGAGAAGAAAATTTTACTTATTGCAAGTGGGTTGAGGCAGAAGGCCTCTTCCCCTTGAAACAAAGTCAAGAAAGGTACAGAAATGTCATCTAGTTCATGAATTGTACATACAGTGCATTTTATTACTGCTACAAATCAAATTCTATGCTTAGCATTTATGAAATGTAGAAAAAATAGTCTTTAGGTAATTCTTTAGCTATCTAACTCACCCCTAGGAAAGAGACCCTGAGTAATTAATTAATCAGGAGATAAGAGGCCCACTTCTTCCTCTGGTTCATTTCTTTCTTTATTTTTTTGGTAAGGAAAAAAGTATCTGCTTTGTTAAAACAGAGAAACCAGCTTCTTGACTAAGAGTGAATGATAGCATCAGGAATGATCATCTCTATGTCTGCCCCTTGGGATCATCACAGTGGGTGAGTATCTGTAACAGATAGGTGTACACTGTTAACACTGAAGACAATTCCCTCACTCTTACTAATTCGTCCTTGCGAGGCTGGGAGAGAAAGAAGAGCGGTTGCTTGTTCATTTGTTTCCCAGTGACAACCTGGACAAGGGACCGTAAGGAGGGTAGCATGAGACAGCTTAGGTGGTCTGAGAAGCCATCGGTGAGAAGGGGAAGAAACTGAAACAAGGCTTACAAAGGGAACCAAGTACTCAGCCCTTCCCAGCCCAGAGCTAACTCTAAGGACGTAGATACGGGGATGTAACTGAGCTGCGTGTAGGTAAACAGGTGTGCAGTAGACAGGCACCACCACCCACGGCTGTGCTGACTTGCTGTTCCTCCCTTACACTGCTATCTGCTCAGGAAAAGGTTTCAGACCATGCTGACTGATCGCTCTGTTGGGATCTTGACAGGAGGCAAAACTTTCCTATAGACACATTTCAGGGCTGAGTATTCTGTTTTTTTTTTTCTTTTCAGTTTTTGGTAAGTTCTAAAGTACCCTTTTACTATAAATTAAATTGTGCTTCACTCTTGTTCACCAGGTGCCTGTTAAAGATCTATGTTCCCGGGAGTGTTGCCTGCTTACTCATAATCCCTTCAAGAAGAACGGAGTATACTAGGCATTCAACCTATGGATTACTCTCTCTAAAAAGCCATAGGAGAGAGTGGGGATTTAGCCAGTTCTCAGAATCCTGTCATTCAAAGCCCCAACTATGCATGCCGACTACTGGAAACTTCTGTGTCTGTGTGCGCAGAGGTCACCACCCAAGGGCAAACGTCTTAGCCTCCAAAACAGATGTCCTGCTTCCTGAACCCAAAGAAAACAGAACATCACACCCATCACACCCATCACACTTCAAATATCCATTTTCATTTATCTTAAACATACAGATACAGTTGCACTATTGTTCCATATACTAGACATCTGAACCTAAACTAGTGTGTAGCCTAGGGAGATTTTTATACAATAAAATAGAAAGGAACTATGAATATTCATGGAGTTATAAACATCTATGCAAAATTTTTGTTAGAAAGTCAGTTAGCTATTTAAAAAAATCCTGTCTCATCACTTCTCAGCCTTTTGCCTAAGATTAAGTATAAAAATCAAATCTTCTTATTACTAATATATTATATATAAATCCATGCTTTTCATCACTAATAAATATGTCCACTGTTCTTCTATTTTTCTTAATTTGAAATTTTGAGATCTAATTCTTGTTTTATGGTAAGTACCAGATTAAATTAGCTAAATTTGCAAGTACCTCCACTTTGTAAATAATTTAGTTCAATATCCAAGAAAATCACTTACGCAGATCCATGAATTGCTTTAAAATAATAACACATGATTTTCTCCTCTAAAACATATTATTATGAAAACAAAACATCAAACAATGACATATCATTATTATATTGGTTCTGAATATAAATAAAAAAACTGGTTACTTGTCACTGTTTATTGCAATAAAAATAATACCAGTGATAAATGAAAGGGAAGAAAGAGGAGAGGAAGAAAGAAATGAAGAGAAAGAACATATTGGCTAATATTTATTTAGCATTTACTCTGATTGAGTCAGGATACTAAGCTGCTGTGTGTTCTGTCTCTGCAGACTAGAGGTGAAGAAATGGCAAGCAAACTTGCAGCTGGGGAAAAAGCTATTGTCAGTGATGGAGGAAATCATTGTATCAGTGATAAAGGACTCACTGCGTCAGTGATAAAGAACTCACTATATCAGCGATGGAGGACTCACTGTATCAGTGATAAAGGACTCACTATATCAGTAATGGAGGACTCACTTTATCAGTGATGGAGGACTCACTATATCAGTAATGGTGGACTCACTGTATCAGTGATAAAGGACTCACTGTGTCAGTGATGGAGGACTCACTGTATCAGTGATGGAGGTCTTACCGAATCAGTGATAAAGGACTCAGGTTAATTCACTGATGGAAGGACTCACTCTA
>NW_004949102.1:12974626-13038195 GCF_000317375.1 Microtus ochrogaster | reverse complement strand
TAAGACTTCCCAGTTTTACATCCAAAGACCAAAGCATGCAGGATAATCTACTAGATTCTCCTCTGAAAATACTTCCGCGGAAGCTCTCTGTCTCCCATAAGAAGAGTTCACAGTTATCTTAAGCATACAAGGGTACAGTAGGTCTACCTCCTTTAACTGGAACTTTCTAAAACTCCACATTGTAAAAAGCATTTAACATACTTAAAAAAACGAGAAGTGTTATTAAAATATCATTGTTTAAACTATACTAATTAAACCTTATTATACCTATGCCCGTTTTCAGGTTGAGATTAAAGTGCCTCCTAAGCTTTAAACAATGAGCTACTCATAAACAAACCAATGCGCTTCCCACCTTTGAACACCAGAGGGCATCATTAGGCATAGTCAGCTGGGCTAGAGGGAGAAGGTTTGGGGGGAAAAGAACTCCACTACTAATGACAGAAACTATAGTATACCCTTATCTACCATGAAACATTACCATGGTAACAGCAGCAGCTAAAATGATTGTATATTTAGGTCATAGTATAAAAGGAACTTGGGCATGTGAGAAAAAGAAAATGAAGTAAGGCAAGAATAGATAGCATAGAAGCTCCAAGGCTTTTCCTCTTCCTCCTCCCCAGCTGATAGCAGCTCACAAAGCCACATTTCCTTGCAAAGCAGAGGTCGACAATAAAGTCTGAATGAAATTAAAAGAAACCATTGAAATTTAGAACCTGAGTGTCAAAAGGGGAAAAAAGGTAGTAGAGAGAAATCCATTCACCATAATACAAGGAAGAGACAGCTAGAAGGGATGTTGCTTATGAACTTTGTCGTGAAGTACTTAGATGTTACTTAGATGTTTCACTTTGGGGGATTCTATTTATCTGCCTGTCATGAGTTCAACTGGAAGCCATTAGAACTCTATTTTGTTCTCTTGCCTTTTAGCTGAGAGGTGGATGTGGCACCTGGCAAGACGCCTGGTAATCTTCATGCCTTTGCTTTCTTCCACCAGGAATAATAACTACCTAAGTAGAATAAGCATGTCATGCCAACTAAGAATCTAGTTGGCATGGATTCTTTTTTGCTGGGATATAGGGGATCTAATCAGAAAAGGCAGAGTTGAATTAAATGGACGGAGGGAACATGATTGCAAACTTGATATCACAATGCTGTATCCCCAAACACAGGCAAACCACAGAATGCCTCTGTACATAGTCAGTTGGTACAGTATCAGAATGATAACACAAGAGTCCAACTGGCTGCATTGGCATCTTGGGGTTGCAACATACTAGCTTTTTAATTTTGGATCATCACTGGGTCTCTGTGATTGTGGGTTTTCATTCCTGTAAAAATCAAGAAATATAGCACCTATGTTTTAGAATTTTTGCAGTGAGAAAATGGACTCATATATTTACTCATTCAAAAAAGATTTATTAAGCTCCTGGTATGAGCTTGACACTATTTAAAATTGTAGGGATTTGTAGCAAAACCGATAATATAATGCATGTAAGCTGCTTAGGAAAGTAGCCAGGGATTTAGCCTAA
Organism: Microtus ochrogaster; assembly: GCF_000317375.1. NCBI lineage: Eukaryota > Metazoa > Chordata > Mammalia > Rodentia > Cricetidae > Microtus > Microtus ochrogaster. The sequence goes on along the minus strand of NW_004949102.1, from coordinate 13,036,672 downwards.
AGTTTGAAAGTGCCTAAGGAAAGATGACCTGCTTCCCATGATTGACGCCCCGTCCTTCCCCCCTCTCTGTCTCCAAAACACACACACAGAGGACCATGCAGGCATACGTGACGTACATATTATCACACAAGAAGACAACCGAGCAGAACCTAGGAGGTGCAGACAGTACACTTGCCTATTGGCCTCTAATAAAAGAGGTTGGGACATCTGCTAGATGAGCCTAAGGAAACAGAGTGGGAACAAATGATAAAGATGGTGTTAATGGCCACAAGGGGGATATTAACAGGGTTTAAGGCATATGAGTCCTTGAGGGAATACAGCATGGACATCCAAAATAATGTATCAGAGCAAGCAATTGTTATGAAGAAAAGCAGTCCTTCGAGGGAACTCTGTTGTTTGTCAGTCTTCATCTTACTGAATAAAAGAGTTAAAAGACATGCTAAAATCAGATGGAGAAAGGTCTCTGGGTACTTAGGTAGGTAGATACTTGGGAACATTGTTTCACATAGTGAGGTACCAAGACCATGTCAGGAGTGGATGCTGAACCACGTTCTATTAAGGTCATGTTCGGAGGTCCCTGCCTTTATGTTTCCTTTTTCTAAATTCTCTCATTCTTCTACACCTTCTTCTACTTTATTCATTGTTGTGGGCCTGGGAGACGCACACCTTCCCATCAGACAGCTTGCTCTGCATTGACCCCTGAGCAGGCACACCTTCTATTTTCTTCTGCCAAACAGCAGGCTAGCCACTTCTAAAGATGCTGAAGCCCTCCACCACCCTTGGCCCTGAGGGCAGGCTACTCTAGATAAGATTCGGGAAACCATCCTCTCAAAATAAAAATGTGTCCCATTGCCTGACTGAGGCAGTGGTGGGGGTGCTGTTTGGGAAAAGAATAATATAAAGTCACTTTTAGAGAAATTTGTTTTTTTTTAAAAAAAGAAAACAGTTTATCCCCCTACACACACAAATTGGTTGCCCATGGGAGCTCATTGCAGGAAGGTTTTCAAGTATATTTTAACTGTTAATCTCTTCCACGGCTACCTCTGAAGTCATTTGAGAGCTTCAAACATGTTTTCTGGGTTCTCATGCACTTGAACTATGATCGGGATATTGCAATCCACTTATTTTCTTCCTCCAGTTCCCCTCCAGGCAGCCTCAGGCACACTTACATAAGCACACATCATTTCTCCTTTAACAGGATGACAAAACATCTGGCAGACCGCCTTCTCCTTCTTCTGGGTCCGACACCTCAACTTTCCTCTATAGTGGACTCTCTGCTCTATTCACTGAACTCCCAAGCAATAGACAAACTTGGGCAGAGGGCCCCAGCCTTTAAGGAGTCTATTTTGTATTTTTTGAATGTATTTGCCAATATTATATCATCTCAGAAAGTCTAGAGAATGGATGAGAAGTGATTTGTCAATTGCATTGCCAAATCCTCAACACAGCATGATAATCAGAACTCCTCTGGCTTTCAAGTGACTTCCTCAGTCCTTTTCCTAAGGCAAGGCTGCGACATTGTTGGCACAAAGTTCTTCCATTCATTTGACCACAGTCTCAAACTGCAACCCAATACAGTTTTCAGAACGGAACTTCAACTGTGCGTTGGCTCAATCGACTGGTCATCTTTACAACCATTAGTGTCTTTGCAATATTCTTCAAGACGACCCAGGGGCTGTGAAGGGTTTCTCTGTTAAGTGGATCAACCTCCCCGTTATTGCTCAGCAATGAAAACATGAACATTCATCCACCCGTATGCTTATCAAGGCAGCTTATGCTTATGCACCTAATTGCAGAAAACGTTATGAAAGCCTTTGCCCCACCACCCAGAGTCGGTTATCCTGGAGTTTAGGAGCTCAGCTGATGCTTAGAGGGAAGACGGATTACAGGAATGGACATAAAGGAAGAGAATGACAGGACAGGGCAGACCTACTCTGGCCCTCTGCTATCTATTTATTCTGCGCAGGTTGGAAAAAAATCTGCAACTAGTTGGTCTGGAACAAGGAACCCAGTGTTGGAACAGGAAAACTGCCTCTCACTACACCTCAGAAGCGCTCACCTTTTCAACTACCCCAGCACAGCCTCCCTACCTCCCCTCCCCCCACACACATCAAATTGCCAAGATCTGTCTGATTGCCCTAGGGTTTCTCCAGGGAGTGGCCACAACTTGGCCACTTAGCTGGACCAAGACATAAGCCTCAGCAAAGATGGCCAAGGCTGCAGATGCTGGGGGAATGCCCAACGGTGGCTGGGTACTGGAGCTCTAAAACCTGCATGGCTGAGCATTGGAATGTGGGTTTGTGTCTCTCTGGGTGCTTGTGACTGGAGGGACTGAACACCACAGGATTTCCATATACCCACCGTCACCCAGCTAAAAGAAAAAGCAAGGAAAGCAAAACTAGACAAAAAGGAAAGAAGTAGAGAGGAACGTAAGGTCAGCGTGGGAGATTGCGAACCTCGAGCATAGGAGCGAGGGGAAAAGATTTAACCGGCTCCCTTCGTCCCTACCCCCACCCCACGGGAAGATTTGGAGCAGTAAGGCTGTAGGAACAGAAGCACAGGGACCGTGAAGTGACACAAGGACAAGAGAGGGCAGCCTGGGTGATGTGTGAGCGGGCATTTCTACTTGCCTTAAGCGTTTACTTCCATTTCTCTGCCCTCCTCCCGCCTCTTGGCAGCAAGCGCTTCTCTCCGCGGGTATATGCACACAAGCTCCTGAGTCTGCATCACAGAAAGGGGCTGAAAGACCGGTCGACCCTCTCTTGGACTGTTTTGTGGCTCTAAAGAGCCTCCAGGGAGCAGAAGGACAGAGATAGAAAGGGGGAAGGCATGTGATGTCGATGTCGGAGGACAGAGGCCGACTGTGCCCCCTCACCTCCGTAGGTGTCGACAATTTGGGCGAATTCTTACCCTTGGAACGCTCTGCAACGCTAGCCTCCCTTCCGACTCAGCTAGTGACACTCCAGGGACATGGAAGGGTGGAGCGCACAGGTGGAATTCCTGTGTTTTCTGTCTGCCACTGGGTTTGGACCACACCTCACAGGCTCCCAGAGCCACAAGTTAGGGGTGATAGCCCAGCTCCGCAGGTGCAAACAGTAAAGGTCATTTGCGGCACAATGTCCCCCTATCTACGCCCTGCAGAGTGCTCCAGTACCCACCATGAGTTGAGTGACCAAGGTCCCTCAGAGTCTGAGACCCCAACAGCTCTGAACTGGGGCTCCTTTCCTCAGCCACAGTGGACAATCAACCTTGTGGGGAGGAGAACTGGCTTGCAGAGGAGTCCCTGATCCCTTCTGGACCCTTCCCTAGAACCTAATTCTCCCTGCCCTTTGGCCAAGGTCCGTGGATCAACCGCAGCCGCAAACCTGTCTCTCTCATGCGAAGGCTCTCTCCCAAGGCGGAGTCAGAGGACAGTGTGGAGTGGGAACCCGAGCGGCCTCCACCCTAAACGCAGTGCGCTCTAGGGGCACAGAGCTAAGGGGACTGAGTGGCCAGAGAGACTGAGCTCTCTTTGCCTTCCCCAAAGCAGCTTCTTGGGGAGGGCGGTCGGATGAAGAGGAGAAGGGTCGGATGTCAAGCTCAAAGACCCAGACATGCTAAGGTAGCGCCGCTCACAGGCAGTTTTCGTCACATTCCCCTAGACTTGGCGACCTCAAAGGTTCCCCTGTCCCAGCTGCGCCCCCCTTTCAGACCCGCCAAGGTACGTGTCCCCTCCTGCAAGCCCCAGATGCTAAAGTTTCCTTTAGAAAACCGGCACGGGGACCGTGTTTGCGGGGACCACCAAACAATTCCTCCAGACCCAGCCCCTCTGCGGCCAGAGTCGGGTGATAGGGAGAAACTGCAAGGTACCAGGGCCCTTGGTGTGAACAATCAAAGAACCCGGCGGTGTGGCATTGTCTTTACCTGTAGCTGACTTAGTCGCCCGTGGCTGCGATCTGGTGGAGTCTGGCCGGAGCGAGGAGCCTTTGGCGGGCTCAAGTTGGACCCGCTCCGGCGCGAGCTGCACAGCTTAGAGTCCGCAGCTGGCCACACGCTCTCCTTCTCCCTGGATCTTGCAAGAGAAAAGCGAAAGATTAGTTGTCGCCGCGGCACTTAGACGGGTGGGACGAGGGAAACGGGAGACTGCAGACCCCCAGGCTCCCGGATAGCTGTGGGGCACCTCACATCGGTCCTGCAGCTTGGCCAGACTGGGACCCAATGGGCTGTTCAGACTGGAGTTAATTTGCCTCTGCGCGCCACCTTGAACATCACACCCCCCCTAAAGACAGATAAATAAGACTTTCAAACCTGGCTTTCAGGGAGATGACTGTGGACACCGAAACAGAAAGGAGACTTGGATATGGCGAAGAGCTGGGCGGGCTTCATTTCTTCACCCGAGTGTCGGGGAAGTAGTAATTAGAGTCTGTGAGCCGCGCTCTTCCACTTCTCCCAGCGCCTCTGGCGATTTCCTAGTAGGATCTGCGACTTCAGGGCTCTGGCCAAGCCCGCAGGCTGTCGTGTGCGTGTGTGCGAGCAAGTAAGTGTTTGTGTGTGCGCGCGCGCGTGTGCGTGTGTGTGTGCTCCCGCGTGCCTCCTCCCCAGAAAGGGTCTCTGCGCCCTCACCCGCTGTGTGTAGCAAGAGAGCGAGAGTGGTGTCTCTATTTGTGCGTTTGTGTTCGATTAGCTGCAATGGGCGGACAGTTTCTGGAGAGAACATTTACAATTTTCTTTCGATCTGACAGGATTAGTTGCTGTTGAAGGGGCTCCTCCAATGAAATCTTCTCTGCGCTCTGATTTGGCGGTTCTTGCGAGCAAATATGACAGCTTTTTCTCCCAGCTCTTTTCTGCATCTCTCCATGTCCGTGTCCCCAGAGCCCAGCTCTCCGTCTGCATTTTCTACACCACAACCTTTGCAATCACCACCAGCACCCCTAGGTCCCATGCCAGCAAGTGCCCGGTTGCTACAAAGGTGACAGGGCACGTTGGGAAGAAGGCTTGTTGATTGCAGAAGACACAAACCCCGTGTGTTTCCAGGTGGGGAAATGCTAGAACAAACGCAGCATACTTTACAGTCAGGGCGAACTGTCCAGCTTGTTTATTTCTTTGATGTTGAGTAATGTTTTAGGGAGAAATAGGTATTTATTTATCTGTCTTTACTTTTTTTTATTTTACAAATAAGGCCTGTGCCTATGTTTTCTACCTACTAATGGGCAGTAGTAGGCTACAGAGTGCTCGTGAAGCTTTTAATTGGGGGGGGGGGTAGATGTCTCTGAGGAAAATAAAAGATATGAACTTCCTGTGTTTAGAGCATGGACTAATTTTTGTTTTACTTTATTTTAATTATTTAATTATTTTAATTCCTTCCAAAGATTTACCCAAGATTTTAAAGTACAGACCCTGTTTGATGCATGGTGGAGGACAATATTTACTTTTGATAGTGTATACTGCATATGATGGCATGAATATGTGTTACATAAATATGATGTTACATGATTTCCAAATAGAATTAAAGAAGAAACAGCTGGGACCTTAAACTAGATCACAAAGAATGGGACACGTCTGCTTTGTGATGACTGCGACAGAGAAATTGCTATTTAATATGCCCAGTGGGAAATACAGTTTTTGTTGCCCTGGCCTTTGTGGGGTGTTAAAGGGCACGCAGGATAAGGAAGCCACAGTTCCTTTTCTAAGTTTTTCATCTTTGAGAAGAAACATGAACATGGAGCTCTTATACACAGGTTCCCCATTAAGACTATGAATTATACTCTAATACAAATTCACTGATAAATGAAAATCCTATTGCTGTGTCTCAGCAGGCCCTGACACAAATTCAATTTTGCTTGATCAAAGCTACCCTGGAATAAAGAACGGCAATGCTATGTCTCTGCCCTCCGTGTCCATACAGGCATGCCACCAAGAGTCTTGTTTGAGAAAGGCAATTCAGTTCAACTTTGCCCCCAACCTCTACCAGCATTGGGTTTCTGGCAGTAAATATCTGAATTTTTTCATTATTTTCTCTGTTGGGTACTCTTGAAAATCAGTTCACAATCATTCTGTCTGCCATTACCTCTAAAAAGGCTTCAGAAAGCCACACTGTCATAATGTACCTGAGGTTTTTTGAATGGATATGTGTGCATGCCTGCATACACACACACACACACACACACACACACACACACACACACACACACACACACACTGAAGCTGGGGAAAAAAAAGGAATGATACATTCCTGAGCAGCAACAAAAAAGAAAATCCAGGCATTTGTTCATTAGTACTCTGGTTCTGATTTTGTTTCCCATCATGCATGCTTTCTTCCTAATAGGATTCTACCTATTCCAAGAAGGGAAGACAATAGCCAGCAAAGGTTCACAAACACATCTGGCTTTTGTGAGGAGCTGCAGACAGAAACAGTACTTTCAGTAAGCAAACATTGATGGTGCCCATTTTCTTCTCTAAAGTCATCTCTGTGAACAACTTTATCATGTTTACTTGTATCTCTGCCTCTCACTGTGTGGTGGAGAAATTATTTAACTACCCGGAAAGTCAACTTTTTAGACTGTAAAATGGGTTTAGCAATATCTTCTAGATTTGTTACATAGAACAGCAGAATCAATCAGTGCAGAGTCCTCAGCAGAACTGTTGGCACATGACAAATTGGCTATGACTGCAAGGTGGCAGTCAAGATTTAAGGATTCTGATTGCTGGGTCATGCCTGTGACCTCTTTGAGAGTGTTTATCAGGGAGCATTGCCATCAGAGCCAATGAAACTACCCACCAGAGAGAGGCAAGATGCACCTTAAACATAACCCATCCCCACACTGGCCCCAGGGTCCTTATCCCCGCCCCAACCCCTTCTAGTTTCTAGTTGTACAGGAAATGATCATGTGTCTTCTGAGGATTTTATTTTCATCTCTTAAGCAAGTTCACTTTTTGAGATAAAAGAGTGTTCTTTCACCCCAGGAATATAGCACTTGCATTTATTAGTAACTCTTGGTGTGGAACATTTTCAAAAGTGCATCTTAAAGACTTTGTGGAATGCATCTGTGGGTTTTCCTTTATCTGCATGCCTATTTTCCACCTCATAGCACTCTAATAAATTAGTAATTTCCACTTGTGAAGTCAAACTTCATTACCTACCACCTTGTAACCATAGCTTTACACACGCAGTGAAGAGCGCCAGTGCCCGGAGGGGATGACTTTGAATCTTTGAGAAAGTTCACTTTTGAATAAGACTATAAATAAGGTCACCAGTAAGAGAAGAAGAAGAGATCTGATTGGGTCTCACTCCTGGGGATGTGATTCATATTTTACCGCACCAGGTTGATTTCAGTGCAAGTGTAACTGGGCTTCAATAATCAGGTGCACAAATCAGCACTCTCTCCTTGTAAGTGGATTTAGAGGATGAGTTGAGCTCTGGTGGTGGTTTCCCACCTGGTATGGCAGCCCTACTTTTTGCCCCTTCCCACTTTTTCTATTTTCAGTGATCTGAGAAAATACAGGGGAAGGCTTTGCTTATGGCAGGAAAACGAACCAGAATAGATTCTGTTTCCCTCAGTCTCCCACTCACAAAAGTGTTCCAAGAGGTGAACAGGGACCATGAGGCTTAGCAACTAGAGGTTCAGGAAAAGCAGCCCGATTCCTGGGATGCATACCCAGGAGCTTTTCTCTGTCATGATTCAGTTTGGAATATAACATTCGTGGGTTCAAAGTGAGTCTTCCAGTGACAGCTACCACTTGAAATGGGCTTTTCAGTAGCTCTGTTGTTTTAAAATCTTAATAACAGTCCTACAATAGGCATGCCATTTTTCCTAGAGTTATTTATTTTTCCTACAGACCCTCCCAGAGAGTAATTTAAAGCTTCTATTCTTCAGCTAGCAAAGATGATGTCCTTTTCTCATAGAAAAATCCCAAGCCTTTCTTTTGCATATCCCGCAACAAGAAGTTTTCAAACACAAACGGGACTGATTCTGAGCGACAACGTTTAGCGACAGCCTGACAAACAATGCCCCTGCTATTTTTTTCTCTTCCTTTTCCTTGAAGTTTTGCATCACAGATGTTTTAAACTCACTCTGTCTTAGCCTTGAAAGTGTTATCCAAAGCCTGAAAACATTTACTGCTGCTGAGTCTAAAATATTTAAAATACCGAGCTCTGTTACAAACAGGGAATATTAAGAAGGAGGAAACGGCGGGGGGAGGAGGGGCACCATGACTGCAAAATGCGAAGCAGCTGCTGAGAAGTGAGCAGTTAGGTCCGCAGATGGAAACACGCAGGTGTGATACATGGTTGTTAGAGGAGCGTTTAGTCTGTATGCACTCCTTCGCCAGGGCGGCAAAGCTGAAGACCCACTTAGAGAGGGGAGCCCCTAACACAGGAGCTGAGCTGCGCCAACTGCATCCGTTTCCAAGTATAATTTTGACATACAATTTAACTTTTTTTTTCTGAAGTCTAAGTTGGATGCTGGAATTTCAGGTGGAGATAAGATTCCAGAGAGTTCGAAGGGAGCCTGCTCTTGGCGTTGCACAATGATTTGAATCAGTAACTCAGAAGAAGGAAGAGTCTTCTTCCAGGGATTCTTAACACCAAGGTAGTCTATAGGGAAACCTGCTTTCCATAGAATTTTGGGCCAACTAATCTCTTACTCATGGGAGTAAGAGATCCATATATTTCCTCAGATCAAATAATAGACTAGTTTCCTGAGCAAGCAATGGGAAAGTTGGAGATGCTGCGCCAAGATAAAGAAACCCATTTGGGGACCATAGCAGCACCCCAAAACTTCCTCACTAAACTTGATTCACTCTCTATTCCTCCAGAGTGAACAAGATAGCTATCATGCAGAAAAGAGTGTTTTTGCAAAAGACTCATTTGAGTGTGGCTAGTAGTAATATAACCGTATGCGGATCTGCTCTTTCTCCTAGTAGGATGCCCGAGGAAGCAATCACTAAAGCAAGTCTTGATTTACTGTGCCAACAAAGATACAGGCTGAACATGTCCTTTCTTCCTCTTTTATTCCACAAGGTGGTTGAATTTGTGGCTTAAGGACAGCATTTATAGGAGTTCTCAAGGGCAGTATCCTATAAATCCCCAGAGAGGCAAATGAAGCAGCCCTAGGTACAATGCGTGTGCTCCATCTCTACGAGTTCTTCCTTCATTGACAAACATTACCTTATAAAGAGAGCTAATTTTAAACGGATGCCAACTAAACATGTATTGGTAATCATTGGATGTCTTCAGTGAGTCTTCAATGATTACCACTCAACACCTACCCTGAGAACTCCATAGCAGACACAATGTTCTGTTGTGTTATTGATGCCTGATATGGGGCACACAGTGTCTATGGCTTGGTGGAAAAACATTTCTTATTGGACAGATCACAAGCAAACAGGGCTACCCTGATTATGCTTTTCTCCAACAGTGCTGTGCAGTGCCATGAGCTGCTCTGAGCATTGATGGAATCTCCACGAAAACTGCATTTAAGGTATTGGCAGTAGTTCAACAAAATAATAAAAGACATTCCTTATTTTCTTATATATCCATTATATGAAATAGCCAAGAGCTTTTAGATCCAACTTAAGGGAAAAATGAAACCATTTCTCTTATGAACCATAGATAAAATATTTGATGTAGGACATGAAGGATTAAGAAAGGAGCCATGCTGTTTGTGTACATCAGGAAGCTGATTCTAGGAGTGGCATCTAGCTGACTTATACTGTATTATGATTTGGAAGCCTGGGACAAGTGTGGTCTTATGGGTGATGAAAGAATGTTTAAATATTCCAGTTCGTCACCAGTGAAGTAACCAATGCTAGTGGCATTGTCCGTGTTTGTGAAGTAGAGTCTAGGGCCCATGTATTCTAGCAGTCAGAGAGGCACACAAAACCCCCCTCTTTGAGTACTGTGATCTAGTTTCCAGTGATGCAGAAGTGATGAAGTCAAGGTAGGAAGGTGTTTCTGCAGACTCTTCACCCAAGGTGACGTGCTCTAGGCTGTATGTCTTGTCTCCTCTATACGACTCTTGTTTATTAACTTTTATAATTTTGTGTTTTATAAACAATAAGCTGACTGCATATTTAGAAATGAATGTTTCTGGCACATGATTATTTCTGTAATTTCTTGAGAAAAAAGACACTTAACTATGACTGTTGTAGTTGTTCTAATTATACAGCGGCAGTGAGGGTGGGGGAAAGGTCACTAAGAACTGGAGTCCTCGTTCACAGAACGAACTAAGAAACTAGAAGTCTTCCTTGAACCATGATTCATACCCTCGCTTTGTTTGAGCATCCCTGAGAAGATTTCCTATATGGTTTCTATGAATCTTACCCTAGAGCAGACCAGCAATATTACATGAGAGAATAAGGACGCGGACTGCCAACTTGAAGGTGCTAAGAACAATGGTCCTGGGGAGACAGTTCTATGCCATTATGCCGATATCAGTGTCTGCTGGACTGTGTCAGAGAGGAACCAGGGAAGGAAGACAGCTAAGAAGTAGGCTTGCTAAAACTGCACCTCTTTCTTTTCAAATTCACATTCCTTCCATTCAGCTGTTGTTTATTTCCTAATTAAAAATAACAATTGGGAGACTATCAAGAACTACATGGCTGGAGAGAAGGAAATTATATTTAGGCAGAAAATTAATTCTGTTTCCCAAGTTATACCAGTAAATACTGTGTCTCACTCCCTTTCTTTACTTTTATGGACTCAGTTGCTCTTGGTCTAAGCTATGAACTCTAGGTACCCCTTATTTTGGGGCAACATCAATAAGGAAGAATAAAATTTTTACTCTGAGGCAGAGACCTGTCTTAGATCTTGTCACAGAAAGTCATTAATACTTGCTTTTCCCTGGGTTCTAAAAATATGAACAATGACATCTACCACTTTTAAACAAATTGAGCCATTTAAAAACACAGCTGATGCTAAAACAGTATAAACTAAGACACAATAATATATGTATTTATCAAACAAATCCAGTTTCTCTTTCTCATCACTTAATTCAGAAATGTTTTCCAGACCATTATTGGTTTCTAAGTATTATCTCATGTCCAATTATTCAATATTTTTTAATTCTAGTAGATATTGTATAGTCACCAGGCAATGTTGACCATAAGTTTTGACACTGTAGTTATAATCGGCGGTGAGATTTTCCCTTCTTAGATTGCTACTGGACAGTCTTTTGTCCTTAATTGGGTCTTTAATGTTTTAGAGTGTTGTCACTATAGATAGGCTGTAAGTACAATGAGCTCTTTCTTCATTGGCCAAGTCAGTTTCATCCATGTGCATTGACTTCCAACTCTGTGTGAAATGTTAGTTGACAACTTGACAATTGTAGGAGACATTTCTTAAAATCCCACTAGAAAACATGATGATTCTCATGGAAGACTTCGAAATTCATGCTAGGTTAGAAGTTTTACTTGCTATTGACTTTCATTTGTGCCTATAAACTATTATACATGTTAACATAAATGTAAGTTTTCAAACTTTTGTTTATTTTACTTTATGCTTAATGCTATTTTGCACCATGTATGCCTGTGCACCATGTGCATGCAATGCCTCCTGAAGCCAGAAGAGGGTATCAGATCCTCTGGAACCAGATTTCTGGACAGTTATGATTCATCCACCTTCTGGGTGCTGAGAATTGAACCCAGGTCTTCTAGAAGAGCAGTACTTTTAACCACTGATCCACCTCTCTAGTCCTAGATTATTCATAAATATTTGAAAATCTCACACTGGTATAATTTATTTTACTATGACTACTTAGACATGGCTCTATTTGAAATGTAAGAGTCAACACAGTTTCTTATTTTACTCTTTACTCATGATAGAACTTATACTTGATATTTTGTTTACAAGCTAGAGTCATGTATAGTGAATGCAACTTACAAATTAATACTTAAATATTTAATAATAAATAGTTAAAAGGAAAGCACTGAATTGAAAGACCAATAGAAACCGTAAAACCAAAATAAATTAAGAATTGTTGTATTATTTCACAACATGGAAAGTGAATAAAGGAGAGAGGAAGACACATACACAAAGATATATATGTATATATATATATGTAAATAGAAAGAAAAAAGAAAGAAAGATAGAAAGAAAGAAAGAAAGAAAGAAAGAAAGATAGATAGATAGATAGATAGATAGATAGATAGATAGATAGATAGATAGATAGAGTGGTGTGTTTGGTAGGAAATTATGGAAAGGGCATTTAGTAAGAAATGTTAGATGTCCCATTGAAGCTGGTGCTCATGACCCATGAAAACCCACCGAGAAACATTCCTCCTACATCGACCCCAAAGTACGTCCACAAAAGGTACAAGCAGAGAAAATAAGAGCTGTCAGGAAAAGACAGCAAGCCGTTACACTTTTCTGCTCCTTTGTTAAACTTCTAAAACTGCAGCATGGCTGTCATACTAAACTTGAAGCTCTAATCTGTTCGAATGCATCTCGTAAGTCCACTGTATTTAGCTCTTAGCGAAAGTGGGCACTGGAAACAAAACAGCTGTGAAAATGCGTCTATGGCTTTCCCTTCCTTCACTGTCTCCCCTGTGTAGCGGCACTTCAACTTCTTTAGAAACCTGACGGCACAGAGGGAAAGAATGTACTCAAAATAGTCTGGGTGTGCTCTGACGGGGCCAGGGAGAGAATTGAAATGTTTGGCAGGCTAGTCACTGAGGATAAGGGTCAGAGTCTGATACCCTAACCCAGTGTGCCCTGTTTCTCTCCAAAGGGAGCCATGATGAACTATAAAAATTAATCTAAATGCTTTATTAAAGATATAAATAGCATCTTCCATGCCCGTTTCCCAAAGCAAACACTACCCAGAAGGCAGCATACTTTAAGATCATCTATGTGACTGTGGATAAACATGAAGAGCGTTTGTTTAGCTTTCAGTTAGCTGACAAGGACAAAAGTGGTTCCCTAACATAGACAATTCATCACAATACAGCTCCAAGCGGCACAGATTAGAAGACAGTTCATTTAGGGGCAGACCTCAAGTGACCGTTCACCTCCTAAATCTAATGTCCATCAAAAATGCTCACCATCACAACACTGACCATCCTGGTTCACTTAAAAATAACTCTTGAAACATGCCTGTCATGTGAGCATATCTGTGAAGTGGGGTGAGCTTTAAATGGCGAACTTGAGCTTCTCACAAAAAGGCTCAATTTTACACATAGTATTCTCCAGCTACAATACTATTAACAGGTTTGAAGTGCGTAGTTGTATCTAGAGATGTCAGGTTCTTGTAACTAGGTCAAATAGGGCACCAGAGTATTCATCACACCCCAGACTTATAGTAATGCTCACTTTGCCAACACCTACACTCACACACTCACACACATGCACACAAACACATGCCATGCACCTAGCTATAGTTTTAACTTACGTAGCTGATTCTTCTTGTGATTTTATTTTTCATGAACTAAAGAAGTTAACCACTTATTGATTTACTCTGATTGTTTTCTAAAATAAAATGCTATATGTATGTAAAACAGAAAATGACCTGAATCACAATTTGAATTCTTCCATAGGACATGCCCTGAGATAAACCATTTAATTCATTCATGTTTAATTTTCCTTATCTACAGTAAGACAATGTGGTGATATTTGCATCCTAAGAGGTTTCAGATGACTGAAGATATTTTGTTATATCCCTGTGTTGAAATAATAATTTAAAGGCACACGTTGTCTATCCATTATGCTTTTGTGACTAGTTTTATCATTGCTTTGTTAATGGAAATGATTACATTTACCAAGTCTGGTAGGCAGAATTATGTCCACCTCAAAAACCTCCATATTTTTAATCCCTGGAAACAGATTATTTCACCATACATGCCATCAAAAATTTAAATGGCAAATAAAGAAAAGTCTGGTGAGGAGTTAACTTTAAACAAGATAAATGATTTGTACACGCTCAAGGTAATCAAAGGTGCATTAAAATGAGGTGTTCAGGCTAATATGTGAATCTGAGTGAAGTTATGTGAGGAGAGTGGTCAGTAATAGTATCTAAGGAGGTACCAGTCTGGAGCAGAATGCAACTCTTCTAGTTGGGAATATATACATAGAAAATAATGTTCTTTAGAGCTTGAAGTAAAACCACAGTCATTTTAGAAACTTGAATTTATCCTCATGAGCCTTATTTCTGGCTACTTAATTGTAAATTTAAAATAACAAATTTGTATAGTTTAGAATCTCCATAAAATGACCTAGAAATATTAACAAATGTTTAACCTGGTTCCCAGGTGGATGCCTTAAGTTACTGGGTGTATGATTGTTCCAAGTATTGCACTTAAATGTTCCAGTCAAGTATAGCAATGATAATAACCCTTCTGGGGGGGGGGAGTTTAAAGGGGAGAGACCTTTTGGGGAAGTGGTTTATTGTCACTAAGCATTCAGCACTAGGGACAGTGCAGTCATCATTTCCAGTTTTAAGTCAGTACCTTGGAGAGAGGACATTCAGGGTGTGTAGACCCCTTGGTGGATTTCTCTCTGTGCTAGCCTCTTCTAAGATGTCTGCGATATGGAGAGTGATTGTGGCAACTGTAAACTGAGAAAGAAATATTTGAAAAAGAAGTTGTTGTGAAGTAGCTCTTTGGTCACCATTGAGTTCTCTCTTCTGAGCTTTGTCTAAGCCCACAGGAGCCATATTGTTGGATCCTCTTTGACCTGGTAATGCAATGGCAATGCACCTTCTGTGAACTCTTCAAGTCTGAACTACCTTTCCCAGGTCTCTCTGCTGACTCTTTAATTTTGGCCTGTCTTTATAGACCACCAGTGATACTGAATTAAATACTATCTGTACTCACTCAGAGGAAGGTGAGATTAAGATCACCACCATCAATTATTCATTCATTCATTTACTAAATTGTGTTTACTTAGTGCCTCTCCTATGTCATGCATGGGCTACATGCTAGACATACAGGTGAACCAGGATAGAGTATTGTCTCCACGGGCCTTCTGTAGAAAGAACAAAGAAATAAAAATTAATAAGGATAGAAACCAACCAGATAATAATAATCATCATAAAAGTCACAGTCAAAAAAAGAAAATAACAAAGATGGTCTATTATGCTGTTTATCAAACACTCATAGTTCACTCTTTGGTATCATGGGATAAAATCATGTGATTATGTCTGTTTCTGAGTCATGATGGGTAGTACTGATGGGACTCAGGAATAAGTATTTTTTTTTTTGCCAGGGTGAAAACCTTCTAGGTTCTTCTTTCCCTCTGATTTCACAATACTGTTTGGGATGTCAGCAATCACACTGTGGATACCTGAGTAATTCCTGCTTGCAAACATGAATATGAAGTCAAAGTATGATATAAAACTTGACTATTTATGCAAGAAGTAGTTATGTGAATGCACTTTTCATAGTGTATATATGCAGATAAGATGGCACACTTGGTTGCTGGTCCCCATGTTCCGTCTTGTTTTAAATGGTCTCTCTTTGTTTGCAACTGTTTACAGCGGTCTAGCTGCCCTTTGAGCTTTTGAGAAGTGTCTTGTTTTGGTCTTCTATCTCCCCATTGTAGCACTGGGACACAACATGTGTGCTATCATGGATTCTGTGGATTTGAACAAGTACAGGAAGTTCAGTACACGTTAAGCCATCTTCTCCATCCAGTGTTCTGATAATTTTACATTGAGACAATAAGTAGAAGACCATAAATAATTGTTAGCTCATATTTTCTTGACACAATATTTATTAAGCAATCACAATATTCCTTATTCTAGGAAAGATACCTAAAATAAAATGTTAAGCAAAATAAATTACAATATTAAGTAGGTAATCACACAATTTCACTTAAAAAATAAAACTATGATTGTGGAATGGAATAAAAGTCTACTTTCACTAAAAATACACAGTAGGGGCAATTAAATCTGCTTGCAAATTCGAGACTGATTTGTTTGAGGCAATAAAATGTGTGTTAACATTAAACAGATGAGTAGAAATTAACAGATGAGCACTAAAAAGAATGATTTGATAGAAAAAGGCAGTCAAATGCTCTGTGGTAAGAAATAAGACAGGAAGTCAAAAGGGGGATGCAAATAAAGTGAGGAGAGCCACAATCTTCATGAAAGGGAACATCAGGGAGGCAGGAAGTCGATAAAAGTAGCCGGGGATCATGGACTATTCAAGTGAGTCAGGTAAAGGACTACAGTACAGTGGATTTCAACAAGTGCATTCTCACCACTGAGGGGAGTAGTGGGGAGGGGTTAAAAGGACGAGGAGAAAAATGATCACAGCGAAAGGCAGAGTCAAATAATAAACAGAGGCAGCTGTGGCTATGGGTGAGAATGTGAAAATTAGGTGGTGATTTCAAAAGATGGGATGAAGAACGTCTTATGGAATCTGGTGAAGGCCAGATATGATTGGCAGAAGAGACTCTATGGATGACATCCTACAATGGGGTTGCCCTCATGGCAACTGGAAACACTGGGAGAGAACAAAGCTCTCAGGAGGAGGCATCATATTGAATGCATTGAGTTTGAAGGACCTTTGAGACAAACAAGAAGGGCTGACAAGGAGACAGTTGAAAATACAGATCTGGATCTCAAAATAAAGGTCTAAGCTCGATATATAACCTTGTGAGTCATTTGCTCCTAGGTGGTAATTGAAGCTGTGGGCAAGGCAGAGACTGCCTAGGGAGCCTGAATGTAGTAGAAGCTCAACAGGGCAGGCAGGGAGGGCACAGCAGGTGCAGGTTGGGACTCCAGTTGAATCCAGATCAAAACACATGCCATAGACTCTGGTTCTGCCCCTACCGCAGTTTTAAATAGTGTATGCACCATGACATAAGAGCTCTAAAAGAGGCCTCACTCTATTAACTACCATTTCAGATGATCTTAATTAAAGAATAAAGAATAATACTCTTCTCCAAAATTGGATACTTTTCTTTCCCTTACAAGTTGTTCCAGTATTGAGTATGTATAGATCAAAGATTCATTCCACTGGGGCTGAAGAGATTGATAAGTGGTTAAAAGCACTGACTTCTCTTACAAAGGACTGGAGTTTGATTCCTAACACTGACAGGGTGATTGACAACAATCTGTAACTCTACTTCCAAGGATTGGTGCCCTCTTCTGGCCTCCAGAGAACAAAGTGCATTTGGTACATATAGGACTCAACCATGACAAGTTCAGTAGAGGGCTGAGTCTCAGTAGTTTACCCTGGTTCCAAAAAGACCACAAACTGAGACCATCCAGGCACCACCCAGGAACAGACCATCCAAAGGAAATTTCTAACCATTGGCGGTAGGATCACCTAGCAGCACACACCCATCACTTCTCACCACTAGACAAATGTGAGCCAATCATGGGTACTGAAACTTAGAAATTCCTCACCCTATCTTTGCTACCACAAAAACCCAACCCCAACTGAGCTCAGGGGCTCTCAGATCACTCCAAGACATTGGACACATGGAGATTCCGAGTTTGCAAACTTGTGTAAGAATAATCCTTTTACATACAGGATTCAGTTTCCTAGTTGATTTTGGGGGAACTCCGTTATCTGGGCATAACAATGCACACACACACACACACACACACACACACACACACACACACACGCAGTCAAAATACTCACACATACAAAATGATAAAAGAATTTTAAAAGATCCATTCTATTAACACAGGGCAAACCTGAAGTATGCACAGGCTTGCACACATTTCTACCACTGCTGGAATGTTTTATGACCAATGAAGAGTCATAATAATATACTTAGTCAAAGATCAAACTTTCAAAACCATCTAGACAATGGATACATTCTTACCTTGAAAAGTAGACAAACAAAGGATTATCTTCTCTACTTTAAAACAAAATATTTAAAAAATACCATAAGCCATGTCTTTGTTGTAATTCCTTAGGCACTTATGAAGAGCATCTTCTCTTATTTTACATAGAACCTTCTAGACTTTGTTACCCGATTTCTAATCATTGGGCAGTGGTGCCTGATGATAAGGACTAAGAAACTGTTGAAAGCGGGCAAACACAAAGGGAATGGTTGACTAGAGTCTTGGCAAGAGTGTTGAAAAAGAATGGCAATAAGAACTAACTACCTCAGAAAGCCAGGAAGCAGAGCCATCTAGGGTCATAAACATAAAACACAGGTTTTCTTACCCTGCATTCCCTTCCAGATTTTTCTACATTTAAGTTATCCAAGTAATCCTGAGATGGCTGATCCCATGGTCCCCTTTTAATGTATACATTTAATATTAATTTTCTAAATTTGTCGACTCCAGTGTTTAAAATGAGCACTTTTGAACCTCTCATTTCCATGTAAGCTTGATAACTACATGAGCATAGATCAACCATTGCATTAGCTCATAATCGTTTATGCAAGAAGACATTACTTGAAAGTGCATTTAGACTTAAGTGCATTTCTCTACTGTGGCTGCTATAACATGGTCCGATAAACTGGGTGTCTGAAGACCAGAAACACATAGCTTCAAGTTTTAAGAACTGGAGAACACCAACAGAAAGGTTGGCAGATTTAGTTCATTCCAAGATATGAGAAAATGACTCACTCTAGGCTTCTCTCCTGGGTGTGTAGGCAGATGATTGGCTTGGTGTTTTCATGGCATTTCTTCTTTAGTAGATACTTTTTCCAAATCTGCCCTTTTTGTAGTTTGTTGGTCATAATGGACTAGCATCCATCTTTATGATTTCTTTTGAACTTGGCAAATACAATAACTCCAAAGTTCTGCATTCTTGGTAGTGGATGCTAAAACTTCAATATATAAATTAGGACGTATAGTCACATATTTTAAACCATGATAATTGGTATTTGTGCAAAATAATACATAAACACACAAATAGATATGATATTTTGGTCCCACCATTAAGGCTGATGAGGGCACATTCTAAAAACTTAAAACTTTAGTAGTATTGATGGATTGTCTTAAATTCACTTGCCTTATCCTCCTTGTGTTCAAAGGCAATTTAATAATTGATGACCAGCTATTGCCTTTCCACAAAGCTTACCAGAATGAGCCCCATGGTCTAAATTTTCATCTCCAATTCTCTTGTAATATTCTTGCAATCATGAACTGCATATTGATTATCTTAGTATACTTGATGTAAAGCATTGTTTGTTGTACATGATCTATCATTAAAAAGGATATTTTGAGGTGAACTGAACTGAAAGCCAAGTTGGGAGTACACAATTCCTCAGTGTCTGTGGAGTTAATTGACTCATATAGGAGATTGTCTGAATCTCGTTCACCAAGTTCTAATTAAGAGAACTAATGAAAAATTGACAAATGGTGGCTCAATTAGGCCCATTTCATCTATCTTATTCTGTGGACATTCATTGGCCTTGCATTGCCCAAATGATATAATGAGCTGGGATAGATTAGGACTCTGATTTAATCCCTGTAAAATGAATACACGTATTTGATAGTGCAACTCTTTTCAAGAGCCCATTAAGTAGATCTTATACTCAGCTGAAGAGAGTAGAACAATTACAGTATTGGAGTTTAGTTACCCCTTCTTAGTGGTTTCTTGCCCAACAGGGATGGGGAACAATAAGAAATTAGATAATGTTAGAGAAGGATAGCTCTGAAGGATGGCTCATATGACAGATCAGATCTCTGACTTCACTCCTTGTAAATCTTTGCTTCATTTGTTGCATTTAAAATTTTCTGCCTCCAAGATTTTGCATATGCTGCTCTTTTTGCTACTCTATGCTTCACTTCCTCATTTCTTTTAGGAATCTCTCAAGAGAAACTTGGCTGCATAAAATCTCCTCTTTTCCCCAAAAGCTTCATCATGTCTTTCTGTGTTTGATTGTTCTCCATTGCATCTGAAAAGAGATACTGGGCATGTGTTTGTTATCCTAGGTGACACTAGACCTCAGGAAAACTTTGAGAGCTAGACATTCTTTCCTCAAGATGCATGGAATAGTGTATGTCCTCAGCTCCCAGTTTATAAACCCCACTCCACTGGAAACGGCACCTGGGTAGCAGTATCTTCAGCCCACTTCTCATAACTGACTGATGGAAAGGTTGAACAGTTCCGGAGTTACATCTGGGGTTTGCTGAGGTTCTTGTTGCCCTTCAGTCAGCCTCAGCTTAATGTGTAGAAGGAGCTGTGGGCTGCTTCCCGCCACCCATCTCTCAGCCGCCTGGCTAGCTTATGCCCCGAAATAACAACACACAAATTGTATTCTTTTAAACACTGCCTGGCCCATTAGTTCTAGTCTCTTATTGGCTAACTCTCACATCTCGATAAACCCATTTCTAATAATGTGTGTAGCACCACGAGGTGGTGGCCTACCAGGAAGGATCTTAACCTGTGTCCATCTTGGAGAGGAGAGCTATAGCATCTACCTCACTGCCTTCTTTCTCCCAGCATTCTGTTCTGTCTATTCCACCCACCTATGTTCTGAACTATCAGGCCAAGCAGTTTCTTTATTAATTAACCAATGAAAGCAACATATAGAAAGAAGACCTACCTACATCATTAATGTTTCCCTCTAGCAAGCCTGCTTTACCCTTTCTTTGACTCTGATATATTAGTGCTTAATGAAACTACCTGTATACAAATCTTGACTACATAATCTGTGTTCCTGGGAGTATACAGTAGGGCACAAGCTAAGATTTAGGTGGAGTGTAAAGCTCAGAGAATAGGGACTTTAGATAATTTTGATCCACTTTTATTAGCTATTAAATATCTGTATTCTAATACGATGCCTGGAAGGTGCTCAATTAACATTTGTTGAGCAAGTAAATGAATAAGAGGGTAGATAACTCTTCTACAGGTTAATTATGTACACAGAATAATTCTATACAGTTTTACTTGAAGACAATACAGAGCTGCTTTCAGGAGGTTATTCAATTCCTTTGAATAAGGAATGTTAGCATACCAAGAATAAGCTCTATGAATAATTTATTTTGCAATCTCAATTTCTAGTTTCCAGTGTGATCTCATAGATGCACAGTCCCTGAATTGTGATATCATAGCTCAATTGATCTTCCTAGAAACAATATGAAGAGGTCATATAAAAAGCCTTTCCTAAATAAAAAGTCAGAATATTGGCCAGTTAACATGACTCCTCTGAGGGTACATGTCATACAATGGCAGAATGCACACACAAACTCAGATTTTCTCTATTGTTATGGCTGTGATCATGCTTCTAATAATCACATATTACATTCATATAACTGTTACGTTTTACACACAGATTTCTGGATTGTTCAGATATTATTGAAAACTTGGCTTCTTTAATTAAGAGACCAGCCATCTCTCTTTGATTAAAATACAGAAGTTCCACTATGCTGTTGAAAGAAGTGGAAAGTTTAATGAACAGAAACTATTGCTTTTAAGATTCATTTGTGAAGGTCTTAATAAACACTGCAGGAAACAGTAATCATTGTGCCCCAGGTCTCAAGAAATCTTGTCTCTGAGAATCACTGATTAGTCCTGTTACTATAGAGATATCAACAACATGTCAATATAACTTTCTCATATAACATCTGAATTTCAATAGAAGATAAATACAAAATATTTACTATTCCAAAAATACATTTTACATTATATAGAGACTTGTCTTTATGAGTCTATGCATAAACAGAAAGGGGAAATTTAACTACTAATGATAGCTGATTTGTTTTTTAAGTGCACATTAAATTTAGTACTTGGCTCACTTCAGTATCGTAGCCAATAAAACTGGGAGTGATTAGTGATATTCAGATGCAAAATATTTTAGAACAACATGTTTTTATCAGGGAATGAGCAATACCATGATCATAACACCCTATGAAATTGCATATCTGAGATTATCCTCTCTGCTGTACATCACTGAGTGTTCACCCTTGGTAGGTCCCGTGGAGTTCCTGCTTCCGGTAGACAGCTCCCCACCATGGGCAGGGGATCAATGCAGACTCATGATGGTGAAACGTGGGACTGTCTGAGCTGGTGGTATTGACTCAGACTCTGAGTTTGTCAGACGAAACCCTTTCCTGAAACTGTGATGAGGATCAGCCTTTGTTTTACTCAATCTATACTGCCTTCAATTTAACTCCCAGAAATGATATTTTATAAACCTTTGTCAAGGATTTCCCAGGCTCTGCTGGTTCTTTCCCCACTAAGTCACACATGCTGTGGTCTAGCTATTTTCTCTAAAAATTACATAAAGCAGAAGTGATCTGCTGGGGGGAAAATGACAGCAAGAATATGATAGAGGGACAAGGGAAATGGAGGAACAAAAGAGGGAGGGGACGAATCACAACAATGGGTGCATGGAAATGCTTTAGGGAAGAACAAAACTTTGTACAATAACTGAGTGCAAAAATCAAATTGGACATTTTCTCCTGGAGGGAAGAGACTCCTAAGACTATGGACTCTCATGATATAAGGTCCACAAGGCTATTCTCCAATGTCAAATAAGCAGAAAGCAATTACTGAAGAAAAGAAACTCCTCGGTGGTGCTGCCTGCAAGCTGGGCAGCAATCCGGCCATGTGCTTTTCATCAGTATTGCCCATGTAGTGTTGGGTTTTTGAGCATTGCAACTGTCTATTCACTCATGTTGCTTTAGGTAACGCCTCAACCATGTTCCTGTACATATCCCCACTGAATATTCACTGACTCACCGAGACTTGGCTGGCATGGTTTCTTTGGTCTGTGGTTGGTGCCCTACCTGGAATGTGTAGTTCTTAATCCAGGTTTCCCTAAGGAAAAGCATGGGAGCCGTTGAAATCCATATGACTATCTTCTGTTTAACATGTCTAAAGTGATGCAAATGTTACAGACTACAGACATTGCAAGATGCCTGCTCCCTACTTAATGTAGCATGACTTTGCCTAGCATCTGGAAAACCATGCACAAAGAAAGTGTCACCATACACAGAAAAGTAACTGTTTCTCATTAGGTATTTAAGAAATATCTGGAAACCATTGTAAGGGGATGTCAATTATTATTCAGGCTACCTTCATTACATACAATGAACACTTTCCCAAATCTGGTAATTGTTTTGTATTTTTGAGATGGTTACAATTGGAAAAAAAATGTGGTTGGAATTTCTAAAAATTATTCTATCATATGCATCCAACTGGAGAAAACCATAACCTTTCTGAGTTCAACAGGAACAGAATGGATTAGGCTATAATCATTGTAACAAAATACAATGATGACACTCTAACCACTACCACAGCCTTAAGAAAGCAATAGTATCAAATAGATGCACTTACTGGCCATGAGAAAAAGGGCAAATGGACATTTTGTGTATCCATCTGAATCTACACAAAACAGCTATACTCCTGATAAGTAGACACATTTCAATTACAAATTTCACAATGACTCCCTAAACCATCTTCTCTTGGTCCTTTATGTTTATTCTCAGATATTATGAGAGATCTGTGAAGGACCCCTTGTAACAAACAGTTATGAGAGGAACTACATGGAAAGAGCCAGAGGCTCCATAAACTACACACCATGAGGGTTAGGGTAGACCACTCAGATAGGTCTAAATCCAAGCACTCTTATAGAAAATATTGTTGAATACCCAGCATCCTTAGCTCCATGGGTATGCCTATTCAAGAGAGTCAGAGTCATCTATAATTAGAGAGGCTATATTAGAATAAAATATACTTTCCTTTTTTACAAAGAATGACTACATCATAAAATTGCCAGAGTTTAAATTTTAATCTATTCCCTTTTTTCTTGATCTGATAAGAATATGACCCATGCATATGCTCAGAAAAATGAAAATAAAATGATAAATATTTTTACTAGGTGATAATAGTGTAAGGAAGTGTAAGACATCATGTTCATGACCAGACCATGTGTTTATGCTTGTGTTGTATCAAAAAGAATCTCCTTGTCATAATGTCAGCTGTTACAGAAGCTCAGCATAAGCCTGTGTCTCTATAGAGCTGGAGGAACCACCTCCCTATTCAATGGCCAATGGGGGGGGGGAATAAAATCCAAGCCCAAGTGTCTGTCAAGATGCATTTTTTTTTGTTCTGTCAATGGGAAGTAAGAGTTCAATCTCTCTACATGCAATACCCAGAGTTTTTTCTTACTCAGTGGAGAGTCCCTACATCTGCTGTTGTTTCTCACACTTCCCAGGAAGGATCAGCACACATCACTGTTCTCCTTCCCCATAATTTCCTCCGGCATCCTCACTTCCAGATGACTAGTTTCTCCCACTCCATCATAGGAACAACTACCCAATTACTCTACTCCACTTGTTACCTTAACCTCCCTTTCTTCTGTCAGATAGTTCAACAACCAATGGATAGAAAGCCGCTGTATATGAGAATTCGTGCTTATTTATTTCTCCAAAACATTGGGAAAAGCTCAGAGCCCTCTGATTGCCGAAAGAGTGAACTCAGTTCTGCTGCTGCCACCTCCTTCGCTCTTTCCTGGTGCTGAAGTCTTGCTGCACTATCTGGGTGCAACACATCTTTACCCCCGTGTAGCCCAGTAGCACCTCCAGCTCACCCCATCCTGAAGTCACATTTCTCCATTTTCTCCTATTCATCCTTTGGTCAGATTATCTGCACAGTTCATTCTGATAAATTTCCCCTTTCTCCCTTTTCTCTCTTATACCCCGGGTGTCTTTTGCTTTTGTTTGTTGTTTTCAGAATTATGCATTCTTACCTTTTTTTTTTTTTCCCCAGAGGTCCTTTATGGCAGCAACCCTTGATATTTCTTAGCCTGGCTTGTTGCATAAAGATTTCTAAAGGAGTTGTTAGCGAGTCAGTGAACCCTGTGATTTATGACGATTGCTCAGGCAGCAGCTTAGCTGGAAGAATTGAACAAAACACGAACATCCCTGGGGAAACAAAGAGCTAATGTAAAATGCCTTAGACTTCTGTTTTCAAAGGAAATCTTTACAACACTCTAGTCAGTCCTCAGCACTTCAAAGCAAAGGGCACTGCAGTTCCAAGATGGGAAAGACTTACCAAAGGTCATAGCAACATGGATGGCAGAATGGGAAACCAGGGGCCAGACTTCTGCTTGCGTCTTATGTTCTTTCCTCTATCCCTTCCATGACAATCACCTCACCTGTTTTAAAGGTCTGGAGCTAAGCACAAGCTATGTGAACTCTTGATCACTGACCTGGGTTTAGAGATTGCTTGCTTATGTCAAAGGAGTTCCTTTATTCCACAGAAGGGAAGTTGGTCTGTCAACATTGCAGGAGCTCACACTTACATTGTTTTAAGAACAAACTGTCTCTCTCTGCTCTGCCTTCTAAATTATAGGGGAGTGATCTAAGCTCCCGATAAAGTTTTAAATAGATTGCATCAAGTGGGATGTTAACTTTGAGTAACTGTGCTATCCCAAACAGCCGCACTGTCATTTTCTACCACACATTTGAAGATAGTCCCACAAAGAGGTTAATGATGTCCGACTCTAGGACCCTAGTTGTTTTCCCTTAAGCTTTATCAATTGTATGCTTAGAAAAAGAAGAATAAACTCTGCCCGGGGAGTCCTGGTAGCTGCTTGGAAGTGATTTGACTGCTTTCATAAAGCTGTTGTACTCAGATGTTTGTCTAAGATACAACCATGTAAAAAAGGAAAGGAGGTTGGATCTGGAAGAAGCGCCTCCCCACAAGATTTTATACAAACCAGAAAGCATGGGTCATCCTTTTCTGTGCAAACAATCACAGCAAATTTTGCGATTATGCCTCATTTTTACTTGCCCAGGGCATGCAGGATTATATTTCATCAAAAGGTGAGCTCAAGAAGACTAGAATTATCAGATCAAGCTACCTGGTAAAGTTTGAATTTACAACACTACTGTACTGTTTAGCATTACCTGTCTCAAATATTTTACAATGGCATACATGTGCTTTAATTGTCTTTGTTTCTCAACTAAAACTCTTCTTTAACTATGTATCCTCCTATGCATATTTTTCTAAATATGGCAACTGTGTTGGTAACTAACTGGTGTCTGCTGCATCTGAAATTTTAGGAAAATCTGGGGTTGTAGGAGTTGTCTGCTGCAATGAAAGAGTCAAGAAGGGGAGAAAACCAGAATACTGTAGAAAGGACACCAAAGAAGCCCAAAAGCATCTGTTGGGATGTGTTCAAAATGCCGTTCTGCTTTATGCAGCAAAATGATGTCATTTGTTGTCAAAGTGAGGCATCGGTTGCAGCTGTTGGGAATATCTGGTTGTCACTACAGCAGTGAAACACAGAGGCAAACTCTGACATCCGCTTTTAGAGGTGGGTAAAGAAGGAACAACAACTGGGTCTTCTTTCAGGGACTGACTTAAAGTCATGCGCACAAATATAACGTAATATAATGTAGGAGCAGTCTTTTATATGGGATTGAAAATGACTAAGTTTAATATATAAACGCAATGGTCATCAACTTAAATAATTAAAAAGGAACACTACTCTCGTGTCAATACAATAACACATGCCTTTTAAAATAGATTCTTAGTGGCAATTAACTTGTAAGTTACATATAAATTGCTGAGCACAAGGTGTGAAAAACAAATGTCAATAAGTATCAATGGTTCTCCTTTCCCTTGTTTATCATAAATTTAAATATAGGATTAAAATGTAGTATATTTAACAATGTACTTTACTGAATAATAGAGAGACATAAGCTTGGAAAAATAAAAAAATGGTCCATCAAATATCATGAATATCATTTTGAATAAAAGTAACCAGAAAAATAAGAATGTGCTGTGCGTTATTGCCATATTCAGTAACAGGAGTGAGCTATTTTTTAAACAAACATGCTTTGGGTAGCATAGAAATTCTCAGCAATCATCATAAAGCAAGTGAGAAATACAAGTTGTCTGAATAAAAATGAGACAAGCAGTTAAAGCAAATGAATGGAAATCTATTACAGAACATAAAGAGGAGATATCAATCACAGACATTTTATTTTACTTCCCTAAGATATGCCAAAAATATTTTCATACCTGAATGTGAAATTTTTCTGGGGAAAAAGGCAAGCGGTGTCTTCCAAAGTAATGACTGCGATTTTCATTTTGTAATGGCATAAACAAGGAATCTTTCTTATGCTGAATATCCAAATAGTATAGGAACAAAAGTATGAGAAATAATCATGCAAGAAAAAGAGAGTGTTCAGGGTTTCCTGCCGAGGGAGGGGGACTTGACTGGGGGAGGGGGGGAAATTGGAGGCGGTGGCGGGGAAGAGACAGAAATCTTTAATAAATAAATAAATGGGAAAAAAAGAAAAAGAAAAAGAGAGTGTTCAATTATAGGGGTGAATTAGGAGGTGTGGGGGTATCTGGGAGGAGTTTTTCTACAAATAATGAAAAACCCAAAGAATCACATTGCATTTTCTTAAATTATGAATAAAAATAAATAAATTTAACTTTCAAAATGTCTCTTCTTATTTACTTGTTCAATGTCAGACAAGTATTCACAGGTAAATTAAGATACTGTTATATTGACTTGATGTTTCATAGACCCAAACTTCCCATGGATTTATTTGATGGAGTGAAAACTAGTAACATGGAATATGGGAGGGAGGGAAGAAGGGTGATGGAGGGAAGGAGAAAATTCTGCTTTAATAAAGTAAAACCATTATGATGAAACAATTTTATAAAACGTGAATTAAATAAGTATTCCAAAGTAAAATAGCTTGCCCTTTTTTAAATCTTCAAATGTTACCTATACATTTTACATTCCATGTTTTCAGTCAACACTGGAATAACTTGTGTTTCTTCCACTTCCAATCAACAATTCTCTAGAGGTCTTTGAAGTCTCTAGCACAGATAATCATCTCTGTGATCATAGATGGCACGGTTTCAGATCCTTGAACTTGCAAGAGCAAATGATCTGTCAAATATAATGGGGCCTCACACTTCTTCAATAGGACTTAAAAGAAATGCAGGCACCTTGTGAAATTTCCCCCAAAGATGTAGTCATCCCACTTTCTTCTCATCGTGCAGCTCTTGTTTAAGCAATCATATTGTTGGGATTTTATTTGTGCAGCCTCCCTGTCCCATCGAGCAGGTACTTTCTCACCAAAGACATCTGAGTCTTCAGGCTCCCATCAATCCTTTTGTCCCTTCATCCATGATGTTCTTGAGCCTTAGGTGTAGAGATTGCACTGTAAATGGGTCAGTTGGCTTGGCACCACAGAGTCACCCACTCTCTATGTTGATCACTTGTGCATATTTGTAATCGGCTCCAACTACAGTTAGAAGAAACTCCTTTGATAACAGGCGACAGCTACAGTTATCTGTGGGTATAAATATGCACATTTTTAAAAGTTATGTTACATTAGTTTAGGAAAATGGTACTCCTCAACATATGTTCATCTGAGCAACACTAAATGGACTCAGTAGGTCCTTAATCACACACATTAAGGATGTCATAAATTTGGGAAGGATTTGGGGGCATGGTAGGAATTGGAGAGGAGGAAATGATACAAGACAGGTGTTCCATCAAGATATGAGCCTTGTGCTGGGCATGGTGGCGCATGCTTTTAATCCCAGAACTCGGGAGGCAGAGGCAGGCGAATCTCTGTGAGTTCGAGGCCAGCCTGGTCTAGAAGAGCTAGTTCCAGAACAGGAACCAAAAAGCTACTGAGAAACCCTGTCTCGAAAATAAATTAAAAAAAAAAAAAAGATGCGAGCCTTACTGACTGAGACTTCCTGTGGGTACATTTCTTTTTAAACTTCATAGTCCATGCTGACAGATAGCTTAATGCTTCTGCTCTTATGCACTAGACATAGAGTCTCACATTGTAAAAGTAATGAGAGACAATAGAAGACATTAAGATGTCTTACTGTATTTCTAACTCAACTATATCTAAGCATTAGATTCCTGGAAACTTTAATATATGGGCAGAAGATAGAAGAAATTAATGTGGTTCATAGCTTCCTTGCATCAGCAAAATAATGTCCTGGGAATTGACCTTTTCTCAAATCACGTACTTTTTTGTTACTGTTGTCTTTTAATTATATATCTTGTTCATAGCTATTAGACTTTTAAATTTTGCATGGTACAGAAACAAAAAACCATTATAAATTTGCATATTTAGGTTAGGTTTTTGTTTTCTAAATTCTATATTTCAAAATCCATTTCCGAAAGTACCAATTAAAAGATTTGTTGACTAAGAAACAGTGCTATTTTATTTATATATTGACCTGTAATAGAACACAATTTTTCTTTTTTCATGATATCATCAAAGCATAATTGATGTAAAATGAGCTCTATAAGTATAAGCTAAATTGTATAATTTACTAATTTTGATATCTTTATATACTTAGAAAACCATTACCACAATCAAGATGTCATTTCACTACATTACCCATTTTTTAAAATTCCCTCTGTAACCCACTCTTATTCATTTCTGCTCTTAGGTATCCAAGTTGTCTTTCAACATTAAACTTTTTTTGTGTGGCAATATAGTTTTATCTAATTTATTTGTGTGTTCTTAAATGCCATTTATAAGATAGGTTTTTATAATTAACTTCTGCTAGCAAATCAATTCTTATATTGCTTTTCTCTATAAATGGTTATTTCACTTCACTTACATTTTTACATTTTAAATATGTTTTAATTAAAGTATAGTTACACCATTTCTTCTCTCCCATTGCAGCCTCCTCTCCCAAATTCAGATCTATTTAACCATTGTTGTTACAAATACACACAAAAGAATTTACATAGAAATGCTATTTGCTGGGTCTCTTCAGCGTTATCTACATGTACATGCCTTTTTGTTGTTTTAAAAAATCAGTCACTTTGAAATAATGAATATAAAGTGTCTGATCTTGGGATAAGTATATGTATTTTATTTGCTTTTTAACCCTCCTTGTTGGTCCTTAAATGTTTTTTTTTTTGCTTGTGTGTTTTGATGAAGTTTTTAACTTTCAAAAGTTCTCAGCCTTTATCTCTTTAAATATTTCATCTGTCCTATTTCTTCTTCTTTCTTTGGTGGAATAATTAGATGCTAAACCATTAGATTTTGTATTCCATCTTAGTAGGCTCTATTTTAATTTTGTTTTGCCATTTCCCCTCTTTGTGTTTCAGCTAGATAAATCTTTCTATTCACAAATGAGTAGATTCCATATTCTTTTTTATTGAACTGTACATTTTTCTTTGCTCCCCTTCCTGCCTTTTCCCTCCCCTTCAACCCTCTCCCAAGGTCCCTATACTCCAAATTTACTCAGGAAATCTTGTCTTTTCCTACTACCCATGTAGATTAGATCTATGTATGTCTCTCTTAGGGTCGTCATTGCTATCTAGGTTCTCTGGATTGTGATTTGTGGGCTGGTTTTCTTTGCTTTATGTTTAAAAACCACTAATGAGTACATGTAATACTTGCCTTTCTGGGTCTGGGTTGCCTCACTCAAAGTGATGTTTTCTAGCTCCATCTATTTGCCTGCAAATTTCGAGATGTCGTTATTTTTTCTGCTGTGTAGTACTCTATTGTGTAAATATACCACTTTTTTATCCATTTTTTGGACGAAGGGCATTTAGGTTGTTTCTAGGTTCTGGCTATGACAAACAATGCTGCTATGAACGTAGTTGAGCACATGTCCTTGTAGCACGATTGAGCATCCTTTTAATATACCCAAAAGTGGTATTTCTGGATCTTGAGAAAGATTGGTTCTTAATTTTCTGGGAAATTGCCACACTGATATCCAAAGGGGCTGTACCAGCTTGCATTCTCACCAGCAATACAGGCATGTTCCCTTTACCCCACAATCTCTCCAGCATAATTTGTCATCAGTGTTTTTGATCTTGGTAATTCTTACAAGTGTAAGATGGAATCTCAGAGTTGTTTTGATTTGCATTTCTCTGATGACTAAGGATGTTGAACATTTCCTTAAGTGTCTTTCAGCCATTTTAGATTCATGTTGAGACTTCTCTCTTTAGGTTTGTACTTCATTTTCTATTGGCTTATTTGCTCTTTTGATGAGACCACTTTCTAAATGTAACCCCAGTAGCACAGACGCTGAGAGAAACAATTAATAAATGGGACTTCCTGTAACTGTAAAGCAAAGGACACGGTCAACAAGACAAAACGACAGCCTACAGAATAGGAAAACATCTTCACTAACCCCACATCAGACAGAAGTCTGGTCTCCGAAATATACAAGAACTCAAGATTCCAGATTCTTCACAATGTTTTTGTATGTCTGTGCAAGTCTGTCAGAATGAGTCTTCATCACTGTTTGGATAGTCTTTATCTCTTGGATTTCTTTTTTTTTAAATTTTCTTATGGTTTTGATTTCATAATTTAATTTAATTAAATTCTTCATTCATTGTTGCATTTTTATCAGTTTATTCTGCTTGAGAATTGAATACATTAATAACAGTTTGTTTCAAATGCTTAACTGGAATTTCACTATCATCATCAACTTGGGTCTACTGATTACTTTGTCTTTTGACAATGTCCTGCTTTCTGTCTGAATTTTTAGATGTCCTTACATTTTGCCTAATTACTTGGCATGGCTTGTAAGGCATTAGAACTGGAATAATTAGTATTTATGCCTCTTATTCACATGCATCTTTTGTTAGACATTCAGAGTGGAGAGTTGAGTTAATTTGGGAAAACGTAAGGCTATTTTTGAAATTTGCTGTCATTCCTTTGATGTTATCACGTCATTAATGAGAGGACTGTGTGTGGAAGTGTTACTGTAGATGTAGTCAACATAGTCTTGCTATCTTTTTTCATTCATCATAATATTTTAATTCAGCTTCAGATTTTATCTGTCACGTGCAATTCATATAAACTAACCTTTTCACTTTCTGGATAATTGGAATTACAGATCTCTTCCTGTAGTTAATTTTTAATCTAATACTTTCATTGTTGGAGAAAGTACTTCGCATGATTTCCATCATTTGAAATTTATTAAGCCTTACTTAATGGCCAATATTGTATTTTGTCTGAATCAATGTTTCGAAAAAATTGAGTGTAATATTCTATCAAATAAATTTGACTGATAATGTATTATGTTCTCAATGTCTTTGCTTCTGTTTTATATCAGCTATTAAAATAAATAATTTATAAATAAAATACTACTGTTCCTAAATATAACTATTTCTCCTTTCAGATCTATTTTCTAGATGCATTTGAAGGTTTTCTATTAGTGCATAAATATTTTAGTTGATATATCTTCCTAGTGAATTGATTAGCATAGAATATATTTTCATCATCTTATTTTTTATAAAATATCATGTTTATATTTGCTTAAAATTGGTTTATATGTACATATAACAAAAAAAAACAGAAACATGTTGAAGGATACTATGACAGCTGATGACTAGAGCCCAGCATACCCAAATCTGATCTTACTGCAGACAAGAAACCATGGTGGAAGATGGGCAAAATTCAAGCAGCTTCTCCAATGTAGTTAATCACACTGTACCACCATTCATTTCTTATTCTTGTTAAAGACATCGTGGTGGATATAATTCAAAACATTAGGGGAGTCTTAATGAATGACACATAGAAACTCTGTATTATCTTTTATAACATTTTCAAAAGCCGAAATTGATTTTTAAATTTCTTAATAATTACCAAACAAAACTCTGCAGCACCTGCCTACACAGCAAACTGTGCAGTCTCATCCAGTCTTTCCTTCTTGCTGCATACAGAGTGGCCTTCTTCATTTACAGAGCTTGGGATGTTCCCTCCTTCAGAGGGCTTTCCGCACAGAACCTTTTCCTGCAAATTCAGTGAAACCAATTACCACTTCTTCTGAAGCGGTAACCTTCTTATTAACTTCATATCTCAGATCAAGATGGGCACCCCTCAGTAGAAAAAAATTTGTGGTGCACAGACTCTCCCATACCTTGTTCTGAAGCTTCACAGTTCCAGTTATAATTGCAACTAAGAAGTACTATTTATGCTCATTTATCAGTATTTGTCTTCTCTCCTGAAACTGGGTTGTTCATTTCTATCTACACTTTTTTTTATCCAGTAATTACTATTATGAGTTCTGGCATGGTATAGGTCCTCAAGACAAAGATGTATGGTCAGTGATAACATTTGTTATGTGCTGAGACCAAAATCATAACCAAGTCTGGCTTGGTGAGCCAAGGGGTTTATAAGGTCTAATTTCAGGAGTATGAGAAAACTTGTGCACTGAGATCCAAAAATTGCTGTTTGGATCACAAATTCTTTTACTTCTCATATACAGAAGAAGGAGAGTGTACTTCTGTTTTACCAACTGGGTTAACAGACAAAAAAATACTCTTGGTGCAAATATTGGATGGGAAAACACAAGTCAGGGAGCTGCTTCTCTGTGTCCCTTGATGTTCAGCCCTTCACCCCAGGAACATTTTAGATCACTCAGTCATGCAATGTGAACTGTTGTTTATCAATAACCTTAAAATGAAGGAGTAAATTTTTCGTTATATCTAGGACAACTGTGGTGTAGTATTGAACTTTGAAGAGACCAATGAGCATCAGCTCTATCCTGAACACCTGCACTGACTACACAAGGAACTGGGTTACATTCATTTCTTCCCTGTTCACCACCTCTCAAAAAAGGAAAGGGAATATTGTAGGTTGCAAGAAATTCAGAAAACACAGAGGGAACCCATTCTCCATTACTGCATCTCATAACAGGCAAAACTTCATAGCATAAACCAAGAGTTAACACCACTTCTTTTTACATTCCCCCATCTCTCAATTTCCTGGGTATGGATTTTAGAAGCAAATAGTAATTTTTAAAATTATTTTTTTCAATGACACTACTACAGCCTTGTTATCTTTCCAGAACTCATTTCATTGCCTTTCTTTTTAAAATTTTAGCTACAATGTTCCATCTGCTGTTACTGAAGTGGAATGTACCCAAAACGAAAAATTTACTCCTTTATTTTAAGGGGATGATTTACTCTTAAATTTTATGTGACAGTTGTTCTTTAGATTTGTTGGTGACACATCACATAAATGGCAGCCTAAACTTGCTCCTTATATGTTGTGTGTGCTCATCTATATAAGACTTTGTCATTGATTAGATCATAAATAGTAAATAATCATAAATTTCTCCCAAACATTTCCTTTTACAACAAAATACAAGGCATATAATAAATAGATAGATAGATAGATAGATAGATAGATAGATAGATAGATAATAGATAGATAGATAGATAGATAGATAGATAGATAGATAGATAGCATTCTATGATATGTTTATGAAAATTGTTGAGAAATAAAATTAACTG
Organism: Microtus ochrogaster; assembly: GCF_000317375.1. Lineage (NCBI taxonomy): Eukaryota > Metazoa > Chordata > Mammalia > Rodentia > Cricetidae > Microtus > Microtus ochrogaster. The sequence goes on along the minus strand of NW_004949102.1, from coordinate 13,002,570 downwards.
TCATGAAACTACTTCTGACAAAAAAATTCCTTCCTGGAAGGAAGTTTAAGACTCAGGAGATAAAGGAAACTTACTAAGCTCAGGAAGCACACAGAATTTATGATGCACAGAAGCTCTTGAAAGTCATAGGGTTAAAAAGATCCCTTCCCAATGTTATCCAAGTGGTAACATTTTCTGGGTAATTTAGCCAACTAAGCTGTCTATAAGTCATGCAAAAAGAAAAAAAACCCTCAGAGATACTGCTTTGGTGAATTATAACATAAGCTGGAGTAGTCTTTGATGTGGGATGTCCTTTTGTGTATGTGTTGCTTTTATTGGTTGATGAATAAAGCTGTTTTGGTCAATGGCTTAGCAGAGTAAAGTCAAGCAGGAAATCCAAACAGAGATAGAGACAGAAAGTAGGCAGAGTCAGAGAGATGCCATGTAGCTGCCAAAGGAGAAAGATGCCGAAACATTACAGGTAAGCCACAGCCTTGTGGTGATGCATAGATTAATAAAAATGAGTTAATTTAAGATGTAAGAGCTAGCTAGGAATATGCCTGAACTATTGGTCAAAGAATGTTATAATTAATATAGCTTCTGCATGATTATTTGGGTCTGCATGGCCAGGAAACAAAAGCACAGACTCAGTTTAAAGGTCTTTTTAGCCGTATGTCTGACTTTGAGCTTTCATGTTCCTTTAAGCAGCAGTCTCTCATACTTCTGAAAATAGACCACATAAACTCCTCTGTTTGCCACGCTAAACTTGGATGTAATTTCTGGGGTACATAGCCATTTGTTTATGCCTCCACAGGAAAAGTGACACAACATCTTGTGGTTAAAGAAAAGAGAATTATTTTCAATGGCTGTGATCTCAAATAACAATTCTGAACATTGTTTTTTTTTAATTCATTTGTCATATCTCAATATTTTAACATATCTTTAATGAAGTTTCCTAAATGAAATGGTTTAGGTATACAATATCCCACACCTGGGTGTTCTATAACAACAGGACTTGTTCTGAGGGTTATAATGAGTATAATGTGTATGGTTGGTGTGGCTTCGAAGGGGTTACCTAACAACCCCCTGTTGGTGTGGGAGAATTGTCTGTATTCTGTCAAGTATGTATTTTAATAAAACGCTGATTGGCCAGGCAGGAAGTATAGGTGGGTCAACCAGACAGGAAGTAGAGGAAGGCTGATGAGAACAGGAGGATGCTGGAAAGGAGGAAGCCTATTTCCCCCAGTCCACCGAAGAGGCAACATGTGACCTGCCTGGCTGAAAAAGGTACCAAGTGTGTGGATAGCATAGATAAGAATAATGGGTAGTATAAACTACAAGAGCTAATAAGAAGACTGAGTTAATGGGCCAATCAGTTTTATAACTTATGGAGATTTATGTGTGATTTTCTTTGGGGCTTTCCCACTGTGGGGAACTGGGCAGGACATAAACCCCAACAAGCAGGCCCCTTCATGTTACACCCCACATTTCCTCTTTCTTATCACACACCAGGCTCGAGAGCTGAATATGTAGTAAACAAGTGTAGTTTAGACAGACTGTTAAGGATATTAACTGGAAAGGAGTATTGCTACCAGCAAGCCTAACATCCTTCAGTATGTTTATTGTGGATCTCTTGTAGAGAGAGATTTACCAGTTTGAGTGAAATTTTATAGGTGCTGACAAGTGTCCATTACCCTCCAAAGTGCTCTAACATTCTTTACAGGATTTTGGATGAAGTTCTAAGCCTGTGCATGGATTCACTTTGGTTGCTCACTGATTGTTCCAAGGGACCACTCTATTTCAAATGTAAGTACCGGTAGGACTGGAAAACCAGACTTCTCTGTTGTTGGTTGGTGACTATGTCACTACGGAAACCCTTGAAGAGGTAATTGCTCAGAGAGATGGAACAGTATAATAGAGGCTGTGGGCTTAGATGAAGGATATGGAGGAACAGCTTAGAATGGAGTCCTGAGTCATGAGGTACTCACCAGGAAAAGTGGAAAGCTTGAGAATTACTGTAAAAACTGAAACATGGAATGTGTTGAGATGAAGGGGGTAGGCATGCCATTGAAAAGAGAATGTGAGACAGAAAGATGTGGTCATAGTAGGTACCTACATTGCTTAGGCTAATGATCATAGCAGTCATAAGCACACCAGTTAATAAAATTTATGCCAAGATAATTTGTAAGTAGAAGTGTATTTATTTACTCTTATCTGCAACAGAAGTGTTGAACACTGATCATTGTTGATGCATTAAATAGCTGGCACTATCTAGTTCTTTTGTTTTACTGAATGTTTGTTCTATATAGGTTAAATTTACACTTTAAATTTATTTGACCAAAGAAAAAATACTTATGAAAATGGTCAACAAACAATCTGTAATCTCAGAATATTTTTATCATAGACTTCATTTTATGGTACCTTCCCTTTGTGAACATCAGCATGGTCTTACAAGGTATTATAATTCTGTACAGTATTATCTCCTCTTAAAATGTGTTCATACTTTCCAGAGAAGAAGAAATGTTACTTATCTAGAACTCTTTGGAATAATCTTTGAAGTGACTCAGACATATCACCACATCAACAACAAAATAAATAAACATGACATTTAGAAAAGCAAAAACACTGCTTGCTCATGGCTAAATTGGAAAAACATAGACCATGGATATTAATCAGTAAAGCATAATTATTTCAAGCATATCAATTAAGGCTAATAAGTCAAGAGACACTATGGTATATTTATAGCTTCATTATGATAAACATACTTCAGTAGTCCAGATATGGAAGTGCATAGTATACAGAAATGAGCATGTTTATTTTCTCATTTTTCATTTCTATAAAAATACTAAAAAGATAAAAATTTCTTTTATATTTATAGAAGAAAAGGAAACATCCAGCTGAAAACTTCAAAACTACAGTTATATTTGAGAAGCCTTTCCCTGGTACTTATATTCAATGCCTGCTGGAAAAATGCTCCACAGCTTATACTTTGAGAGGAGAGAAGAACTCTGACTTGCAATATCTACTGATTTCTATTTGTAAAGCCTCTCAACATAGTCAAGTTCAAGTTACAATTACCTGGTTCGCCCAATCCTAAAAAGCCCCAGCAGTTTTCACTGATGACAGTTATAAAATAGCCCCAACATCAACATGCCTCAAAAGGTCACACATGAAAGGAAACCATATGCTATTAACAAAAATTTAGGAAAGTAAACCCAGTTTCATTCCCTTTCTAATTACTCAGAAGTTAGAAAACAGTCTCCAGATGAAAAGACAAGGGCCTGAGGCCAGGTGGCATGGCTCCTTCCTTCTTATTCCATCTGTGTTTTCTATATTATTAAACCCTTAGCCCATCTGTGCTGAAGAGAATTAAAGAAGAACCAGAAATGCTGTAGAAAGAAGTGGTTTGTCCTTTCTAACATGTAGATATTACAACACAAAGTATAGGTTTGTTGCAAGTTGCCTTCAAGCTTTGAAACAGAAATATGAAATATACACACAGACAGACAGACACACACACACACACACACACACACACACATACACATACACACATACCCTTCTGGGCTATAGAAGAGAAGCTGATTGAGAGGATTTTCTTAAGGACAAATTATAAATCGGTTAAGTCTATACTTACCTTCCCCTTTATTTTAAAAGAGAAGGCTTTGGAGAGGGAGCCTTAGAAAGACTGAGACACATTCTTTCAATCTGAGAGAAGACAGGGACAAATGATTGTTGTGTATGTTTGAAGTCTGCAGGAAAAATTTAGGCTTGAGTCATTGCTCAACAGGAGTGGCAAAGAGAACTTGGCATTGAAAGTCAGCTGAGCATCTCCCAATCCTAAGAAAACCATCTATGTTTCAGTTGGGCTGAGAGCACTGCCCAAGGAAACTGGTCTGTGAGCCTCATCTGAGACGGTTTCCTTGTAGAGGGCAACCATCTCCATGGAACCCCTGAGGGTGTACTCAGAGATGGGCAGAAAGAGGATCTCTTGCTACACTCAGAGAAGTAGCCTGAGTTTTCTCTCAGGAATCTCAGAGGCTCCCAGAAAACACCATATGGGAAGTCGACTTTAAATACCTGCTAAAGCCAGAGTATAAAAACACCAGACTAAAGCATGATATTGTTTATCTTCATTTTGTTCCACTCTTGTGCTTATACTTCAGCCAGGAGCTGATGGAAACCCCCTGTGATAGAAGAAACCAAAAACAATTGGAAACATTGCGACATCCATCTTTTCCAAGGAAGACTGCCTAGTCTGAAACAATATGGAAATGGGATGGGGCAACCAACATCAGTTTAGACAGGGGAATCTTAATCTGGACAGGCATAGTGACTAAGGAAACAGAGTTTTTTTTTTTGTGATTGATGGAAGATGACTTTTCTTTTTAATATCTAAGAAAGACTAGATGATGTATCCAGTGGTGATGGAAACAATTGAGCCCAAATAATATGTGTAAAAGAGCAATGACATACATAATAAAGTTACAGCTTGTTTCATGTGTCAGAACTTGTTCTTTCAATAAAAAGTCAGTGATTTCAAAACCTGTGTGAAGTCCAAGAACTCGTTGGGCTATAATTCTTCACCCTGTAACTGTAATTTCCCCCAAAGTGGTATAATCAAAATGGCTGATGACAAAGAGCAGCTACCCCACAAGATGCAAGCGTGCAGGGCGAAGAGAGTTACAGCACGGAAGGAAACAAAGACTCCAGTCCAGGCTGTGCCTTTTACAAAGTGTGCAAGTGGAAGAAAGAGTCTTAACCTCACTTAACCTTGATTCTGCAAGCTAGAAATGGTGGGTTTTTATTTTGTTTGGTTTGGTTTTGCTACTCCAAGTTGTTGGGAGACAAACAGAAGAAAAGGTTTTGAAATATATAGAATTTAAATTAAGTGTTTGTGAACCATTTACCTCACCGTGGCTCAAAAAAGAGTTGGTGGTAAGGAATGCAAGGTTTGTCTTTCTTCTTAAATAATTTCCATTGACTTTTGGATCAGAGGACTAAAATCTTTTCTCTACAGGACACTATTCTCGTTGATGTCTTCAAGTGGTAAAAAGTTTAAAAAACTAAAAATTGACTCTGTTTTCATTAATGAATTTTCCTTGAGATTCAGAAATCCCAAACCTGTATAGACCTCTTTTCTATATTTTAAATGAAGATTGATTTATGCTAAAAAATATATATGTCAGAGAAAAGCTGGAAATATACACAGCAAAATATTAAAGCAAGACTCTCCTCTCTTCTGAACATTCACATTTGAGCCTCTTTCCTGTTAGAACGTTTTCTTTCTCACAAGTGGAAAGCCCTTTCCAGGAGCCTCATTGTTGCATGATGCCCTCTGTTTCCTCTGACTCTGTTAAAAAGTATTTCTTTCTTGTTTGGGCGATACACAATTTTACTTGACAGTCACTTTAAACACTATGAGCCTTTAGTTCACACTGTCGTCTGGCATCCGTGTTTGTTTTGGTTCTGCTGTCAAGTCTAACTGGCATTCTTTCTTATACTACCATTTCTCACTGTCTGATTTTAAGACCTTCTTCTGGTTTTATTGTTATTTATTTTAGCATGGTATATGGAGACTTTTAATGTTTAATTTTGGCCTTCTAGATGTGTCTGCCTAATGCTTCAAACATCTACTGAGTTTTAGATTTCACCAATTATGTATCATTTCTGAAGTTCCAGCGAAGTCCAACTGGTTGTTGTCTTGTGGTTTCGTGCTCTTTTCAGTTGTTTAAGTGATTCTTGCAATACGGGTTTATAATTTATTTCTGAAGATCACAGTACCTCCAGTAATTGGAGTCTATATCTGCTGTCATGTTGTTTTGTTTGGGGTTGGCTTGGCTTTGTTTTTTCTCTGACAGAATGTCTCACTCTGTGTAGCTCAGGCTAGCCTTGAAAGAACTTTCTCTTGTTCTTTCACTTCATCCACTGAGTGCCAGTATTACAAGCATAAGCCACCATACCTAGCATGTCTTATTTTTTTTAACTGAATCTGATTTAAAATGTCATCTCTTCATGCTTTAGACCTTTGATAGGATCGCGATGCTTTGATCTTAATTTGTAGAGTTCTTGTGGGTCTAATTTTAAGATGATTTCCCTCAGGATAGTTTGCTTAAGCTTTTGCCAGGATCCAGAGTTTCTCATACATGAAGACACAGGACTCCCACTGCGAATGTGTTTTTCAGCCTGTTTGAGGCTCAGCTTCCTGACATTAAATAACTACGGGCATTATCCTCAGTCCAAACTTGATCTTGGGAATTCCTGTTGCTCACAATGTTTTTACAAAATCCTCTAACTCTTTGAAAGATGAATTGTCGACCCAGAAATATACCATTAGTTTTGTCCTATGCCTGTGTCCCTTCTGCATCTGCATCTAAACTTTCTGGTGAGAGAGTGTAGAAAGTAGAACATCTGGTCTACCAAAAGTGCCCAACTCTTTCGTATTTTTGGGATGTTTCATCTCCTCTGTTTCTTCTACTTCACCCCAAAGGTTTATCTTAATTTTATCTTGCCCATCACTAATTTAATTTTGTTAAATGCCTCTTCTTTACTTATATGTTTTCATGTTTATTTTACTTTTGCTTTTTTAGTTCTTATTTAATGACAAGGTTGCTGCATCTTTTCCACAAACTTCTCATTCTTGGGTCACAGAAGCCCATTCTCACCTCAAATTTCCCATTTCTTAGAAACCATGATTTCTTATAAGTTTTCAAGAACATAAAAAAATGAATATATTGAAAGTTTTATGTCTGTGACTAAGATACTTCTCCCAAACATACTTCATTTCTGAATACTAGCTTTCTTCTTATATTGTAGAAACATTATTCATTTTTATTAGACATCCTTAAAATAAGAGCTACATTCCAGTAAATTATAATATTTATTGAAAAACATAAAGCACTAGCTGCTTCTTGTTAATCATTAATATTGCATTTTACTTATTGTTCAGTATCCTGAGGTATCAAACTGGCAAACTGATAGATTTATTCCTGGTCAAACTGATACAAATGAATACTCATGAGACTGAATACTTGGACCTGGTATACTAGCTTTGGTATGCTTGCTTGATTGCTTACTTGGTTTATTTTTATAGCATTTTGTAGATTAATTTTGTCATTTGACAATTTTGTACATGTATATAATAGTCTGATTGCTCTCATCTTCCTCCCACCAATATCAGCTGAGCCCCTCATACCTTTAATCCCTTCGCCAGATTCATGACTTTGGGGGTTTGTGAAGCATTTGGTGGCAATTTTAATATAATTATCTGTTGTAGTCTGAGGGGTACACAACTATATACACACCAGTGTGTATATCACTGATGTCAATGACTTACCTTCTCCATGAACTGGTAAATAGTTCAACACTATAAGGTGGGGAGTTGAAATGACCCTTCACCCATGGTGGATTATCAGTGGGCCATTCTTGTGAAGACCATTCATCTGAAGCTGCTTTGATACTTTGGTTAGAATGCCTATGTCTTGCCCAGAAGATGTTACTTCATGTAGGCAGAGGCTGCTTATACATTCTTGGCTGCCTAGACCTGACATAATCACACAGAAAACTGTATTATTACAACACTGCTTGGCCTATTATCTTATATATATATATTTCTAACTAGCTCTTATTTCTTAAATTAACCAATTTCTGTTAATTTGTATATCTCCATGTGGTTGTGGCCTACAGGTAAGGTTCCATCTGGCATTGGTGTCTGTCTCCTGTGATGGCTCCATGGCTTCTCCCTGACTCCACCTACTCTCTCCTAGCATTCAGTTTAGTTTTATCACCTAGCCCATTCTGCCTTGTCATAGGCCCAAGCAGGTTCTTTAATCATTAACCAATAAAAGCGACACATATACAGAAGGACTTCCCACATCATCTTCCCTTTTCTGTCTAAATAAAAAAAAGAAGGTTTTAACTTTCACATAGTAACATTACATATAACAAAACAGGTATCAAACAAAAATTATAGGTGCAATATTTATATCTACTTTTTTTATAACTAAGGAAAGCTATAATTATAACTATCTATTCCTCAACTCCATCAAAGATCCCAGAAGGATATAGTATTACATAAGTTAACAAGAAGTGCACTATAAGCAACTTCCAAAAACTTTAGAATTTACAGAAACAACTCATTGTCTGGACAGTCACCCCAAAGTTCTTCTGTAGCATCAGGGCACCCAATCTTCAGCCTAAAGGCCCATAGTATCTGGCAAACTTTCCCATGAATCAGGAAATTTCAGACAATTCCACCTATGTAGACAGTTTATCAGTCACTTTCTTCTATGTCCTGTAGAATGTCTGGCAGACAGTTTCATGAAGCAGGAACCCTGAAGTACCATCTCACCTTTAGGCAAAGTCATTTTTCTGTGGGTCCTGCATATCCAGTTTATATAGCAAATATCAAGTGATCCAGGCAAGAGCAATTTTTTTCCCAAATGGCTAGCAAATTTCATAAGGAGCCTCTTTGATACCCATCTTCCTTTTGAAGCAATTGGTGTTGCTAGGAACAAATGTGTCTCATTGTCATGAAAAGTCCTAAGTTTTTTAAACACTTTAAATGCCATATTTTGGAAGTTGTTAAAAGGTTTGAAGAATAACTATTCATCTGAAATATATCTCTATATACCTAGAAAACCTAACTAACACAACTACTCATTTGACCATTTTAGATAACTATCTATTAACCTGTATTTCTTAATTATACATTACACTCTTAAATGAGCAGCACAAACACAATGCCTTAATCAAGAGCATAACTATACATATAATAAAATGCCCTTAAATTTGTATCCATATACTAAGATTCATATCAATGCAAAGTATTTATCTCTATGCATATCCCCCTTTAAATGTAAACAAACATTTATAAACAATATTTTTTAATTTGGGCATAGGTCTCTTCAAACTGCTTCTTGCTTCCTGTTGGGTGAATTAATTTTGGGGGTTCATGGAGACCTTTCAGGGGAATCTTGGCCCATCAAACCACATTCATCTGGAAGAAATCCACAGGTTCTCATCCTCTGTGAAAACAAAAGCAGAACCTCTTTTCCAAAGCAACATATCCTTAGACCCAAATTATGATGTCAAGATACCTTTAAAGTATATGTGTTAGTTTAGCTTAGCAACCCATACAATGAAATATCTTTCTGTACTTAGCTCATTCACAGTCAAAAAAATTTAAAGAAAACACAATAATAAACATAATCCAGACTCTCTGTGTATATTCCATCTTTACCTGGTTTGTTTTTCTTACTCTATTACTTTTTATACAAGTTTAATATTTTATTATCTTTACTCCTTTAATCTATGACTGTCTGTACTCTTTTATATTACTTTTACTGTCTCTTTACTCTTTTTTTTCTCTCTCCCAAGCCTACATACATTTTTTAAACACACTGTGTCTCATTTAGAGATCTTTTATGTCTGAATATGTACTATTGTGTATCTGAAATCCTTTTCTGTCCACGAGCACTCCTTAAAATGCTAAGCAATTTGGTCTCAGTGACCCTGGATTCCTACTCGGCCTCTCTCAGGCTTTCAATATGGCAGAGGACATTTACCCCTGGCTCTGGGACTGCTGAGTGAGAGATGCACTCATTACCTCAACACTGGTAAACAGTTGGCCCAAGCTGCCACTAACTAACTTTCAGCACACTGTCCACAAACCCCATTCAAGTGCTAGGCCTCTTGAAGGATCCAGAGCTGTTTGTGCAACTAGCATGAGTCAGGAAGCTGCCATTTCTTAAAGAAGGTGTGTGATTGTTTTTTGTTTGTTTGTTTGTTTTGCTAATACTGAATCAGGAAGACTCTCTTAAAGGAGCCACATCTCTGATTGCCACCAGGAAACAGAGCCTATCTGAAAAAAAAAAAAGGTGTCTACCAAGAAACTATGCTTGACTCCCATTTTTGTGAATCAAGAAGTCCTCTTTTTTAAAATGCTTTTTAAAGTCTTAAGCAGATCTATGCCTCAGACAGTGAGCACCATTCCGTAGGCGGAAGCTGCTTGCTCATTCCCAGTTGCCCAGGCCTGAAACAATCACACAGATACTGTATTATTACAACACTGCTTGGCCTATTAGGATATGCATATTTCTATCTAGCTTTTACATCTTAAATTAGCCGATTTTTATTATCTGTATATCACCACATAGCTGTAGCCTACCATAAGGTTCCATCTGGTGTCTGGCATTGGTCTCTTGTGGTGGCTACATGAGACCAATGGCTCCTCACTGACGCCACCTATGCTTTCCTGGAATTCCATTTAGTTTTCTGGTCTAGCTCTATTCTGTCCTGTTATAGGCCAAGCAGTTTCTTTATTCATTAACCAATAAAAGCAACACATATGGAGAAGGACTTTCTACATCACCTTTATAGTACTTATCTTTATTTTCTAGGTTTTACATTCTTTCCTTCCCCTCTTCCATAGCATCCCTGAGTACTAATGAGGGTGGCACAATGAGTACTTCAAGCTACAGGTGTTCCTTTCGGCACCTATGTAGCCATCAATCTGCATTTCTTTAATTTCCAGAAAGAGAAGAGTCTCTGATCAAAGTCATTTTAGTTAGGGTTTTTTTTTTCTTTTATGTAGCAAAGAGACAGATTTTCTCATGAATGATCTAAAATTATCTGTAATTTTCTCATCTAGGCATTTTGGATAGGCAGAGTCCACAAAGTGACATCAGTCACTCAACTTCTCTAGTCCTGTTTGTCCCCCCTACCCCTTATGTTGCTGTAGACCTCAGATACAGGGGAGCAGTTAGCTCACAGCCTGGCGTACCTGTACCTCTTGCCATAGTCAGTGTGAGAAAAGAAAAGAGAGGGAGAAAATGGGCACCAGATGAACCAAGACACTGTATTTAACCTTAGGCTGAAACCAAGCATATATAAAACCCAGCAAGTTGAGAAAGGAAAAAGAGGGCTGCTATTAGTACCTTTGTTTGGATGGGGAGTTGGGCCAAATCTTCCCTTTGAAGCCTTTCTTCTGAGGAACATAACTGCTAAATCAACTGCACATTAATTTTATAAGTTAAAATTTTACATTTTTCAAAAAACACATTTTTGCAAGCTAGAGTTATATAAATAATTCAGATATTCTATCGGTAAGCCCATTTTTAAGTGTCAGTTCCTCATGGTTTATGTTTCCATTTTATCCCAGTATTCATGGGGGAGTTATCTTTTAGCATCCGTGGAAACCAACTGTAGGATTTCCCATGGACACTAAAGTCGAACTTTACTTAATCAATTTCCTAAAATAAAATAAGTGGTATTTGTATAAAACTCACACATACCATCCATGTTCCTTAACTCTTTGCTAGATTGACTATAATAACTAACACAAGGTAAATACTGTATAAACAATTATTATGCTGATTTGATTAAGAAACAATGACAAGAAAAACAGTTTACTTATGTTCAGAATGAATGTAACTTCTGAAATGTATTTGCATCTCAGGTTTATTAATATCTGAATGTGGAATTCAGGTATACAAGTCTAACTGTACTTCAGGATCAAGTCATAGTTGTTAGTCATACATCATCCCCATCCAGGATTCAGTCTAGTTTGATGAAAGTCAGTCATCTGTACTCAAGTGGTATCATTTGTCAAAAAGACCAGTGTCTTGCTTCCCCTTACCTTATGTTCTCAGTAGCCTTGGCTAGATATAATTTAGAGCTTTCTCCTATGATGTTGACCAGGACTCAGTTCTCTGGTTGTATCAAACTGAAGAGTGTCATCTTGTCCCAGTCACTCTGACTGTAGTGAGGCTAAGCTCTGCTTACCTCTTTAAAAGAGAAAAACACTTCCCTTTATTGCTTCAGGCAGATACAAAGAAGTCTGCATAAGTCATTGGAAAAGAGATGCTGGTGTTACATTTTAAACAAACAAGGCTTGCTTCCTTGGTGATAAGAATTACAAAATTATAAAATGCAAACTATGTGTCTTCTTGGCCTGATGTGCTCATTATCCCCAAACAAAAATTGTTCACAAAATGAACAAGATTGATAAGAAATACACAATGGGACTTGAATTCAGAAGGCTGCTGGCAACTCCAAACACACTTTCAAGAAGATACTGTACATCTTTCTCAGCTTTCTGACTGATGTGCCCCAAGTTCCCACCAGCATGACTTCCCCATCCCCTTGGACTGTACCTTAAAACTTTAAGCAAAATAAACCTTCCTTAAAATAAGCTACATTGTGTCAGGATCACCTCTACAACAAAACTCATTTCCAGGGCAAATTGCATAAGTTGCTGCAATTCATCTTGCTTATTAGACAGACTGAACCTGTGCAGTCACTGAAGTCATCCCACAGACCACTCCAATTGAATTTCAATTCGATTTGTTTTAGCTCAATAGACACAGTTTGAGATGTCTGGGAGATGCACAAGGCAATTATCTCAGAAGCTTGGAAATTATGAGTCTTCTTTGGCAGGGGTTATTTCTCAAGAGATGACATCTATTTGGAGATTTGTTTCAATACTCTACGAGACTCATGATGATACATAGCCTTTTAAAACAATTGGGGCCCTTTTTATTGTTGCCAACTTGTAGAAGGAAGTCTTTTTTGACAGAAAGATCAATGATATAGCAAGCAAATAATCGTTATGCCTAATCTACTAACTTGAAAAAAAGTTAGAAATTTGCAAAATGCAGTTTCCTCATCAGAAAATAGGATTGAAGGAGCTGCCATATTTCTTTCCACTTATACTCTTGTCTCCATCACCTTTAATTTTATTGTTCCAAAAGATAAGGGAGGGCTAGTGAGATAGCTCAGCAGGAGAAGGTACTATACAAGACTCACTGACCTGAGTTCAATTCCTAGCTATTATGATAAAAGAAAAGATGAAACTTCAAAAGTTGTCTTCTAACCTTTACAGACTTCTCTCTCTCTCTCTCTCTCTCTCTCTCTCTCTCTCTCTCTCCCCTCTCTTTCTCTCTTCCTGTTTCTGTCTCTGATATTGATACGATGATGATGACTATGATGGTGTTTTAAACTAAGGGATGAGAAATTAGATCTGGAGTTCAAGGGGCTGCTCAAACTAATGCTTTCACCTGTTTGATCTGTATTCCCAAATCTGGGTCAAGAACATAAAATAGTTTCTATATTAATTTTATGTTAGTCATGCACCCCATGTTTTTATATGTCTCAAGCAAAGAACTATTTGGAGTTTGGCAAAATATCAAAGTATAAATACTCACTGTTGAGAGGGAAGTAAAAACAAGACCAAAGTATGGAAAAACTACACATTCAATAAGAAAGAAGAGAAATCAGTATTCTGCAGTGGTGAATGACCAGTGAATTAGACATCCACTTGAAAACCAGAATGCTTCCAACATCATTGTTAATCTGTTTGCCATGGGAAGACTAGATGCATGATTTTGAAGGCAACACTAATAAACACATATTTCAAGTTTCATTTATATTGTTTTCTCATCCTAAAATTTTCTTCTCACACAACCCAATGTGATTATGGCTAGACTAACTTGAGTTTAGTTAGAGGATTTCCCATCCAGTTTCAACAGCATGGAAAGCCAAAGAGAATGATACCCAATTTATGCTATAAAAGAAACATGTTCTTGTCTTTATTGTAATTTTGAGATAGATAGTTCTTTGTCAACTTGACACAAGCTAAAGTCATCTTAGAAGAGAGAACATCAATGAGAAAATGCTTCCGTAAGATCAGGTTGTAGGCAAGCCTGTAGAGCATTTTCTTAATTAGTGATTGATGGGGAAGGGCCCAGACTACTGTGGATGGTGCCATCTGCTGGGCTGGTGGTCCTTGATTCTATAAGAAAGCAGGCTGAGCAAGCCATGGGGAACAAAGCAATATGCAGCACACCTCCAAAGGCTCTCCATCAGCTCCAGCCTCCGTATTCCTGCCCTGGTTGAGTTCCTGTCCTGACTTCCTTTGGTGGTTAACAATGCTGTGGAAGTGTAAGTCAAATAAACCCTTTCCTCCCCAGTTTGCTTTTTGGTCATGGTAGAGGCAAAATCTCACTTGCAAATCCAATAATTATCTTTATTAGTTTGGAGGCAGGTAGGTGCACCTATGCCTTATAAACTTCCCCCATCTGTCTTTCCCCATTCCCACATCCTGTTACCATCACATATACCTACCTCTTTCTTCTAAAATAGTGGTTCCCAATCTGTGGTCACAGCCCTTAGGGGGCTAATGATCCTTTCACAAGGGTCACCTAAGACCATCTTCATATCATATCGTTATATTATAATTCATAACAGTAGCAACATTACTCTTACAAAGTAGCAACAAAAATAATTTTATAGTTGGAGGGGCACCATGACATGAGGAAAAGTATTAAGGGGACAAAGTATTAGGAAGGTTGAGAACAGCTGGTCTAGAACACTTATACATTATGTGTTCCCCTTGACATAGAAAGGTCTTGTGAGAAGAAAATTAAATTTAGGGAGAGCTACAGGAAAAACACATTCTGCAGCAGGCTAAGCACCATTTTGTTATCACTACTTTATTTTGCAATTTGGCATGGGTGTTAAACTTTGTGTGGTTTGCATGGGTGTGTAGGTATATATGCACATTTATTTCATATCTTTGTTCTCCCTAGTCCTCCTTTACAAAGTCACAATAAACTCATTGACCTGAGAGCCTTGAGAGATGACTCGGCAGTTAGTAGCACTTGCTGTTCTTTCAGAAGAGTTGAACTCAGCTTCCAGCACCCACAGCAGGTAGCTCACAACAGCCTGCCACTCCAGTTCCAGGAGATGCAATACATTTTGGCTTCTATAGGCATTGGTGTGCTCGTGTGCGTGCACACACACACACTCCACTTTAATATACACAAGCATACACAAAAATATTAGGCAAATAAATAGATCTTTTACAAAATAATTTAAAGTAAAAGAAATTTATTTGATAATTTGGTACTCAACACAGATATTACTATGTTCACAGCTATAGTTCAATGTTTTAAGGGATCTACATTTTAGTATATTCAATTATTTTTTCATGCTTAATATCTCTCTATAAATGTTTATATCAAATAAATCTCTAGATGATTTTTCATGAACTATAAAAAATTAAAATAGAATAACAAATATGCACAGCTAGCTCCTGGTTTATATTGCCTTGACTTACACTTTCAGTTTTAAGATGGTGTGAAAGTGATTTACATTGAGTAGAAACCTTAGAATTTGTGGTTGTTATCTCCCTTTGCATTATCAGTATGTGGTCAGGTACTTTCTTACAATGCCAGAGTTGGCAGAGCCTGATTCTCCCTAACTGTGCAATCACAAGGGTAAATGATTGACACCTTTCAGTGAGTACTGTCTTGCTAAGTTATAATATTCAAGTACAGCAGGTGTATTAAATGTATTTTTGACATAGTATTTTCAAATTACTCTACCCAACTGCTGACTGAGACCTTACAGAGTCCATGGTTAGAACGCACCACTTCCTGTAGCCTGCAGTATTTTCTGCCTACAACATGTTGAGTTTAACACATAAATTAATGCAGAAGTATCTCTCGAGGAAGAAGATTGCTTCTTGTCCTTATTAGCCACTATTCTTAATAGACAGCCTTCCTTGTTTGTGTGTGTTCCTGTGACTAGTGTTGCAAGGTTAGCTTCTGTCCTCCTCCTCCAAACTCAGAATTCTGTAATGCGTCTGGGTGGTCCAATGATTAAATTAATTGAAACACTCACTATACTCCATAACTGGTATCTCATCACATTTATAATTCCCACTTCAAGTTATTCCTGCCATTCCTTTGAATATAGCCCACTGGAGATCCTAATAAACAAACTGACTTCAGAAACATCCAGGAATAAGCTTGTGAGCATAAAAATATCCCAACTTTTACATAATATGGACATTATCTATTATTATCCTTTATAAGAGAACTAAGGAACAATTATTTAATTTTTTTGTTCTTACAATTTAAGACCCTAAAAATTTTAACCCTTTAAACATTCTTTGTTCTCCAATTCTTTTCCCTGATCAGCTTCAGTTTTTGGAGGTTTCCCAACTTATGCAAGGGTTCGGGTCTTTCACTGTAGCAGCTTAGACCTTCATTACTCAACAGCATATTCCAGGGATGTTTGTTAATTGCAGCACTGAAGCAAACAAGAATTCAAGGTATAATCTGCTTTGAAAACATAACAAGCTATTTTCAGGCTTCTTTAGAAACTGATTTTGCAACAGATGTTAGTTTATAATGCTCTAATTCCAAATGATGTTTAGTGAATTCTTGGGGGAAACTACATCAATTACCATCCGTGTGGAGGAAATACACATCCCCTATAACCACTTCAAGGATCTTGGAACTTTTGCTTTTAGAATTAATTATTATACTTATTGTTTTTAAACTAATGCTTCTCACCTTTATTAGTTTGAGTTCTCAAGCAGTAACAGTGTGGGAATAGAAGAGGCTCTGAGGCAGACAGATCTGAAACCTATCTCTGCTATGTTCTATGACCTTAGGAAAAATTGACTTCTTTAAGTTGCGTTTTTTTTTCTATTCAGTTTTTAAGTGGCAGTAACAATGGCTACCTTATTACTAGCACTCTGGGTGATTTAAAACTCAAACATACTTAAAATTACAAAGAGAATCAAAGGAAAGGAGCAAATGCAGTCAGTGTATTTGATTCTAATCTAAACTTCCCCTTGATTGACCCCGAGAGAGGATCCCTTCTGTGATGCCCAACCTTTCCTTTAGTTTAGTGTATTTTGTGCTGTATATCTTGGTGTGTTCCCACGAGAAGGTCACCATCCTTTTGCCAAAGCAAACCAAGTACAGCATCATGAGCAGGGAAATTGTGATTCCAGTGGCAACTGTTGAGGGATGGAGATTGTGGAAACGCCTTGTGGGAAAACATACATGTACATGCATGCACGTATGTTTGCACATGTGCGTGAGTACACACACAAACAACAACAACAACAGCAACAACAGCATCAGCAACAGCATCAAAACTTGAAATGAGAAGTTTCCAAGTCTTTGGATTTTATACAGCCATGAATATGTCAGTCTTTGGATTTAATACAGCCATAAATATGTCAGTCTTTGTTTGAAACTGAATTTATCGTACAGTTTTTGAAAGCAGGGAACTTGGCCAGGTGTTCATGGCCCAAGGACCTAATAAACCAGACACTTGCAGTCTTCAGAGATCCACCGTGGGCAATGACTCTGAGTTGCTTCTCTCACACTAGTAATCGTGGGAGTATGAAAAGTGGAAGCAAGTTTTATAAACAATTCTTAAAGAAAAGTGACATACTGAGGAAAAGGAGAAAAACTTCCAAGAGTGTTTTTTAAAGAGATTTTGAGACTGGTTTTTGTTAGCATACCTTATTCTGCTCCTCATATCTAGTATCATCCAACAAGTGAGCCAGCACATGTTCGTACATCAAGTATAGATTTACCTGATTACAACAGACTTGGCTTACTTTATTTTCATTTGGTTGAATGATCTTTCTTTGCCTTTTCAAGCAGTATAAGAAATGTTGAGGATGAAATAACTGTATAATTAATAAATACATTGACTAAACATCAGTATGCTTACTCTGTACCTGGTACTGGTTTTAATTTAATAAAGCATCAGCCAAAATTATAGCACTCATGGGAATACAAAATGATGCAGCTCAAGAGACAGGTTGCTTCCTCAAGTTGTATAGCACAGAGATAACTCACAAGCCAAAACCACAGTCCTCCATATTCATCCATGAGCAATGCTAGTGATAATACAATAAACAGAACCTGCTATTTTAATAGTATAATGGAAAAAAGAGAGTTTTACATAAAATTCACCCAGCAATGCTTGCAACAGTACTTTTTTTTCTTTACAACTAAAAGTGTGGACAGCTCAATGTCTAATAGTCAATGAATCACTAAATAGAATAATATACCCATACAATAGAATAATAGGCTCAAATAAAGTAAATGAAATACTGATGAATGCCATGGCTGGGCAACTCATGTAAACACTGTGATAAGCTAAAGAAGCCAATAACAAAGAACTAAATACTCATGATCCCACATATAGGAAATGTCCAGAACATATGAAACTAGGAAAACAGAGAGTATATTGCTTTAGGAATAACTGTGACACAGAAATTAAAACTAAAAGAAATGCAGGGTTTCTTCTTTGGATACAAGAAATACTCTAAAATGAATTGTGGCATTAGGTCAAAACTCTGTAAGCATTAAAAGACACTGAATTACATACAAGTCGATTGGATTATGTGTGAATTGTATCTCAGGAAATTTTTAAAACACAAATAACATCACTCTTCTCTCCAAGAGATATCAAGTAAGGGAGACATGAAACAAAATATTACAATGATCCGCTGACACAGATCTCTTTAAGTCTTTGATTCTTTAATGCTTCAGGTATTTCATGGCCACCAAGTCTGCCTAGGAAAAGAACACACATACACCATACAGAGACACACAGACACACACATACACACATGGGCACACACAGCAACCACACACAGATACACACACACACACACACACACACACACACACACACACACACACACACACACGAGTTTTGAGTAGACCAGATAATTTGGATTCTGTATGCTTAGAGATAGCTAAGAGCATAGTAGTCAGGAACCACTGATTTCCTTTGTTTAGGAAAATTACCTTCTGACAATTAATTTGTAGACCCTGAACCATACTTTAGGGAAGTTTTATATAAAAATTTAAGACTTTTCATTTATGGCTCTTGGGAAGAACAGAGGGAGGAAATCAGACAGAACTAAGAAATGTTACCTCTCAGAAAAGTAAGTTTACCAAAATATGACCATGTCCTGAAGAATGATCACCTCTGACCAATAGGTGTATATAATAATATATGTTAGTCAACAGTTATATATAATGATAAATATTAATTAATAAGTATATATAATAACGTATATTTTAATCAAAATATTATAGTACTAAATAATTTGGAGCACATCCTGAAAACCTCAAGATTTGTTTCAGGAACTAAATAGTCATATAATGAACTAAGTACTTCACATGCAGTATTTGGGAAACTCCACCAAATCTTTTACCACCAGTTTTATTACATGAGCTCCTTCTCAGGGAAGAAGTGATTCCATATATACTAAAGGCCATAAAGATAAGAAATGGTGATTTAGTAGAGGGTTCAAAGTCAAAACGCCAACCCTGTTACTCTGTTCCTTGGCCTCTCAGATTTTGCAGCTTCTTTCCAGTTTTGGAGCTCCTGTCACATCTTAGTCTGCCCCTATCCACCTTTCCCTCCCAATCCACTCATACATTAACCAGGGGGTAGAATTGTTTTCACCACAGAGGAATTGGAATAAGGATATTGTTTTAATTTGCCTTGAAATATGATTTATTGGTAATACACAAGTTTGTCAGGTTATGGTAGCCTGTGGAGATTAGGAGTTACTAGGGCCTGAATGTTTCTATTCTATGTTTCTGGGCAGATGTATAACTTTAGTGACTGTGCTGTACTATGGGTCCTTTGAGAGATTAGTGACATTATCAAAGTGTTCCCCTAGAAATTACTCCTTTCATCATGGGAAGAGGTAATAAGAACCTACATTTATAATTTTCAGGGCCAGACCCCAGCATAAACAAAGGGGCTAGCGCCTTGTTCAAGAGCTCCTCGACCTGCAGGACTGAGAGAATGAAACATCTGCTATTTATAAGCCATTCTGCTCATAATCTTTGTTGGTGCATCCATGCACAGCAGACTGAAGCTGGGCTTCATATACATCAAACAACTGCTAATTTGAATGGTGGGTATGGTATTTAATACTCGGGAGAGATGAATGTTCTGGTCTCTGCTCTGTGACTAGTGCTATAGGTTAACAAATTGATCTCTTGACACCTGCTGACGAGAAAAATCAAACTAAATCATTTCATTCATTCAATTTTAGAATTAATATTTTACATTGTTATAAGCAAGCTTTTTGTTCTTTTCTTATGATAGTTGAGAATGTATAATATGAAAATCCAAAACATGAAATCATACAAAATTGATTTTTTGTGCCAATGCCACACAAATAGAAAACTCCGTATATAAAACCTGTTTCATGCACAAGATTATTAAATGAACATTCAGTATTAACATTTGATTAAGGTCTATAGGAAACACAAATGAATCATCTACATAGACTTGACAACCAACTCTGAAATATCTCAATATGTCTATACAAACTTTCCCAAATCTGTAAAATCTGTGATTCCACAGAGGCAGTGCTCCAAGCATTTTGGATAAGAGACTTGATTCAAATACTCCTGGGACACAGTGGGGAAAGTGAGTAGAGACATGGGCGTCAGGACACACAGCTTAGTCAAGGCGACTGGGGGTCTGGGAAAACTATCGCTGACCAGGATGTTTGGGGGTTCTCTGGAAAAAAAACTGTCATATATTCATTCAATTCTATTCTCTACAGGACAAAAAGAGAATGGCTTTATTTTGAAATAACATCTCATATAAAAAGCACACGAACCACACATATATTGATATTCTCGGTATATGAAGGCTAATATATTTGATCTAACTAGAAACACATTTTTTATAGACTCTGCTCAACATCTTTGGAATAATGCCCTGCTTACATGTGAACTTTGTAGCTGATACAATGTAATATTGCCATGCCCTCATATGCTATTTGTCTTTCATAGTCTATGAAGGTCAGAAACAATTTTTCAGCTACAATTTCTGAGGCAATGAAGTGTTCTAAACTGCTGTGCCTTGCTGGGGCATTATTGAAAAGAAGCCTACGATGGCGGTGTGGGAAGAACATGAGCAGAATCGGGGAAGGGGCACAATTTATGCAAAAAAAAAACAAGTCTGAAAATTGAAAAATAAAGAAAGATGAATAAGATGAAAAATAAGTATCTTAATCTAAATATCTTATAATTTTTGTGTCTTTTAGATTTTAGAAAGATCAAATTTTTTATCATAAGGAAATGGCATAATTTATGCAAAGAAGACTATTATTTCTTGAAAATGTTCTTTTTAAAAGAGAAAACAGCAGAGGCTAGGGGATGTCCTTGCTCTTCATTATAATCAGACCTTGAGTGTTTCATGTTTTAGCATGTACCTCTGGAATAATCACTCATATATTTACAGGTACATTTCCAAAGTCAGGCTCATCACAACACTTACCCATGCTTGAACACAAGTGTGTGTTCAGTAAACACAGAGTTATTTCGCCAATCAAATAGACACCAATACACAATTTAATATATATTCATACAAATACATAGGCACAGCCAATCAAATAGACACCTACACACACACACACACACACACACACATATACACCT
The DNA here is from genome assembly GCF_000317375.1 of Microtus ochrogaster. Lineage (NCBI taxonomy): Eukaryota > Metazoa > Chordata > Mammalia > Rodentia > Cricetidae > Microtus > Microtus ochrogaster. Next base: position 12,981,295 of record NW_004949102.1, on the reverse strand, counting down.
ATACACACTTTAATATATATTTATAGAAATCCATAGGCACAATCACAGACGCTCACATTTTGAGGAAGTATCTGCAGACGCCAGAACTAGTTAGTTTTAGCAAAAGACAGGGGGCCATTTTTCTCACAACCATCCTTTGGCCCTGTCAAAGCACAGTGCTTTTCCTTTGCATTTGCAAAATGTCTGTGTGTCTGAAATCCCAGCACACTGCTATAGTAGCTTAGGATTTTAAAGCTGACTATAAACACACACCGTGAAATTAGTTTTTAGATAATCTACCTAATGCAATAAGCAAAATTCTTTAACTGCCTTAGGATAGTTTCCGGTAATGACTTTTTGGGCTTTGTATAGCAGTTTTCTAAGAGGCCACAGGGATGTATTCATGGAAAAGGCTTGGTTGTCAGAGGGGACACTACAAAGACCATGTCCCCATGAAGGCTCTGCTCCTACTGATGAAAGAGTTTAAGCAAGATGGTCCAGAATGGCAGCCTTCGGGAGCAAACATGGTATTTAAGCCAGGTCACAACTTCCATTTCCAGCCTGTGAATGCTGTACTTCGGATTAGTATTCAAGGCCACATGGTAACTGTGTCAGAACACAAGGGGACCCACCTCCAAGCCATATGCTAGAGACAGAGTGACTTAAGAAAGATTTATCAGAATCTCCTTGGGAGTGGAATTGTAATCCAAGTAAGCAGATGGATTTCCAGAACATTCTCTAGAGTACTGTTCTTTACTCCTCTATCTCTCCAGCCTATTTTCCAAGATTGATAACTAACTTCCCAGCTAGGTAAACTTACAACCTCAAGCATAATAAATGAATTTGACCCTTAAAACTCTCAAGAAGTAGAAATATATACTGTAGATTAAATATTTCTATAAAGTAAGAAAAGAACGGTGGGCCGCGGTGGTGCACACCTTTAATCCCAGTACTTAGGAGGGAGGCACGGGCAGGCCTAAAATTTAGTTTCTGGTATTGATTAGAACCTGCTGTGAATTAGTTAAATCAGTCTGAAGTGAAAGATTAACTCTGAGTTTCCCCTGGCAGAAGGGAAAGTGAATTTAAAAAAAGGCAACATGGTGTGATCCCTTGAAGTCAAGGGATAGAAATATTCAAAGGTGTGGTGATGGTGGTGGTGGTTTTGGTTTTGTTTTTGGTGGTAGTGGTAGTGGTTGTTTTTTTGGTCATGTTGGTGGTGATGGTGGTGGTGGTTGTTGTAGTGGTGGTTCTGGTGGTGGTGGTTCTGGTGGTGGTGGTTTTAGTGGCGGTGGTAGTTTTGGTAGTGGTGGTGGTTTTGGTGGTGGTGGTGGTGGTGGTGATGGTGGTGGTGGTGGTGGTTTTGGTGGTGGTGGTGGTTTTGGTGGTGGTGGTGGTGAGGCACTGTGTGCCTCAGTTTCTGAAATCTGCTGAAAATGATTTTAGTTCTCAAGATGTAATGATGGAGCAGGCAGCCCTCAGGGCACTGGCTTGATGATGTGGCTGATTGCTTCTCTGCCCACAGTCATTATGACTGATGTGGGCAAGTTGTTTAACCTCTTTGGGGCCCAGTTTCCTCATCTGTAAAATGAGGAAGTTAGAATAGATGGTTTCTGAAGCACTTTCTGGCTCTCAGAGTTTAGGATTTAGTGCCTGAGTGGCAATGCTGTCTCTTAAGTGCTCCTGTGCACAGCCATGCATGACTTAAGACACTCTTCTGCAGGGGGCCAGCACATCTTTATAACTGAAAGTGAGAAAGAGCTGCCTTTAGGCGAGATAGCGAAGCAATCGATGTTTTATTTAACCTTCCTTGTGCTTTGTTCAAATCAGACTTTTGTGTCTTTTCGACTCCCTTTCAGGCAGTTAGGGGGCCCTTCCATCTCCTCCCTGACCCTTCTGATCCTTTTCTTTGCCTCACAAATCAGAATATCTGCAGTCATTACTTATCACATAGTGGGATTGGATTTTAAGGAACGTGTGCCTCCATTGTGGATAAACTGCATTGAGGGCTAATTTCTTAAGTGAAAACACCACGTACTCATTAACAAAGGCATACAGGACTTTGATAAGCACACAGACAGTGTTTATTGGGGCAGCTGATACCACTTCCAGGATGTGTATCCAAAGGTAAATTATTGGTTTTTTTTTTTTAGCAATTAAACTTTTAACAACTTTAGCATATTAAATTTTAATTAATTATTAACAAAACATTTTTAGAGATATTAAGCTTTTATTTATTTATTGAAAATATATTCTTCTCTTATATATTTCTCTCAAACGATACATACCGTCCACAGTTTCCCCTTCTTCCACTCCTCCCAGTCCTTCCCAGCTCCCCTCTCTTCCAGTTCCACCCCTTCTGTTTCCTCTTCAGGAAGAGCAGCCTCCAAGAGACAACTGTCAAGCAGGACAAAACAAGATGCACTAAGACGAGAAAAAGCCCTCATATCATAGATGGACAAAGAAATCCAATAGGAGAAAAAGAATCCCAGTGTCAGGAGTCAATGATAAGCATTGTTGGAAATACCAACATTTTTGGGTAAACAATTCCATCTATCAAGTATCAAGGACAGATACTGAGCAATTAGGCAGAAAATAAGGGCAAAAATCTCTGGCTGTGGCATATAACCAGAGAGATGTTTGTACAGTGTTTTAAATTTTATATAATTTTGAAAATGTTTTGAAATTAAAATATAATTACATCATTTTCTCCTCCATTTTCTTTCCACTCGTCTCTCACATTTAATCCCCTTGCTTTCTCTCAAATTCATGACATCTTATTCTTGAGTTTATGTATATATATATGCATAAATTCATATATGTACATACAAATATACATGGATAGATGGATAAATTTCTTAAATATATAAACACAATCACCTCAGCCTATATAATGTTATTTATATGTATATGATTTTTATCAGTCTGTATAATGTTACTTGTGTATATAAATAGATAGATAATTATATAAAGGAATAAGTCACAAAACAATCCCACACCAGTTTGGAATTATGATTAATAAAAGGGTTATTTATTTAAAGGAAAAACTTACAGATCACTGTCCTAGACAACAGCCCTATGCGAGACCAGGAAAAGAGTCTGGTAGCTGAAATCGGAGTCCTAAGCAAGAGAGGGAGTGCATGGCTATTGCTGCTTTTTCAAGCCAAAGAGACCACACCCAAGTGGGCTCGTATCTTAAAGGTTGTTGGTTCAAAGAGTGGAAGGAGCTCCGGAAGCACCTCCCCCTTTTGTTTAAGTAAGAGAATTCCAAACCTACTACAAAATTATATACAAAAAGAACAAATATCTTATTCTAACTAGCTTAAGTCTTGTATAATAAATAACTTGACCAAGTCAAAGTCATGAGAGGAAAGTAACTACATTTATCTAGTCTTTAACCCCATCAAAGATCCAAGAAGGGAAATAATGTTACTTAAGTAATTAGGAAGTGCAATCAAACAACTTCCAAAACATACAACAATCAGAGAGACAACTGGCTACCAGGGCAATCACCCAAAGTCACATTTGTAGTAATTATAGGATTTCATGACTGACCATTTGGTACTGAATAACCAACTTGAGCCTTGGAAAGAAAATTTTACTGCTCTCAGCATTTCATAGCTGTATGTATGCAGTTCTCTGTCTCCAGGCGGGCCTGAGACATTCCTGGAATCATACCAGTACTCTATCTAAAGCAGACTACAAAATAACTTGATGAGTTTGTCTAGAATTTCCTGAAGAATGGCTGAAGTTTTCTGGAACTTTTTAAAAATGTATTACCTTTCCAAGACTGCCTTGTTCAAGGGACTCTAAACAGGTGGAAAGAAATAGGTTTGTAAGGATTAGGACTTCTAACCAGGATGCCGGATCTTAGATCCTTTCCTGAGTAGGGACCACTTCCCAGAGCCTCTCTTTCTTCCTGTTCATTTTACAGCTCCTCACTTTTATGCCTTGCACAAGGTTCCTTTCTCACGCATTTCACCACCGACCCAAAGCCAAAAGACCTAGAATCCCCATAGCTATGATCCCTCTGCCATTAGCCTATAGCATAAGATCATGAAGACAGACAACTGTTACAGACTCCAAAAGAAGTCAGGAGGGTGAATAGCAATAATAGAGCAGTTAGAGACCTCATGTTAGGCTATAGTGGACAAGAGAAAAATGAAGATGTAGAATTAGAAAACTTCCTCTGAGCACATGCTATGAAAATATACAAAAACCAAGCAAATGCTGACAGAATTAGTAGACAAAATGTAAAAAGGGGAAGAGGATGTACAATTAGACTTTACTGTGGAAGATTTATATTAACTTTAAACTTTACATAAGCACCTCTTTTTCTTTATCTACTAATTAGTCAACAAGAATGTTATTTGGTAATTTGTCACATCAAACATTGTATGATTGATAAAATCACAACATGGAATTCTGGTCAAGTTGCTATCATCCTATGCTTTCATATCTTGTGAAGAGACTATATCTACTTATTTGTAACTCAAAAAGAAATTCGAGGAAGGAGTGAGTGACTGGATGGCAGATTTATGGGTGAAGTTTTAAAGATGGTGACTATTGGCTCAGTTTCTTTAATACCTTTATTCAGAGAAAAGATAAACTACTACCTTTATCTCTTGTTACAACAAGAACAAGCTATTCTTACATGAACTGTGTTCCAACTTAGCAGCCCAAGTTTTGTTCTTAATTGTTGCCTTCATACAGATCTGGCTTGGACGTAGACCAAAGAGCCATCCTTTTATTTCCAAATCCACTGGCTGGAAAAAGCCCAGGTTGAACATTTTTAAATAATCACAACCAATTTTGCTTTGCTCTTTAATGCGTTTATGATGAATACTGAATTCAAAAGCCCCTTATAGGATTATCAAGGGGCATTTTAAGAAATTCAGATGAACTTTTTGATTAATTTTAAGTCTGATTCACTCCTAATATGTAAGCCAGGTGTAGAAACTTATACTCTCTTCCAAGTTCCTCCAGCTTTTCATATAATAGTTATTGGTTGAAAGCAAAAGCAGACAGAGTTGGAAGGGAGGCATAGCATTGTTAATGTAACTGATGAAAGAGCCAATCAGAACTTAGAACTTTACTAGCCAGCCACAGTAGGAGACACATCCTTCAATAACACCTGCTGTTTCAGAAACTGTCGTGCCAATGACAGGATACAGAGATAATGTGAGAGGGGAATCATAAAATCAAAACAGCAGAAATGAGTAAAAAGTGCTTTTAAAATCTTTTAGCAACACGCCATTGGTTACACCTTCTTGCTTGTTCCACACCCAAATACCACATGCAAATTTATTTGCTAAATAATTGCATTTAGATGTATGTTCTATGACTGGTTTAAATGAAATGTGAATTTAGGTCTTTTCCCTTTGTGTTCATACATTTGTGAATCTCATTATGTATGTTACGTTTTCTATAGTTCTATAACTATATGCACACACACAAGCCTGGCCACAGAGCTTTCATTCTTGGCATTGATTCTCATAATTTTCCGCCAAGAAATTGGCTGTATTTCCAAGTTTTTGAATCTTCACACGTCTGCAGGTCTTCTGACTCACTGAAACCAATAAAACACAGTAGAAGTGACACTAAGACGCTTCTGTGACTAAGCCTTTAGCAACTTTGCACAATCTGTCCATAGCTCATTGCTAGAACAGACAGTCCTTTCTCTCTCTGGCACCTGGGCTTGGCTAAGTTTCCATCATGTCTCTGGGTAACACAGTGCTGCAATAGCTTAGGTTTTTGTGGCATACTTAATTGACACAACTATTTACACCTTAGACGATCTTCATCAGTCAATTGAAAATAACTTGACCACTGAAGAAGATAGTTTTTTTTTCTTTTTTTTAGTAGAAACAGCAAAGACAGAGAGAGGTTGCTCTTTTCCTGTGCTGCTAGTTCATTTGTTTCTGTATGAAAATAAACTACACAATAAATCCTAAGAATGTTAGTTGGTAAGATTAAGACTTTCTACTTGGAAATGGCATTTGGTTCTGAAGGGACAAGCGTGACACAATAAAGCACTCTAAGAAAGTAAAGGAGACTACACTGACTGGCCTGCATGACAGTCTTACATGGGGATAAAAATGACACTCATCAAAGCTCAACTCAATAAAAAGGCAAGTAGACCTGCAGAGAGGGCAGAAATATTGCCCGAGTATACAGTATACACGAATCTACAGTATCTCTAGAAATACATCAAAATGTGTTAGTAGAGATATATCCTTTATTTATTTGTTTGTAATGGCATACTTGTAGCTGTGTGTGGATACTTAGGAAACAGTTCTAACCTGTAGTTATTATAGAGGAATGTATTAAAAAAGAGAGAGACTTTCTTTTCTCTTTTCTTATATCCCAACCCCAAACAATACTATGACAGAGATACCCAAGGGGCCAATGAAAACTTAGAAAAACCCAATGACCCAAGAGAGAAAGGGAGAGGACTTTTCTCCTATCAATGGATTATGGACAAAGATGGAAATGGAAGACTCCTGTTACTCTCATGTGTCTCTGTCCTGACAACTCTAAGCATAGACCATGGAAATAAACAGCACCACTGTTCATGAGGCTATAGATTCTGCCACCAACATGCTGAAAGTGCTGAAGTCATGGTAGATAATAAGGTTAAGAATGTGAACTCTTTAAAAACATGCTTTTATTGTTTGAGCATTTCATACATGT
>NW_004949102.1:12951587-12974526 GCF_000317375.1 Microtus ochrogaster | reverse complement strand
ACCAGGCTGGTCTCGAACTCACAGAGATCCGCCTGCCTCTGCCTCCTGAGTGCTGGGATTAAAGGCGTGCGCCACCACCGCCCGGCTTCATACATGTCTTTTGATCAAACTCTTTTTTTCCTTACCTTCCCTCCAATTTCTCTCTTATCTCCCACCACTTTTCCTTCCCAACTTAGTGTGCTCAAAACAAAAACAAAAGTCTCACTGAAGCAACTTAGTCCTATTTATATGTACAGGGTCTAGGACGGTCTTCTAGAGTGTGGGTGGTCCATGAGAACCTGCATCTCTGGTGAAAACTGGCACACCTCTTCCCAGAAGCCAGTAATTTCTAAGTATGCTTGAACTTATATGTGCAGGAAAGGATTTCTGAATAGAACAATAGCAAAGCATTAAGACCAACAACTGACAAATAACTCCATGAAACTAAGAAGTCATCAATGTAGAAAAAGACATAATCATTCCCATGAAGAGAAAGCCTACAGAATGGGAACAAGTATCTTTATCAGCAATATGCCTGATGCAAGTTAGTGTCCATATTATACAAAAATACTTGAGATCAAGTCCAAGAAATCAAATATCCCAATTAAAATGTGGGTCATGTAACTAAAAAAGAGAATTTTTAAATGAACAAATGCAAATGACTGAGAAATGTTTATGTTTGTTTGCTTCTTTTAATTTTAACATACTTAGCTGTTAGAGAAAGGAAAACTAAAACTACTTTGAGGTGTCATCATGCTTTAGCCAGAAAATCTAAGATCAAAAAGACAAATGAGCATAAATGCAGACATAAATGTTGGTGGAAGTGCAAACTTGCACGTCCGTTACAGAAATCCTATGGAAGGTCAAGAAGCAAGAAATACATTTACTAATAGATCCAGCTATATTACCCCTCAGCATAATCCCAAAGAATTCCATATCCCACTACAGAAACACGTACTAATCTATGTTTATTGCTGCTTTATTCACACTATTCTTGAACTAAAATTATCATATATGTCCATCATCTGGTGAATAGATAATGAAAGTGTAGTACATACATCCAAAGATTATATTATTTGGTTGTAAAAGAAAGTGAAATTTCCAGGTAAATTGAATGGAAATAACCATTCCAACAGAGGTGACTCAGATTCAGAAAGAAAAATGCTGTGTATTCTCTCTTTCATATGTGGATCCTTGAATATTTAAATCTTTCCATGTGCATGTTTAAATTGGAATACCTTTAGAAGTTAGAAAGGAGCCATGGGAGATAGAATGCAAGGTGTTTGAAGTGGGAATAGGGAATAGTGAAACAGAAAAGGTTAAGTGTTATGGGCGAGGAGAGGGCAAGGTAGGAGAGGGAATATGGGGATGGATCATTAATTCTAAAGACCTTTCAAAAAGCCATATGAAAACCTACTATTACAGAAATAGATATTTCCACAATATTATATGTTTTCTATTATATGTTTTACACATATCTATATTATATATTCCACTTTATTCTACATTATACAAACATTATATACGTATATGTATATATGTATACCCTTAACTTAAGGGGCAATATTTAAACCTCTCCAAGACAGCATGGGCTATCAAAAGCAAAAGTCCAATGTGAAGACTGTGTTAACTCTGTTCAAGTTGTTGATTACTAGAGTCCCATAGGCTAGCACCCCCATCAATCATTAGTGACCATTGCCATTGCTCTTTACTATTCCATGGAGCTTTATGGAAAGGTTCTGCTAAAGACATCAAGTACTTCAGTCATAGGATATGGATAAATTAAAATGGTACAAACCTGGAATTTTCATCCCTATTAATTTGCATTCTTTTTCCCTTTTTATTGTTTTTATTGAGCTATACATTTTTCTTCTCTTCCCTCTCTTTCTTCCCTTCCCCTTCTTCTCTCTCCTGTGACTCCCATGCTCCAAAATTACTCAGAAGATCTTGCATTTTTCTCTGTTTTATGTAGATCTATGTATATCTCTCTTAGGGTTCCCTTTGTTGTCTCTCTTTTCTGTGGTTGTGAACTATAGGCTGGTTTTCCTTTGTTTTATGTCTAAAAAGCCACTTATGAGTGAGTACATTTTATATTTATCTTTCTGGGTCTGGATTACTTCACTCAATATGTTTTTTTCTAGATCAATCAATTTGTCTGCAAAGTTCAAGTTGTCCTTATTTTTTTTACCACTATGTAGTACTCCATTGTGTGAATGTACCACATTTTCTTTGTTTATTCTTCAGTTGAGGGGCATCTAGGTTGTTTTCAGGTCCTGGCTATTATGAATAATGCTGCTATGAATATAGCTGAGCAAATGTCCTTGTGATATGATTGAGCATCCTTTGGGTATATCCAAGAGTGGTATCACTGGATCTTGAGGTAGATTGATTGCAAATTTTCTGAGAAATCACCATACTGATTTCCAAAGTTGCTGTACAAATTTGCACTCCCACCAGTATTGAAGGAGTGTTCCCCTCTTCATCATAAGTTGTCGTCAGTGTTTTTGCTCTTGACCGTTCTGACAAGTATAATATGGAATCTCAGAGTTGTTTTGACTTGCATTTCTCTGATAATTAAGAATGTTGGGCATTTCTGTAAGTTTTCTTGGGCCATTTGAGAATTTGTCTGTTGAGAATTCTCTGTTTAGGTCTATTTCCTTTTTTTATATTGGATTATTTGTTCCTTTGATTTCAACTTCATTGAATAACTTTATTGAGTTATTTGTATATTTCAAAGATCAGACCTTTGTCTGATTTGGGGTTGATGAAGATCTTTTTCCATTTTGTAGACTGCTGCTTTGTCTTGTTGACCATGTTCTTTGCTTTACAGTTTTGCTTTTTCAGTTTCAGGAGGTCTCATTTATTAATTGTTGCTCTCAGTGTCTGTGCTAATGGGATTATATTTAGGAAGTGGTCTACTGTACCAGTGCATTCAAGTGTAGTTCCCACTTTCTCTTCTGTGAGGTTCAGTGTGATTTTTTTATTGGGGTCTTTGATCCATCTAGGCTTAAGTTTTGTGCATGGTGACAGATATGGCTCTATTTTCATTCTTCTACATATTGATATTCAGTTATGCCAGCACCATAAGTTAAATATGCTTCCTTTTTTCCATCTGATATTTGTAGCCTCTTTGTCAAAAATCAGGTGTTTATAGATGTGTGGATTGACATTCAGATCTTTAATTTGATTCCATTGGTTCTCCTGTCATTTTATTATTATTATTATTTATTTATTTATTTTGTCAATACCAGGCTGCTTTCATTACTATAGCTCTATAGTAAAGTTTGAAGCCAGGGATTGTGATGTTTCCCGAGGTTCCTTTATTGTATAGAATTGTTTGGGCTATCTTTAGTTTTTTGTTTTCTATATGAAGTTGAGTATTGTTCTTTCGAGGTCTGTGAAGATTTTTGCTGGGATTTTGATGGGCATTGCATTGAATCTGTAGATTGCTTTTTGTAAGATTGACATTTTTACTATGATAATTCTATCTACTCAAGAGTGTTTCCACCTTTCTATTTTCTGGTGTCTTCTTCAATTTCTTTCTTCCAAGTTTTAAATTTCTTGTCATACAGGTCTTTCCCTTGTTTAGTTAGAGTTATCCCAAGGTTTATGTTATTTGTGGCTATTGTGAAAGGTTATGTTTCTTTGATTTCGTTCTTATCCCATTTATCATCTGTATAAAGGAGGACTACTAATTTTTCTAAGTTAATTTTGAATCCTGCTACATTACTGAAGGTATTTAGGAGTAGTAGGAGTTTCCTGGTAGAATTTTGGGGGTAACTTATGTATACTATCATATTGTCAGCAAATAGTGAGAGTTTGACTGTTTTTTCCAAATTATGTCCCCTTGATCTCCTTTTGTTGTCTTATTCATCTAGCTAGAACTTCAAGTACTATATTGAATAGATATGGAGAGCGTGGACAACCTTGTCTTGTTCCTGATCTCAATGGGATTGGTTTGAGTTTCTCAATGGGATTGGTTGGCTGTTGGCTGTTGGCTTGCTGTATATTGCCTTTATTATGTTTAGGTATGCTTCTTGTATCCCTACTCTCCAAGATTTTATCATGAAGGGGTGTTGAATATTCTAGAATTTGGTCTAGTCTATTTGGCAGTCTGTAAGCTTCATGTACCTTCAAGGGCAAATCTTTCTTTAGGTTGGAAAAGTTTTCTTTTTTTATTTTTGTGCCTTTGAGTTAGATTTCTTCTATACATATCATTCTTAAGTTTGGTATTTTCATGGTGTCCCATATTTCCTGGATATTTTGTATTAAACTTTTCTTAGATTTAATATTTTCTTTGACAAATGAACCTATTTCCTCTATCATATCTTCAATGCCTGATATTCTTTCTTCCATCTTTTGTATTATGCTGTTTATACTAGAATTTGAGTTCTTGATCATTTACCCATAGTTTCCACATCCAGAACTTCCTTGATTTGTGTTTTCATTGTTGTCTCTATTTGGATTTTCAAGTTTTAAATAGTTTCTTTCACCTGCTTGATTACTTTTTCTTGATTTTCTCTAAGGGATTTGTTGTTTCCTTCAGTGTTTTTCTTTTCTTCCTCTTTTTTTGGGGGAAATTTTTTATTTCCTCTTTGGGAGCCTCCAACATTTTCCTAAAGTTACACTTTAGATCATTGCTTCTTCATCATCTGTGTTGGGGTATTCAAGTCTTGCTGTTGTAGAGCCACAAATGTTTGGTGGTGCCTGGTTGTCTTTCTGTTGCTGAGTATGTTCTTCTCTGTTGTCTACCCATCTTATCCTCCAATTGTTGCAGTTGGAACTTTCTTTGTTGATCACTCTTCCAGGTGCCAGTTGATTCAAGGCTCCTTGTGGTGGAGTGGGGCACAGGGCTCTGGTCATGCCTGAGGTCACTCGGCACTCCCAAGATCCGGCCTGCTTGGGTTGACTTTGGGCCTGCCTGGGCTGGCTCCTGTGGAGGTCATGTGGTTGGGCAGGTCTTCCTTGCTTATTGGTTCTGGAGAAGATCAGGCAGGTGGGCCTACTAGCTAGCTTTCATAGATAGGTTCTATGCATGTTACTGGGAGAGAAAAATGATGCCCAAACCTGTTAATATACAGTGAATAAAAGGCTGCACAACAATTCACTCTAAACAGCACATTTGTTGTATTGGTTTTCCTGCTGGGTCAAGCGTCACTGCAGATGAAGGAGCAGAAAGATGGTCAGAGGTCATAAATGTCTACAACAAAGTAGGATTTGCCATGCATGACAGGGCTGTCACACATGTGCACTCACAGTGCTTTTAGCTGCATGAACAAAACCTCCTGCATAAGATCAGTCTATCTAAAATCCTATCATGGGTAGGCGAGGACCTTACGACATCTCATTCTTGGCTGAAGAATGTGAACTCTTAAGGTTCCAGATGGATTCCCAACTTAAGCTGAGATAGGCAGAACTAGCTCTCCACAGTGTACAAAGATTTTGATTACTGAATTATGGACTGGAACACCACTGAAGCCCCAGAGTGGGCAATGGGGCATGGTATGATTCTGAAAGTCATGCACAAGTTTGAAAAGCTGCTCTGACATGGGAATCACAGTTCTCAGAAGGTATCTCAGGATTTGCACTCTGAACCCAAATGGGATGATGATATGACTAAAATCATATTAATATTCTCCTGTAGAAATTATAGCAGAATGATAAATAAAACATATAAATTGCTAGTGTTCACACTATAGAGAAGAAAAAGAAACTATCAGCATTCAGCATGTACAAGAAAAGAATAACAAGACATAGTGAAAACAGAGACACATCATTTTTTTCTCTAAAATAGAACAAAATAGAAATTTAGACCCAAACAATACAATAAACAAAACCAACACAGCCTGAACAAAAACCTTATTGAATGAGAAAAACAGAACAGGTAAACAGGAGAAAGAGTTTGAAGATAAGCCAATAAATATCACCCAAGAGGAATAGTAGAGAATCAAAATATGGAAAAAATTCAGAAGGAGGCTCAAGTTTATTTAGAAAAATTTTGAAACATGTAGCACCTACTAGATTTGTGCCTAAGATGAGAAATAGAAAAATGCCATTCCAAACTTTTGAAACAATATTTAAAACTTTCCAAATTTGGCAGAAAAAACACAAACCTACAGATCAAGAAGTTCAGCAAGTTTAGAAAAATAGAAATAACTCCAAATTCACATTTATGCATATCATAACCAAAGTGCTTAAAATTATACATGAAAAATATTAAAAGCATAAAGATGAGCTGAAATATAGCATTCTCAAAAACCATATAACCACTTAAAAACTCATTTCAAAGATTTTTTCAAATTTTAATTGATTTTTTAAAGTTTTATTTATTTTTTTAAAAACTATCTTTTCAATTATACATACCAGTCCAAGTGCCCATTCCCTCACCTCCTCCAACTTCCTTTACCTTCCCCCTCCCACCCCACCCATTCCTCAGAAAGTTTAAGACTTCCCATGGAGAGTCAACAAAGTCTAGCACACAGCTTCGAGGCAGGACCAAGGCCCTCCTCACTATATCTAGGCTGAGAAAGGTATCCCTCCAAAGAGAATAAGCTACAAATATCCAGTTCAGGCAGTGGGGATAAATCCTGGCCCCACTGTCAGTGGCCCCAGAGTGTGCCCCAGCCATACAAATATCACCCACATTCAGAGGGCCTAGTTTGGTCCTATGCAGGTTCTCCCTCTGTCAGTCTGGAGTCAGTGAGCTCCCATTAGCTCAGGTCAGCTGGTTCAGTGGGTATCCCCATCATGGTCTTGACCTCTTTGCTCATATTATATTGCTCTTCCTTCTCTTCAAATGGAGTTTAGGAGCTCAGCCCAGGACTTTGCTGTGGATCTCTGGTCTGCTTCCATCAGTTTCTGGATCATGTTTTTATGATGGCAGTTAAGGTAGTCATCAGTCTAATTCTAGGGGAAGGCCAGTTCAGGCACCCGCTTTTTATCCACAGTATAAAAAGAAAATTAAAATAAGCTGTGAATCTAAAGGAGCAATCTTGGCTCTGAATATCACAAGGTTTGCTTGAATATCTGTTTGTTTGCAGGTAGGATGTCATTCTGGCACATTACAGGGTTTTTTGATGAAGAGAACATTAGGCAGGAAGTTCTGGAAGGCCAGCTAATCACCCATGGAGATGACAAAAGGAGAGTTTGGGGTTTCACCTCAGACTTCATGAGTATTCCTTCAACAATTTCACTGCCTAGTGTAGGCCCTGTCACATGAAGATTCTACCACCTTCCAGTGGTGTCACTGACAAAGAACCAGGTCTAGCAGAGGTGCTTTAGAGAGAACTCATAGTCCAAACCATCGTGAGACATCAGACTGGATGGTGATGTTTATAATGCCAATGTAATGTATATAATGACTAAAACATGACTTTGAAAGGTGGATAGATTTACTAGAAAAGATCTTGGTATAAAAAAATAGGATGAAAATAAGCATAAGAGTTGATCAAGGTATCTATAACAACCTCTAAAACATGTACAAAAGAAAAGGGAAATTGAAATTACTATGTGATACCACTGGCCAACTTAACAGTAAGGTAAAATAAAGTATTCTGCCAGTACGTGTTTTTTATTTTGTTTATTTTAATACTTTTTTTTGGGTTCTTTTTTGAGACAAGATTTTTCATCTAACAGTCTTAGCTGTCCTGTGACTAGCTCTTGTAGACCAGCATGACACCATCACTCAGCTTTAATTCCTTTTTTAAAAAAGAATCTTTTCTCATTTTGCATACCTATCCCAGTTCCCACTCCCTTCCCTCCTCTCACTCCCCTTTCTTCCTCTCACCCCAGCCCCCATCCACTCCTCAGAGAGGGTAGGACTTCCTATGGGAAGTCAACAAAGTCTGACATATCTCTTTAAGACAGGATCAAGGCCCTCCCCCTTGTGTCTAGGCTGAGCAAGGTATCCCTCCAAAAAAAAATGCACTCCAAAAAGCCAATTCAAACACTAGGGATAAATCCTGGTCCCACTGTCAGTGGCCCCACAGATTTACCCAAGCCACACAATGGTCACCCACACTCAAAGGGCTTAGTTTGGTCCTTTGCTGAATCCTTCATTATCAGTCAGTGAGCTCCCACTAGCTCAGGTCAGCTGTTTCTGGTGTGGTATCTCCATCATGGTCTTGAGCCCTTTGCTTATATATTGCTCCTCCTTCATCTCAACTGGTCTCCAGAAGTACTGGGTTTTTAACCCTTACTTTTCTCACAGCTTTGACAAAATACTGGACTAAAGAATCTTAAAGGGGGAGTGCTTTTCTTGACTTGCAGTTTAAGAAAATCCATAATGGCAGGGGAGCCACAGAGGAGGTAGCAGGACATAGTTGATCATATTGCATCCATATTCAGGAGATAGAAAGATAGGTGGATACTGGTCTCAGTTCATGCTCTTCAGTCCAGCCTCTTCAAGCCCTTGCGATGGTGCTCAACACAGTTAGGCTGGGCTTTCTCTCCCCAGTTATACCTTTTTCGAAAGACTCTCTTAGACAAACCAAGAGGCACATTCCCGGGTTGATCTTAAAACTACTCAAGGTGGCAATGAAGATTGCTGAGCACACAGGGGCTAGCAAGGAACGTAAGCAGCCAGGACTCGCATTCTCTGGTGGAAGGAGTGGAAAGTGGCTCTGCTTCCCTGGAAGCTAGCTTGGAAGTTTCTTATAAACATCCACTTACCATGGGATCTAACCATCTCGCTCCTAAGTGCTTCCACTTGAGAAATGATAAACTCCAGTTCACACTCATGTGCACCAGTGTCAACAGGCGTTCAAATGGCCTGGTGAAGGTTGAACACCTACCATGCTCTATCAGATGGAAAAGTGTGAAGGATGCCATATGATCCATGCTTAACCTGTCTTATTTATTTTTGAATAAAAGAAAATCTGTTAACGAGTTGCATCTTATCAGCAGTTCTATAAAGACAGAACTACGGATGTGATCAACAGTTCTTAATGTCATGGAAGGTGTACCCAGTGTTGACAAAAGGCAAAGGGTCCCTTTCAGAGTGCTAGAACTGCCATATGTCCTGAGAGTGGTGACTTACTGTGCAAATTCATTTGATAAATGAATTTGTCTACATATGTAAACTTTATGATGTGTTAACATAAAGAGCATATATACACACATATAATTAAATACCTTTATTAAGGAATGAGTGACATTAAAAAGTAATAGTATTTAAAGCATAGGGTCTATTGACCCATGTGTACAAACATAAAACCATCCATACAGTTCAGGACATAAAAAAATCTATTATCTCCAAAGTTTTCTCTTGAGCTGTTGTTTTGCTTTTAGCCCACCCGCCTTTTCACTTAAATTGTGGCAAGACCATGTAACGTGGAAGAACTCTCTTAGTGTAAGCATGTGTGTGCATGTATGTGTGTGTATGTGTGTGTGTACACACATGGAGGCCAGAGGATCTCCTTCATCTCTCTCCACCATGTTTTCTGAGACAGGATCTAGAACCTGCTGATTACTGGACCAACTGTTCAGGAAGTCCCACAGATGCACTTTGACCTGAGTCCCAAGCACTGGGCTTAAGGGTTTCCTGTTTTTTCTGAGTGCTAAGAACTGGAACCCAGGACTTCATGATTGCAAGGCGCATGTCACTTTACTGACTGGTTTCCTCTTCCAAGACCCTATTCTCTTAAAAGGAATTAAATGTATACTGTAGCATTGATGATATTAGGCACTACAGTGTATGGGAAATTTCTAGAACCGACTTATCTTACATGATTGACCCTTACTAAATAACACATGAAACTTACTAAGTAGCACAGGCTGCCCTGCTCCCTTTCACTGAGCTCTTGACAATGATACTTTGGTTTCTACTGTTTGCGTTTGCTTATTTTTCGTACTGCATCTTAGTAGAGCCCTGAAGTTCTCTGCACTCCAGTTTGTGGCCTATTTCACCTCACTTGTGCATATGAAACATGTTCTCCAGCTTTATTTGTGTGCTTATGTATGGCAGGATTTGCTTTTCAAATGTAAGCATCTGGAGAATTGGCTCAGTGACAGAGCATTTACTCCTCTTGCAGAGGACCCAGGTTTAGTTCCGAGCACCCACACAGCAGCTCATGACCATCAATAACTCCAGTTTGAATGGATCTGGTGCACTCTTCTGACCCCCATGAGCACCAGACAAATACATAGTGAGTTATATATATGCAGGCAAACATTCATAAACATTAAATTAAAAAGTATAAAACCTCAAAAATCTAAAAGATGAAAAACCGTTCTATTTTAGAATCCATTTATTTAGATTTTGCTAGATTTTGAGACGTTTTCACACCTTGGCCATTGTGAAGAATACTGCTATCCCATTAAAACCCCATTTCAGCTGTCTCACTAATACCCAGAAATCGAGTTGTTGAATCCTACTATAGTTCTGATTTCAGTTTTGAAGGAATCTCAAGAGTGGCTCCTATCAACAAATAAGACTACACCAACTCAAGTGCATCAGGGCAATAGAGGAAGCACTCAGAAAAATTGAAGATGCAATCTATGAATCAAGAGAAAAAATGCAAACCATGTGTCTGATAAAGTTTTGACAGTTAAAATACTTAAAGAACTTTTATGACCTGGTGGGAAAAACTTCAAACCAACAAATACTTTTGCTAAAAGTGAACAAATACCTCAAATAAACTTTTCTCCAATGAAGAGAAACAGATGGTCAACAGGTACGTGGGAATATACCAGCAATCTGGGAAACATGATTCAGCTCCACTCAGATGCAACCTCACACCTGTGGCTGTAGCATTTACCAGTACAAAGGAGAATATGTCTGGCTAAAAGGATGTTCAGCGGTTAAGAGCACTTGCTGCCTTTTCAGAAGACTTGGGTTCAGTTCCCAGCTGTGTTAGGAGATGCACAGCTGCCTGTAACTCAGACGTAAGCGATTAGACACCCTGTTCTGACCTTGCGAGTATTCATATGGATGCCCACATATGCAAACACAGGTAAACACATGGAGACTATGTTTGTATGCATGTGTGTCTCTGCCTATGTGTTGGTATGTATGAGTTTATCCGTGGAGGTGTATACCACATATTCGAGGAGCTAAATTACCTCCACCTCTGTGGGTATCAAATGTAGCAACAGTTCAGAATGTCTTCATGTCAATACGTCTCCTTTTCTGAAAAAATCGGGACAGAGATAGAAACCAGTTTTCCTGAATCTCTAGCACTTTAGTGCTTTTCATGTTTGAGTTTATTGACAATGAGAAATAGTTAAGATGTGAAGTATAAATTAATGATATTAGAATACAAATAACTGAGAAATGGATTGTTTTCATCTATAAAGGATGATAAATTTTTACCCATAAAAATAGGGCTAAAACACTCCGCTGTGGTGCCTGTGAATGGGGAGGCAAAAATGAACTTCATAATGTAGAAATTAATGTGTTGGATGTCAATCTTTTTTAAACTTTCTGAAAATTCTCAGGCAGAGAAGACAATGTTGCTGTCACAAAATGAGTTATAAATATTCTTCTGTGTACACAAAGAATAGCTAGAAATAAATATGGAAGAGAAGGAAGATACTTGGGAAAAATAAACAACGAGAAAGAGATGACAATTCTTAAAGATATTTCTTATAACTATTACAAATAGTCATATTTATTCATTTCATTTATTTGCTTAAATAGAAAGCAAATGAAGTGAAGAAATTTAAGACAATTGAAAAAAATGAAAGATTTTTAAGTCTTGTATGATCATCAATTGGCATATTGAGGACACCTGGAAATAATGAGATCTATGGCTGTGATTGCTATCAAAGGCTGAAGTTTCCATGGTTGCCTTCCTTCTTCTCCTTGATTACTTTGGGAAGATTCCGCCATGACTCTTCAGACTTTTACAAAAGTCATTTCCCACTGTGACTGACTCATCTCATTTGCTTGGGATCAAAGTGCAATTAGGACAACTCCCCTCTCCCCATAAAATATCAGACAATTTTGAAAGAAAACTAGCCAGGCTATTTTGGTGTGTTGCATCAAAAGGGTGTCATCAAGTTTGCAGATGTGGAAATGAGAAGAAATGCTAAGAGAAGAATTTCAGTAGCTTAATCCTAAGAAAATGGACTCCTGATCAAGCAAGAAGTCTCAGAGCTGCCAGACATCCAGAGCTGTCTATCCAAGCAGCTCTCATAGACACTTTACACACACAATTCAGGACCCGTCTCCCTAGAAACCCTTTGAAGCAGGTGTGACAGAGCTGAGGTTCTCCCTGCAGTGCCTTGTGTCATCTTTTGGTTAACATGCAGTGAATGAGCATGAGGAATAAACACAATACATGTAATATTCACCTAGGATAGATGCTGAATCACGTATACAGAGATAGCGCCCTTTCCAACACCTGATGGTATACGACAATACTAAACAATCAGGTTCTCGGGCTTTCTATCAGGAAAAGCAAACATGGAGCTCAGAGAAAGCTTTATCAAAGAGTTTATGCTTGAGTTAAAACATAGAGAATGAAGGTGAGTTATCTGAACTTGCTTAGATGTCTCCTTCACACAGCAAAGTCTCCTATCCCTCCAGTGCAGAAAGCCTGCTCACCACAAGAAGACTGGCTTTCTTGAGGGGTGTGATCCAAGGATTTAATTCACAAACACAAAAGGTCAAGATCTTGTTTTTGTTCCAAACTCTGCATGGTAAGAATAACATAAAAGTGATGAGACCTAAAGCCGCAGATCAGGACTCTTGATCCCAAATTATAATTGCATTCCCTCCTTCATAAATCTGAGAGTTTTGTCAATAATTATGTTTTCAAGTGTTAACCATAAAACATCAATATTCCTAGAATGTAAGTGACACTGGACACACATGTAGCTCCCATTTTGTACCAAGTATTCTGAGATTTACATGTAATAACTGAATTTTTTCTTATTACTGCTCAGAGATGGAGACAACAGTACCCTACTATGTAGAAAACAAAACACAAAAAAACGAAAAACAATGCCCAGAGAAAATTAAGAAAATCCCCTAAGAACATACAGCAAGTAAACGATGGGGCAGAATTCAGACCTCACATGTACATTTTAAAGCCTCTTAATCCCTGAACACACTTATCGGATAATTGAAAATAGGACCCTACTTTACAGAATAATTTATAGAACACAGACATGTGTCAGGAATAATTTGATGGGCAGTAAAGAAACAGAGCAGGGAAGCAGAGGGAAATATTTGAAGGATGCTGGGTTTCGGCCCTGGTACGGGAGAGCAGAGTGTAGAAGACTGATCTCTGCAGCACATCTTTGCTTCATTTTATTCTGGTGTTGCCTGTGTGTGCATGCATTTGTATGTGTTTGTGTGTACGTGCATATCCATGCTGTGCACGAGGAGGTTAGAATTATTTGACAGCAGGTATCTTTCTCAGTTACTCCCCATCTGATTTTTTGAGACAAGATCTCTCTCTGAGTCTAGTGCCCACTGAATTGAATAGACCTGCTGGCCGGCCAGCTATGGGGATTTTCCTGTTTTTGCCTTCCCCCTAGCTTGTGATGACAGATTTATGCCATTGTATCTGATGTTTACATGGATGCTGGGGATCCAAATCACGTACCCATCCTCATGCTTACAGAACAAGGTCTTTATGAACTGAACCATCTCTTCAGTCTCCTTCACTTTATTTCTTAAAAAACCAGATGGTGGACGGATGAGATGGCTCGGCAGTTAAAGGTGCTGTGGGACCTTCCAATACCTTGAGTACAATCCCCAGATCCCATGGTGAAAGAGGCGAACTACCTCCTGGAATTTGGCCTTTGATTTCTGTTTGTTTTATTTTTTTGTTTTTCAAGACAGGGTTTCTCTGTGGCTTTGGAGCCTGTCCTGGAACTAGCTCTGTAGACCAGGCTGGTCTCGAACTCACAGAGATCCACCTGCCTCTGCCTCCCGAGTGCTGGGATTAAAGGCATGCGCCACCATCACCCGGCTAGCCTTTGATTTCTACAGGAGCATTGTGGAATGTGCACACCAACACTCACAGGACATCACACACACACTGTGATAATAAATAAAATAAAGAGAATGTTGCTCTTAGTGGATGCCAACTTTTGTGTTAGCCAACTAGCTGTTCATTTGGACTCTGAATCGGTGGTGTCTTATGCTAAATTTCTAAGAGTAGAAAGAAACATTCTATAACAATTTTAAAAGCTGTTACTGATCTCCAGAAAAATTCAAGTACGTCCCTTTCCATATAATACTGAGGGTTCTATTTCTGCTGGGACCATCTTTGGACCTGGCCATTTCTGTCATCCTTCTTTTGTTATTATAGGGCTAATTTTGTTTTGGAAGGAATTAAACTGAATTTGAAATCCAGGAAAATAATCAAGCAGAAACATTTTATGTTCACTCCAGCTAAGACAAAGAGTAGGTTCTGAATCTTCAGATAAGGTGTGATAACAATAGAAACCAAGAATAAATCATTGTAATATTAATGAGTACCTGTTTTCCATGTGTGAACCTCATGCTACTCAAGTTGTTTGTGATGGGGGTGTGGTTAGAAATTTGAATAGAGTTTACAGATTTTCTATTAGTTCTTTGAAAAGCCTGAAAACTTGGCAACTTTTATTCCTCTTTTCAAAAAGGGGAGGGGGAACACGATAATTTCAAAAGAAGGATCGGGGTTAGAAAAGTCGATCCCTCTAACTCAAGGATAAACCCTGCCCACACCAGTTACCAAGAACACACGTGAGAAAACACTGGCATACCTGGGCTTGCTAAGGTTTTCTGTCACTGACAAGGTCATCAAAGAGCAATGGTCATGAAGTCTTGGAAATATGTTGCTCACTGTTTGGAGCTGGATCTGAAACAACCTTTTGGATTATTTTATTCAAAGTCATATATCAAGCCAGTTGTGGTAGTATAGGCCTGTAATTCCAGCGCTCAGGAAGTAGAGGAAGAAGGATATCAGGTTTGAGTTAAGTCTGGTCTGCACAGTGAGATATTTGTCTCAAAAGAATATAAAACAAAAAAACAAAGATAATCATTTTATATGACTATTGGTTAGAGATGCAAACCAAGCCAAGGTTTGTATTATATTTCCAGATAGTACTTTAAACCAACTTTAGTTTAATAAAATAAATACAACTTTTTTATTGATTTTATTGAGCTATACATTTTTCTCTGTTTCCCTCCTTTCCTCTTCCCTCCCCTTTAACCCTCTCCCATGGTCCCCATGCTCCCAGTTTACTCAGGAAATCTTGTCTTTTTCTACTTCCCATGTAGATTAGATCCATGTATGTCTTTCTTAGGGTTCTCATTATTGTCTTGGTTCTCTGGGATTGTGAATGAATTGTTGGCTGGTTTTCTTTGCTTTATGTCTAAAAGCCACTTATTAGTGAGTACATATGATATTTGTCTTTCTGGGTCTGTGTTACTTCACTCAGTATGATGTTTTCTAGATCCACCCATTTGCCTGCAAATTTCAAGATGTCATTATTTTTTTCTGCTGTGTAGCACTCCATTGTGTATTTGTATCACATTTGCTTTATCCATCCTTTGCTTGAGGGGCATTTAGGTTTCTCCAGGTTCTGGCTATAATAAAAAAGAATTATTAGGTCACATTTAGAAAAACTGTACTCCACAAAATGGGAAAACTTAAAGGAAATGGACAACTTTCTGGATAAATATCACTTACTAAAATTAAATCAAGACCAGATAAGCAAATTAAGTAGATCTATAACTTATAAAGAAATAGAAGTAGTCATTAAAAGTCTCCCGACCAAAAAGAATCCAGGAACAGATGGTTTCAGCTCAGAATTCTACAAGATTTTCAAAGATGAACAATACCAATACTCCTCAAATTGTTCCACACAATAGAAACAAAAAGAACATTGCCAAACTCTTTTTATGAGGCTACAATTACCCTGATACCCTAACCACATAAACACATTTCTAAGAAAGAGAATTACAGACCAATCTCACTCATGAACATTGATGCAAAAACTACTCAGTAAAATATTGGCAAGTCAAATTCAAGAACACATCAGAAAAATCATCCACCATGATCAAGTCGGCTTCATCCCAGAGATGCAGGAATGGTTCAACATACGAAAATCTGTCAATAAATATAATATTTTATATAGCACATAACTATAAAAATACCACTACATGCGAAGACAGAGTTTCATGTTGGTGAAGTCAGACGCTTTAGGACATGTGATTGAGATGTGGATTCCCATCAAAGCACCTGCCTACAGGAAGAGAACCACCATGGCGACTCGTCTCATCTGCACCCTCGCCTGCAAATATTTCTACCAAACCCTGAATGTGTTCCATGAGGGGAAGGAGGATGCATGGACGCATGTCATGGGTGTGCAGAAGCTGGCCTAGTTCTCAAATCTAATACAGAGAAGCACAACTAGAACTCAGGTTGAAATGGGAAACCACCATGCTTGCAGAATGAACACAGGCTGGGCTACCCTCTTGCTGGGACAGGGTGGCTAGTTACATTTCACTTCTTCTGGCTGCTGTTGTTGGCTTCCTTCCTACCAAATGTGCCTCCTTCAGTTAGCAGAGCCAACTTTTTGGCTGACCCAGTGTCCTGGGATGAGAGCAATGTTAGTGATTTCTGTGATTCCACTTTGTTCTGCTCTATTGATGTTTCTTTCTCCCCTTCATCCTGGCACCAAAGTAACTTTTATTCTATTTGAAAATGACCTGGAATGATGGACTGTTTTGTGCTTTTCTGAAGTAGGGGGGTTTAACTAGTTTTTACTGTCTTGGATCAATGTCTGACAGGAGAAAATCAAATCCTTGAAAATGAAGGGCAGACAACAGGTGAAATTGAAAATAATGACATCTGAGTACTGCACAATTGTGCTGAAGAGAAGAATGTCAGCACATCGCCTCTTTCATCTTTCCTCATTTTCATTTCTTCTAGAAATGAAATTCAATTCATCTAGAATTTATGGAGTGACACTAGGACAAAGATATATTACAAATAATGCTAATAGCAAGAAGAATCTAATTTCAATTTTCTATCTCACATGTAAGAAAATTAAATGGTCTTCAACCTCTTTTTATCTTCATATATTATGTTCATAATATTTGGTTTTTTATTTTTAAAATTTAAGGTAATTAAATTAAAGTTAATGTTAACCTATTAACATTAACTTTAAAATTAAGACTACAAAATAACTGGATTGGATAGAGAAATCAGTTTTTGAAAGCAAAGAAGACAAAACAAGATCTGTTATAAAAAGCATGAAGAAGCTGCAGAAAGAATTACAGCCTGGCTAAAAGGTAACTTACCTTTGCAGTGAAAGAGGCTTACATTTAAACACTGATTCTTCCCTTCCAACCTCACATAGAAGTTATTGCAAGGCTTGAGTTTAAAGATGGCTCATCGAATATTAAGTGTCACAGGGAGAAATAGTACTAGAGCTTCAACCTCTTTTTATCTTCATATATCATGTTCATAATATTTGGTTCTCTATTTTTAAAATTTAAGGTGTCATATTTATTTAAGCTATTAATATTAACTTTAAAATTATGACCACAAAATAACTAGAATTAATGGAGATGATTTTCATTTTTAAAATACTTTTTATTTTTGAGATTTTTAAACATATCTAAAATGAGCTGTGATCATACCTATCCAACTTTCCCCCCTCATCTTCCTCCATTTTTATTTCTTACATTTTTATTGGTATATATTAATCACGTGCATGAATGTGTTCAATGTGATATTTATGTATGTGCATATAGCATAAATTGATTATATTCAGACATCCGTCTTCTACTCCCCAGCCCTGCTTCCCAGCTCCTAGTATCCTGATTTAGCTTCTGCCAAGTAGAGATCCTTTGCATCTAAAATTAAACTCAGATAAGCCCGAAATGTCCTCCAGTTTTTGTCCCTCTCATCCTCTAGCTCACGTCAGCCAGTCTATTTTCACGCATGCCACATGCCAAGTGATTCTTCCAGGTTGTTCATTTGAACACACAATTGCTGTAAATACCACCATGTATTGGTGGCCTGTGACAAAACCTTCAATTGTTGGCCATATTTTGTGTTCTCATTCACACTACAAATTCCTTAAAAGCAGAGGCATATTCTCTTTGTTTTTCTCCTCAACAATAATACTCATTGAAATCTATAAATTAAGATAAATGGAACATATTAAGAGTGATCTCTTTGTCTACTGGTAATATGTAGACCTTTAATTTTCATGAAAAAGTTAATATAAGTAAATCACACACACAGTCTTTGACACTTAGAAACTGTTAAACTATATTGGCTTGTCCTTGTTATCATTATTGATACTACTTACCCATAATTGCAAGCTGTTGTGTACGAATAGACAATATTTCCTCTGTGAGTCAGGGACAAAAAAACAACTGGATTAATTGCTTTAAAGAGCAAACATTCATTGAGCATGAATATGTGCTGAATTTGCATTGTAAGTGGCAAGGGCAATCAATTATTGCTCTATTTTCCCACTTTAAGAGGCAAAATAGTTATTACCCCTAGGTCTGGAAAATGCTTATAGTATGGATTGGGTAAAAGCAAAAATTCAGCTCGTCAAGAAGCTACAAGAATTTCAAATAAATGTCACAAATGGAAGGATGTGGTTCTACGAATCAGCATGCAAAGAAGAAACAATCTAACAGGCCGGTAGCCGAAAGATGCTGTTTGAAACAAGTTACATTTAAGCTTAAATTTAAAAGAAATCATCCCTCTCAGCAAACTGTCAAAGAATTACCTGAACCTAGGGAGCAGCAGGGAGCTGAAGGCACATGGATGGGAAAGAGAGGATGTGGACATGGACTAATCCATGCCTGGCCTAGAGAGAGGGCGAGAACAGAAGTGGTATGAGGTCCAGCTAGGATCAAAGGCAATGCCAAATCCTGAAATTTCTTGACAGGTTGGGTTTTTTTTTTTTCCCAATTGTAACAAAATGTTGTAAACATGGGAAATAATTTAACTTGGAAATGACTCCAGTTGTCAAACGAGCGTGAACTAGAGTGGGTTCCGAGCCACAGGAGGGAAATTGCATGAGGATAATGCAGCTGCTGAGTGCTGCAGCTGGGGCTGGGAGGCAGCAGGGATGCAGAGAGCTGGACTCCTCACTGAAAGAATCTGGTGGCAGCGGGAGTCACAGTGTTTCAAGGCAGATTGCTGGGAGGTGTGAGAGAAAAGCCTGCCTGAGGAAAGATCCCCAGGCTTCTGTCTAAAGTCATTGCGAGGTCATTTTTTTTAGATGCAGACTTAGAGTGTAAATAGTTGAGTGTTGGGTCTGAGGTTGAAGTTGTTTGTGATACAATCACAAGTGGTTCCTAAGTGGATTATAAGAATGTAATGGTAAGAAACCAAGACAAGAACCTGAGCTTGTCAAAGGCTTTATAGTGTTTAAATTCACATATAACGAAGGAAAGTGAGTTAAGGCTAGGGCCTGAGAAATTCTATTCTTTCACATATGCTATAAAGAGAATATTTGGTGAAGATGTTTGTGAAAACAGAGAAAGGTAGGAGAAAAAATAGGACATTGTGAGAAAAATCTATGACATTTGTAAACTTAAAATACTGCCTCCAGCACATCTGCATGGGTTCCTGAAGACTCATGGCAAAAGTGCCCACCCTGTCTAAAACTAGAATTTAGATAGGTATTGAGCTTTCTGAGAAACATGGGAAGATGAGAGAAAAAGTATGAACCAAAGAGAAATTATGTGTGGTCCGGCAGGCTAGAGACATGCATCACACCAAAAACGGCTGGATCTCAGTACAGTAAGAAACTGCAGGAGAACTCACTGATGCAACCTCACCCACCCCACTTCCAAGCTCCACCTACGGTGGTCCAGGCTGAGTGAGAGAGAGGCTCTTGCTGTGAATGGAAGATGTAATACTGCCACCAGGACCTCAGTGCTCTGCCCAGGAATCTTAGCCCTCAAAACACCATCTTTTCCTTCTAAACTCTTTGAGTATGAAATCTAAGATTTTCGTCACAAACACTAACACATTCACGCATTCCTGGCATCTTTGTATTTATGACATTTTCTTATGTCCTACATGGCTATGACAGTAGTTAAATGTGTAGAATTTCATGGCTAAAGTAGAATTAACCATACAAAACACTTTTAACGAACTATAGAAATGATCCCTGAAAGTATTATGTTCATAGCAGCATTGTTTGTAATAGCCAGAACCTGGAAACAACCTAGATACCCTTCAATGGAAGAATGGATGAAGAAAGTATGGAATATATAAATATATTACTCAGCAGTAAAAAACAAGGACTTCTTGAATTTTGCATACAAATGGATGGAAATAGAAAACACTATCCTGAGTGAGGTAAGCCAGACCCAAAAAGAGGAACATGGGATGTACTCACTCATATTTGGTTTCTAGCCATAAATAAAGGACATTGAGCTTATAATTCGCGATCCTAGAGAAGCTAAATAAGAAGGTGAATCCAAAGACAAACATATAGACATCCTCCTGAAAATTAACCTTCGTCAGGCGATGAAAGGAGACAGAGACAGAGACCCACATTAGAGCACTGGACAGAAATCTCAAGGTCCAAATCAGGAGCAGAAGGAGAGAGAGCACGAGCAAGGAACTCAGGACCACGAGGGGTACACCCACACACTGAGACATTGGGGATGTTCTATCAGGAATTCACCAAGGCCAGCTGGCCTGGGTCTGAAAAAGCATGGGATAAAACCGGACTTACATAGCGGACAATGAGGACTACTGAGAACTCAAGAACAATGGCAATGGGTTTTTGATCCTACTGCACATACTGGCTTTGGGCGAGCCTAGGCAGTTTGGATGCTCACCTTACTAAACCTGGATGGAGGTGGGCGGTCCTTGGATCAGGGCAGGGAACCCTGATCGCTCTTCAAGCTGATGAGGGAGAGGGACTTGATCAGGGGAGGGGGAGGGAAATGGGAGGCGGTAGCAGGGAGGAAACAGAAATAATTAATAAATAAATAAATTTAAAATAAAATTAAAAAACACTTTTAAGACCATTCTTAAAAGTGGACCATTCACACACACGGAAATCATGCATCCTTCTCATTCAGATAGTCCCATATGCTAGAAGAATAGCAGACATACATCATAAGCCCCGCAAATATTTGCTGAGTTAATAAAAAAGTAACTTCATTAAGAGAATGTAAGATATAATGGATTCAAATGGGTAGCAAGGTCAGTTCTGGACAAACTCCAGCTCAACCCCTCTGACAGTGTTAAACCTCAGGTATAAAATCTTCAAGTCTTCTTTCGTATGGCCCGTCAGGAGCGTTTATCATAAGCGATTGCAGGTCATGATGCAATTACAGCTTACTCTGAAAACTGTGGCTGTCTTCTGTAATTTCACTTATGGGATGGCAGCTATGGTAACTGCCTATTATCATACATTTTCATAAAATGTGTTCATGTACTCTTGTGATTGCATCTCAATCTTGTAGGCACACATATCCGGGGATGGTCAAAGAGATGACTTTTCATTGAGCTATATAATTCTGATATACAGACTATGTACTGGGACATGCCTCATAGCTAGATCTATTGTCCCATGAGGGCTGCAGACACCTAAAAGCCTGCCTTTTTAACTACACATAACTAGTTCATTCTTACCTCAGAACAACTTTAACTAGACTAAAGGCTTTTTGTAGAAAGAAAACTTTACAGCTTACACAAGGTCAGAGTCACAAATGTCCAACCAAGGTTACTAAGAAAAAGCATGCCAATTCTTCACTTGTCAGTCTACTAACAATAGATCTGTGCTCAAAGTTGTCATTGGGCACTGTGCACCCCCCTTGTCTGGATGAGGTTTGGGTCCTATGGCCGTGGGCCTTTGCTCTGCCATGGTGAACAGCTCAGCTCCTTATCGCTTCAAGGCTCCTGTAGGAGAAGAGCTTTTAGCATAGAAGAAGAAGCTGGAAGAAGAAGCATGGAAAAGTTAGAAGTAGGACAGGATTATGAGAGTAGAAACAGAGCAATAATGAGCACTTGAAATGAAAAGCACTAGCCTGTCTGTGTGAAGTTATTAGAGAAATCTTTTATACCCACTTCGCTCCTGAGAAGTATTTCACCTTCGGGACCGCTGGGAACATTCTCATAGACCCTTCGAGTTTTGTTTTGTTTTTTTCCTATGCTGCACATGAACTTGATAGATCCTTTTTCACTTGCATCTTGGGAATGACACAGAGTGATAACAGAGGTAATTCTCAACCAAAGGCAGAGAGGAGCCCATGCATAGATGCCTCCCTTCCCTGGTCCTTTCTTGTCTCTCTGTTTTATCAGTGTTGATAGCGTCAGAAGCTGGGAACTGGCAACCCTAACAAGCCAGGCTTAGCTACCCATCTTCAAGAAGCCAATTAGAGAGACAAGACATAGTGAAGAGCAAAAGTAAATATTCAGCGTGGCCACATTGGAAGGAAGAGGTCTTGCACTATCCAAAGTTCATCTTTGGGATTTAGACACAATATTTTTGGTTTAAATAGAAAGCAAGAGGCAGGCACTGTGATCTAGTTCTCGTCAAGGTGTGGGTCTGCTATCACAGAGCTACAACTGATCATGGATGCTTATTTTCAGTGTCCTAACAAGTATTCAATACTGTGTGAAATCTGGCTGGCTGGCTTTGGCTGTCATAGGCCAAAAAGACATAGTAGGGTCTTATACACCCTACTACTGTGAGATTCCTGGGGGAATTCTAATTCCTTGCACATTGTTGTTTCAATAGTCTGATAGTCAGGGGGATGGGTACACATGTCACTCCTTCAGGGACAGTTAAGGTTACACATGAACTTCTTTATGAATATTTCATGTTTCTCATGCAACTCTTTCAGAAACCACAACATGCCCTGATATTGTCTGTATGTTCCTTATCCTTAACATTGCTTCCTAATGTAGCCCCTTAAATTACCCACCTACACCTGAGCCCCAGATGCCACCACCATCTCTATGTCTAGCAGTACTTTTTATGTTTTATTTCCTTTCTTTCTTTTAAAAATGACAAATGA